>NC_137621.1:48056171-48215820 GCF_963280865.1 Gymnoscopelus braueri | reverse complement strand
GTATGGTAGCTCACACTATCAGTTTAGAAAATTATTAGACTTTATTTTAAAGCAGCACTATGTAACTTTCCTCTTCTACCCCGGATTTGAAAATTTGTGTCAGATCCTGTGTCTAGGTCAGACATGACCTTTGACCTTTTGACACGATCTAAATGTATCAATAGAAGAGCAGGGAGACAAAATACAACCACCCAAATTGCATGTTCTAT
The DNA here is from genome assembly GCF_963280865.1 of Gymnoscopelus braueri. Classification (NCBI taxonomy): domain Eukaryota; kingdom Metazoa; phylum Chordata; class Actinopteri; order Myctophiformes; family Myctophidae; genus Gymnoscopelus; species Gymnoscopelus braueri. The sequence continues at coordinate 48,215,611 of NC_137621.1, read as the reverse complement.
TGTATTAACATACTCTACATTTTATTAATTTAAAAAAAAAGTTACAGGGGGGGGGCGGGGAATTACTCACAAGTCGACCCATAAAAATGATAACCTGACTACGCCAACTGGAAGTAGCTTGCTTCACACATTTGTTTCGCATCCTACTTCCATCTGGGACCTCGGTAAATACCGCCCCTACAGTGGTGGAAAAAGTACTCAAATGTTTTAATCAAGTAAAAGTAGCAATACTGAAATGTAGAAATACTCCGTTACAAGTAAAAGTCTGGAATTCAAAATTTACTTCAGTAAAAGTACAAAAGTATTGGTATCAAAATGTACTTAAAGTACCAAAAGTAAAAGTACTAAAATGTTTGAAAATAGCAGATCTACAAGCTCACAACGCGTCGCGATGCGACGCATTGTGAGCTTGTAGATCGGCTATTTTCAAATAGCCTTGGTATCAAATAGGGCTAAAGTGGTTAATGTATGTTTTATAATGTAATAATTTATATCTGCAAAGTAACTAGTAACTAAAGTTTTCAAATAATTGTAGTGGAGTAAAAGTACAATATTTGCCTCTGAGATGTAGTGGAGTAGAAGTAAAAGTATTGGAAATTGGAAGTACTCAAGTAAAGTACAAATACCTCAAATGTGTACGTAAGTACAGTACTTAAGTAATTGTACTTAGTTACTTTCCACCACTGTGCCCCTATCTGGCGGAGTCAGGTTATAAAAATGTCCCAGCGGCCCATTATTTTGGGGGAAACATTGCTGTATGAATCCACTCCTTAGCGTGACCTTCCTCCTTGTCATGTGGTGTCACAGTGTGAAGTGTCGGGCCACCAGGCTGTGCTCGGAGGCGGAGGCGGGGCTGAGGCAGGTCCTACAGGACCCGCTGCACGTCCACGCCCAGTGGAGTCACATGGTCTCCCAGGTCCTGGCAGCTTCCGCCGAGGTCAGCGAGTTCTCACACATCGCCATGCTGGTGCAGAACATCGAGGTAAACACACATATTTTCTGCTATTTTCTGCTATTTTCAAACATTTTTGTACTTTTACTTTTGGTACTTTAAGTACATGTTGATACTTTTGTACTTTTACTCGAGTAAATTTTGAATTCTGGAATTTTACTTGTAACAGAGTATTTCTATATTGCAGTATTGGTACTTTTACTTAAGTAAAGAATTTGAGTACTTTTTCCACCACTGCGTGCGCACACACACACACACACACACACACACACACACACACACACACACACACACACACACACACACACACACACACACACACACACACACACACACACACACACACACACACACACACAGTGCTCCTGCGTCTCTTTTTCTTATTCATTCATCCCTGTAAAATGTCTTTCTTTTCTTGCCATTTCCTTCCTTTCTATCTTTCTTTTGTCTCTTGGCATTTTTCTTTATTTAGTTCCCGTCTTTCTTTGTCTCGAAGCAATCTTCATGAATGATGATTTTTGCCCTCGTGTCCATGGTCCATGTTTAATATTTCATTTAGTTCAGAGATAAATACATGTATCATGGAGATGCTTGTCAGACTGCCATGAAGTTTATAGGGAGCAGTGGACACCGGAGTCTCCAGTCAATGAATCAATCAGTCAGATCAAATATTCACCGTTCTTACCGGTGATGGACATGGTACTAAATCCCAGCACATGAGTCAAATAAATTAACATAACATAACACTTGAGTAATATTTGACCAGGAGTATCTATACTTTGACATGGCAGTTGCTCAGTCAAGACTGAAGTAGCCTGCCCTCGAGGATGTCACTGGTAGGCGTGTTTCTGAACTGTCCACAGCCCTCCTCTGAGACACAGACTGAGTAGACACAAATGGTACCGTATTATCATGAGCATTAGTGAGGACCAAGTATATGAAGATTGAAAATGTGGTGAAGTCGTCCTTAAAGTATTCAAAAACACATGCTTTATAAAATACTTAGGTATTCAAAAGGATACATTTAATGTTTTGTTTTAATATTAATGCATTGCTGTATTGATTTTCCAGAAATCTTCAACAAATGATAATAGTGAAAATAGCAGATCTACAGCGATACAATGCGTTCTGAGCTTGTAGATCGGCTATTTTCACTATATCTAAAATACGGCGATTAATTCACTATGTACTTTTTTCCTTCCCTAGAAATGTAGTTGAGTCAAAAGTACAATATGTGACTTTTGAAATGCGTAAAAGTAACCAAAAATACAAATACTCAAGTTTAAAGTACTCAAAAAATACAGTACAGTACTCGTTGTGTAAATGTACTTCTTTGTTACTGTCCACCGCTGGCTCTTTCCCTCCAGCAGTGCATACAGAGTACCCATTGTAGACTCAACCATTTTAAAAATGTATTTCCATACCTACTTTCATTAACATTTTAATAGAGGTTTTGGGGCTGCAGGGGTTTTTGCGATAGCTTTATGATGTTCTTATCGTCGCTGCTTGTGTAATTCATGTGAAATATGAGCAATAATGTGTAATGTGCAATTATGTGTAAATTGTGGTTACGAGTTGCTGCAGTACGTGCTGCATTGTTTATATGTTTTTTTTATGACTGTTAGAGTGGAGGCAGCTTCAGTAAATATGCAGCATTCGAGTCCGAGACACGTTTAAAGACAATAAAGTGTATCGTATAAGGGCCGGGCACACTTTTACCTTGAATACAATTAATGAACAATATTTTTTAAATATTTAATTAAGACCAGGAACGCATCTGTGTAATTTTTTTAGATTTCTTTGGCTATTCAAAAATAGCAGATACACAAGCTCATAGTGCGGCACCGAGTGCCGCGCTACGAGCTTGTAGATCTACAATTTTTAAAAAATCATGGAAAATTGGTGCAAATCTTTGAATATAATGTGTATATTTTTAAAGCGAACATTTGTAACTCAAATCTTTGCTTCTGGGGGATTCTACAAATAAATGTCTTCTAAATCCTAACAGTTTTCTGAAAAACGTATGTTGCTATAATATCAGTGGTGCTCAAACTTTTTCATGTCAAGGACCCCCAGAATTATATGTATCTGGCCGCGGACCCCCTTCTCAAAATATTAATTCCAGGGACCCCCATGAAGCAAAGATTTGAGTTAAAAAAAAATCGCTTTAAATATATTCAAAGATTTCCACACATTTTCATGATTTTTCAAAAATAGCAGATCTACAAGCTCATAGCATTGCACTCGGTGCCGCGCTGTGAGCTTGTAGATCTGCTGTTTTTTTAATAGCCAAAGAAATCTTAAAATGATACAAGATGCCTTATTTTCACAATTTTTGTACACCACCATTGTTCAACGAAGTATAAACAGGTTGAAGTGGTTAATCAGACTATTCGATTTACTCTATTATAAAAAAATCTTGTTATTACTATAATATCTATAATGTTTTTGAGTCAATTAGTTGATATGAGAAAAAAAAATACTTCTTGATTTTAAGTAAGCTATATTGAAATCATCCATAGTTCTTTCCACAGTCCTCACTTTGTGTTCTTCTTGCCCACTTCCCCCATGGCCCGCTAACTAAAACAGATTACCAAGAAAAAAATCTGAAAACATGATAGGAATGCATTAGTAAGTAACACTGTCCCATAGACTCCTCAGAAATCAAATAATGGTGCCGAGCTTGACCTGACCTCCGCTGTAATTGGTAGGAATACAAAAAAAAAACAGAGCTGTGGGTTCCTACGTAATTCAATAAGATAGTGAAATCGCATCAGGTCGTTGCTTCCAGGGCTCTGTGAAAATCTAATTCAGGCTCCCGCTATTGCTGGTACCGGCCCTGCAGACACAGATGGTCAGACAGACCGAGAGACAGCACACCCGAGTCCTCTGCACATCTCCCTCACCGCAAAGTTCTGGAAATTAACCCATTAAGACCGGGAACGCATCTGTGTGTCATTTTTAGATTTCTTTGGCTATTAAAAATATAGCATATATACAAGCTCATAGCGCCGCATCTGCTATCTTTTGAAAAAAACATAGTGAAAATATGTGCAAATCTTTGAATATATATATATATGTTTTTTTAAAGCAATTTTTTTTTACTCAAATCTTTGCTTCTGGGGCGTCCCTGGAACAACATATTTTGATATGGGGGTCCGCGGCCAAATGCATATCATTTTGTGGGGGTCCTTGACATGAGAAAAGTTTGAGGACCACTGATATTATGGAAACATATTTTTTTTCAAAAAACTGTTAGGATTTAGAAGATCATTTGTAGAATCCCCCAGAAGCAAAGATTTGAGTTAAAAATGTTTGCTTTAAAAATATATATATATTCAAAGACTTGCACAAAATGGTAAAGATTTTTCTAAAATAGCAGATCTACAAGCTCATGGCGCGGCACTCGGCCATGAGCTTGTATGTCTGCTATTTTTGAATAGCCCAAAGAAATCTTAAAAATGACACAGATGCTTTCCCGGTCTTAAAGGGTTAATAAAACACTGGCCCACGGTGTGAAATGTGAACGCCGTCCCCCCCCCCACCACGCAAACCTGAGTTACTGTTTCTCTTTCATGTTTGCAGTTGCACTCGCAAGGAATTTGTCTTTGAGGCTGAGGCAAAAGTTTCCGTGCCGAATTACGGCAATATTAACCCATGAAGACCGGGAACGCATCTGTGGGATTTTTACGATTTCTTTGGCTATTCAAAAATAGCAGATCTACAAGCTCATAGCCCGGCACCGAGTGACGCGCGGCACCGAGTGACGCGCTATGAGCTTATTTTTTTATTGTGGAAAATGTGTGCAAATCTTTTTTTAACTCAAATCTTTGCTTCTGGGGATTCTACGAATGTTTTCTAAAATAGTTTTTTGAAAAAACATACGTTTCTATATCGGTGGTTCTCAAACGTATTCATAATTATCAACGACCCCCAAAATTATATGTATTTGGCCACGGACCAACCATCTCAAAATATTTTGTTCCAGGGACCCCCCAGTAGCAAGGTTTTGAGTTAAAAATGTTAGCTTTAAAATAATATATATGTTCACAGATTTGCACACTTTAGTGTAGTGCGGCACTCGGTGCTTGTATATCTGCTATTTTTGCTATTTTTGAATAGCCAAAGTATCAAATTATGCTTTTTTTTTTGCTCAAATCAAAAAATGACACAGATGCGTTCCCGGTCTTAATGGGTTAAAAATATACAGTTTTACTAAGTTCTCAAAGAATATAAGTAAGTAAGCCTTGTGATAGGAGCCTATCTCCTGTTTTTGTAGCGTGCAAGCACATCCCCTGGACATGATGCTAGAATTGTCGCAGGGACTTACCCCCAATCCAACCCTTGATGCTGAGTGCCAAGAATGGGAGGCGTGGGGTCCCATTTCTATAATAATAAACTTTATTTGTATAGCACCTTTTCATGACATGAAATGCAGCTCAAAGTGCTTTACAGAGCAAGAATACAATTACAGAAAAAAGTCTTTGGTATGACCCGGCCTGGGGGATTTGACCCAGGGCGGACACTCTCACCACTGAGCTGGTTCTCAAAGATAGCAGTAAAGAACTAGATATAGCGGGTATGGGCGAGGGGGAAAAAAAGTTGATACTTTTTTTGGAGATAGTCAGTCTGCAAGCTCACAACCTGACGCATTGCGACTGGTGGTTTTGACAATTCTTTTACATTTCTTAACACATTGAATGCCAGTCGCGTAGATCTACGCGAACCGCCGATTCCCATTGAAATTGCCCCAGGTGCACTTTCCGAATTTTTTTGATCCATTTCCGTTTCCGGTTTCCGGTCGGAAACAGAATTATTCGGGTTCCGTTTTTTTCGATCGTATCCGCTTCCTGTCTGGGATCCTGTTTAAAACTCGATTTTCTCGGTTGTTGTTTTTCTCCTCGCTGATCACTGTTTAGCGTTGATCTGCTGTATCTTCAAGATGGCGGCACGGATTTGGAAACTGTTTTCGCTGGCCGTTTCTCACAGATCCGCTGTGTGTTTAGAACCAAATGAACGTGCACTTTTAACTTATTTAGCGAGGTCTGTGGCGACATGAAAAAAACAAAAAAACAACAATAAAACGCTGGCACTGGTGAGTACATTATGAGATTAAACTCTGGCATGGAATGTGTTAATAAACTAAATTTATATTCGATTTTTTTATAATCAACTAAACCAATTAGTCTGTGTTATACAGTACTTTGTTATACAATGGTGGGGTGCAACGCGAAGCGACGAGCTGTGAGCTTGTAAATTGTCTATTCTTATTTTATTTTTAGTAATACAAATTTAGTAATTTTTCATTTGTCGCAATTGAGGCAAAAGTTTGAAATAATCGCCCAGCCCTCAGATGCTGTGATGGACTGTGATCGCCGTGCGTCGATTTCTGCAACAGGCTGAATTTCTTGAGCTACAAGAGTAGCGTTCTCTCTAATCATTTATTCATGTCACGTTTGTTCCTAAAACACAAACCACTGTTTGTGTTTATCCTCCCCCTTGTTCGCTATGCTCCTCTTAACCCATTGAGACCGGGAACGCATCTGTGTCATTTTAGATTTCTTTCGGCTATTTTTAAATCGTGAAAATGTGTGCAAATCTTTGAATATATATATATATTTTTAAAGTGAACGTTTTAAACTCTCATCTTTGCTTCTGGGGGGTCCCTAGAACAACATATTTTGAGATGGGGGGGGGGGGGGGGGGTCCGTGGCCAAATACATATCATTTTGGGGTCCTTGACATGAAAAAGTTTGAAAACCACTGATATACTGTATAGCCACTTGTTTAAAAAAAAAAAGAAAACTGTTAGGATTTAGAAGACATTTGTAGAATCCCCCAGAAGCAAAGATTTGAGTTAAACATTTTCGCTTAAAAAAATAAATATATATATTCAAAGATTTGAACGCATTTTCACGATTACCTTCTACAAGCTTGTGATGAGCTTGTATATCTGCTATTTTTGAATAGCCCAAAGAAATCTAATAATGACACACAGATGCGTTCCCGGTCTTAATGGCTTAAGTAGTACTGACACACTTTTGGTATCTGCGATCTGTTGTTTTGTTTTGTTCTCCTTTACCTTCGCAAGATTTCCCCGCTGTACGCTCCCCTTTCATCATCTCTGACTCACTTTACAATGTTTTGGTTGTTTTTCTTTGTTGTTTTTTTTAGTTTAGTGTTTTTCATTTTCAGTTACATGATAGAGAGAGAGAGAAATGAAATGAACTGTTAGGATCTGCTGTATTGACAAACAAAGATATCGTCTATATCGGTTGTAAACCTTGTATGTCCAAAACTGTTACTTGTCAGGACATGGGAAAAAGAACCCGTGTCCCAATGGGTCCAACCTTGTATCTCCATATTTTAACTTATGTTTTTCCATAAATTAAAAGTAGGGTAAGTGATATTGTTTTTGTTAAAATAAGTGTTAAATAGCTCATATTCTTCTAGTATTTTCATTGATTTTTTACATTTTATGACAAAAACTAACAAAACAGACAAACAGCTCAGCTCAGACACGTTGCAAAAAGAAAAAAGAATGGACACGGATACAAATATAGACTCCACATACCTACATCGGACCATAAAGTACAGCATTATATTACATTGTTTGGTGCTTGACAGTCTGTAGATGGGTGAATAACTACACCAAGAACAAAACAATTACAGTGTTAATATCCACAACGACAGAAAAAAATATAATGTATAAAAAAACAAGGATTGGCGATTATACATCAAGGTTAGTGATAGTCTCTCTCTTCAATCTTACATTTAAGACAGAGATAGTGATAGGTTAGGGTTCATTTTATGGCGAAGGCTAGGTGAGATCTGTAATCGGTGATGGTTCTTAGCTGAATCAACCAGGCTCTATTACACACAGAAAGTCTCTTTGCATTTTCAAATATTTCACACCAAACCTCGTCTGCAATTTCAACCCCAAGATCTCTGTCCCATTTCCTCTTAGTATCCTGGGTGTTAACAGTTGCATTGGGTCTTAACAGGCCATAGAGAATGCTAATAAAACCCCTTGTAAAATCAGTGCTCTCTCAATTGGATAGGTACCTATATTAGTCGATAGTGTTGTGCGCCTGAGAATGAAATCCCTCACCTGTAAAATCTGAAAACATTATTGCGAGATAGACCATATTCTTTGTTGTATTTGACCAAACGACATGAGTATAGGAAAAGAGCTCTATATTCTGATTGTACTCATTGCTATAGAATAGAGTGTTTGTTCAATAACAGGAGTCTCCCTGTCTCTCCTTCTCTTTAGTAAACAGAAAATGCATTTTCAGGTCGGCATACCTATTTTATCCAATCAAGAGAGAGAACTTGCTCAGAATACAGATTACACAAGTGAAATTGGAAGTGATGGCACTACTAATTGAGCAGACAAAATTGCACCTGGAACACTACAGAATTGAAGCTGATAAATGGGTACTATTTCCTGATTGGCTGACATTTTTCAACCCACCTGAACATGTATTTTCTGTTTAATGTTTATTAAAGAGCTGGAGAGACGGGGAGACCTCTGTTCGTGAACAAACACTATAACAATGAGTACTATCAGAAAATAGTGCTTTAACCTTCTAACAAAAAAAAACATTTTGTTTTAACCCCAAAAAATATCACTTACCCTACTTCATCATACAAGAAGTGCTATTTTCATACAAGTAGTGAAAATTGCAGATCTACAAGCTCACAACGTGTCGCATCGCGAGTTTCACTATTTTATTTAAGTGTTTTTAAATTTAAATAATAAAGAAACAGTTTTGGACGTACGATGTTTCCACCCGACAGTGACGATATAGCCAAACATCGTGCACACCGTCAAAGAGCAATACGCCCAGAGCCACGTACGCCCACACACACACACACACACACACACACACACACACACACACACACACACACACACACACACACACACACACACACACACACACACACACACACACACACACACACACACACACACACACACACACACACACACACACACACACACACACACACACACAGGGCCAAACACTCAACCTCCTCCCACAGACTACAAATTAACCCATTAAGGTCTGAGACCAATTTTTAACCTATGTTTCTATAAGTGGAGCTCAAACTTTTTCATGTCAAGGACCCCCAAAATGATATATATTTGGCCACGGACCCCCATCTCAAAATATTTTGTTCCAGGGACCCCCCAGAAGCAAAGATTTGAGTTACAAATGTTTGCTTTAAAAAAATATATATATTCAAAGATTTGCAAAAATTTCCAAGATTTTTCTAAAATAGCAGAGTGCAACGCTACAAGCTTGTAGATCTGCTATTTTTGAATAGCCAAAGAAATCTTAAAATGACACGGATGCGTTCCCGGTCTTAATGGGTTAAGACACCCAAGTAAACAAATCAAAGGCGGTAGCTTTCGGGGGAACAACAGACATTTATTTGTTCCCATCAATCTGTCGCGCTGAGGGTTTTACAACAGTAAATGGCTGGGCCAGGCCTCATTTCCATAATAATTGTATTTCTCGCTCTCGCTCTCTCTCTCCTCACTCAACTCCGCACTTCTCAATTTCACCACAGTTCAAAGGGCTCTGTTGACTGAAGCGAGATTAAAATATTAAAGACGCCACTGCTATTCCTAATGACCAAATTTATACAGTAAGCTCGGCGCATTAACTTCCGTTTCTCTCTTCCCTTCCTCTTCTCAAACAGAGACTGACTGATATATTACAATTACAATTTAGGCATTTAGCAGACGCTCTTAATCCAGAGTGATTTACAGTAAGCATGGTAAACGCGAGGTAATCCATCAAATGCATAGAAATGGAAGTTCATGGAGTTAAACAGGATCCAAGGCCTCTTGTTTACAGACGACACAGCCATACGATACCACAGTCTCTTCGAAATGTTTTCCAATGTTACAGAAACATCAGACAGAACCATCTGGCATAAGTCATGCTCTATTCTCAACCTCATGCTTTCTTTCTCTCTCTCTCTCTCTCTGCTGTCTATAGCAGTGGTTTTCAACCCTTTTCATATCAAGGTCCATTATTTGTTCGGCATTTGAGCCACGGAACCACCATTTGATGAGATTTAGACTCTCAGACCCAAGAATAATATACTTAGAATATTTTGAAAACGTTGGATACGATTTTGTCCATGCTGTGTTGATGTTGGTACCATAGGGGAGAGAACAGGCAAATGTTGATCAAAATAACAATTCTTCTACAGTACATTATCTAATTGTGTAGACTTATTCTAAAGTTATGCAGATGTTTAACAATAATTTAACTCTTGAGAGAGAGTTAAAGATCTATCCTATAAGGGTCCATTTGGTTACCAACTCTCCATCATTTAGCTGTGGACCACCTAGAACCCCCTCAAGGACCACTGGTGGTCCCCGGACCACTGGTTGAGAGCTAGAGACTGATCAGGATATGACTACCATGCAGACATATCCTGGTCACTCGTTGTCATGTTCTTTTTTTTGTCACTTAGGTTTGCTTTCTTGACCACAATGTAAAGAATGCGATTTAGATAGTGTCACAGCTGGCTCTGGGCCATGACAAATATTGGGGAGGAGACCAGGGTGAAGGTAAAGCAAATATATACTTATTAAACAAGGCCTAAGGACAAACAACTAAAGAAAGGTGAACAGAACATCGTACGGATCCTATGAGGTGTGGAGTCAGTGAATCAGTGGTGTGGATGTGTGGAGCATAGTGTGGTGTGAGGTGTGTGGATGGAAAGTAACAAACATAATAATCATGGGCATGGAGAATGGGGGGGTTTGAGCTGGTGGCGACAGGTCTGTTCTCCTCAGGATCTCACAGAGACTGGCAAGGGCAGGGCTTTTATAGCCTCCTGGAGGCACCGTGCCCAGGTGCTCTCCAATGAGCCATCAGCCCAGGAGGCCACACCCTGATATACAAGCTCGTAGCGTGGCACCAAGTGCCGCGCTACAAGCTTGTAGATCTGCTATTTTTGAAAAATCGTGAAAATGTGTGCAAATCTTTGAATATAAATATTTTTAAAGCTAACATTTTTAACTGAAATCTTTGCTTCTGGGGGGTCCCTGGAACAAAATATTTTGATGGGAGTCCGCGGCCAAATACATATAATTTTGGGGGTCCTTGACATGAAAAAGATTGAGCACCACTGATATAGAAACATACGTTTTTTCAGAATACTGTTGGGATTTAGGAGACATGTAAATCGGCTTCAGGTCTTAATGGGTTAAACATAATATGCTAGGTTCATTGTTTACCTGGAATCATATAGTTTCAATGCACAGATTGTTATTTCGATAGTATATCGTTTTTTTTAGAAAGATGCTATAGGTTCTTGGTTTACCTGGGATCCTAGTTTCTTGAGGCACTACACCGTCTCTCTGCATTCTCTGTACTGTATGTGAGTACCTTGCATGTCGTCTCTTGTCGGATGGAAACCTCATATATCCAAAACTGTTACTTTTCATGATCCAAAAATTCAAAAGCATCAAAAGTAGCAGACGTTAGCTTGTAGATCTGCTACTTTTGATGCTTTTGTGTGACGCTGTAGTATGATCAAGTAGGGCGTTAACTCATTCACTGCCAGACTTATTTCTGGCTGCGCTTACCCACTGCCAGCGATTTTTCGATTTTCTTACCTTTTTCAAGTAGTCACAGCATATCTCCACTATGATCGATCCCCTGATGGTTGCTAATCACTGAGGGTTATACTGTGTGGTTTCACAAATGTCAACGAGGTCATCGCGACCTCGTTGACATTAATTGTCCGCCTTTGAAAATAGCATGTCTTGACCAAAAATACATAGTGAAAAAAAAAGTACACAGGATCCGAGCTACAGGATTTTTAAGTAATAAGTTAACCAAGAGGTGAATGGAGCAGCAAATCTTCGGATCACGATATCTTGGGTTCTGTGTGAGGAAAACGAAAACGAAAACAAATTAAAATAAATTAAATTACGTTTTTTACGTCCTTGGCAGCATTGGTAATTGGAAATAATTACGTTTTTTACGTCCTTGGCTAGTGAATGACTTAATATACGAAAAAACACAAAGTTAGAATATGGAGATAAGAGGTATCTGCCCGACGGCGACAATACATTTTAAATCTCTCTGGATAAGAGTGTCTGCTAAATACCTTGTGTGTGTGTGTGTGTGTGTGTGTGTGTGTGTGTGTGTGTGCACGTGTGTGTGTTTCAGAGGCTGCTGAAGCACAGCGTGCAGCTGCAGGAGCGCCTGAGCCTGCTGCAGGTCAAAGGTGAGCTGCTGAGCGCCGTGTTCGGCCCGGAGCGGAGCGAGGGCCTCCAGGGAGAGCTGGGCTCCTCCGTCAGGAACCGAGAGCTGCTGCACGGCCAGCTGCTGCAGAGGAAGAGCATGCTGCAGGTAAGGGGGAGGGAGGGAGGGGCGGACCTGGGGGCTGCCACAATGATGTCACTTTACTTGACGATTGATTGTCACACGAATGATTGCGATTAACCCATTAAGGCCGGGAAAGCTGTCATTTTAGATTGTAACCGCTTTAACCATTATCTCATACTTTGGCTATAAAAAAATAGCAGATCTATGAGTTTGTAGATCTGCTATTCTTTTTTTTAAATGAACATTTGTAACTCTAATCTTTGCTTCTTGGGGATTCTACAAATGTCTTCTAAATCCTAACGGTATTCTGAACAAGCTTATGTTGCTATAATCAGTGGTTCTCAAACTTTTTTATGTCAAGGACCCCCAAAATTATGTATTTGGCGGACCCACATCTCAAAATAAGTTGTTCCAGGGACCCCCCAGATGCAAAGGTTTGAGTTACAAATGTTCGCTTTAAAAATATATATATATTCCAAGATTTGCACACATTTTCACGACTTTTCAAAAATAGCAAGCTCATAGCACTCGGTGCCGCGCTATGAGCTTGTAGAGCTGCTATTTTTGAGTAGCCAAAATAATGGTTTAAGTGGTTAAAATCTAAAATGACAGATGCTTCCCTGGTCTTAATGGGTTAACGATTTTAATTGTGTTTTTGGTATCGTACATTGGAACATATGAATGGAAATTTAATTTCCGTTTGCCTTTTTAGGCTTCGTAATCAAAAAAATGCACAGGTCAGATATGACAAATAACATAAGTCTACAAAGACATTACTGACATATTTAATGATTTTATACTTTAAAATGTTAAAAAGTAGCGGTAATAGCTGATCTACAAGTTAGTAAGCTTATAGATCTGCTATTTCTGCAAAAAACTAAATTGGTGGTGGGGGGAATAGAAAATCTTCATTGAACATTTTTGAAAATGATTTTTTTTTTACATTGGAAACGATTATGAAGATTAAACAAAATCATTACGATTAGGCGATTATGTAATAATTGTGACAGGCCAAGCTGCAGGTAGGAGGAAGGCAGGGAGGAGGGAGGGAGAGAGGGAAAAGAGGGGTGTGTGGACCAGTCGGTGCACATACCTCGATCCGCATGGACGCTACTCTATTGCAACGTCCTGGCTTCAGGCGTGACCAATGAACTTTGACACGCGTCGTGTCACAGCAGAGTTCATTTTGAGAGCAACGTTTTGTTTGAGGTTGGCTCATAGTCTTTTGAATAAAGTTACATTTTACTAAGCACAAAATACCTTGTCTTTGTTCTACTGGGTCTCTTCATGTCACTTGTCACAGTCGTTTTTATTAGTTTTTTTTTTTATGATTCAATGTTTATTCGTTTTTTGTTATACACAGAAATTAGAATATAAACAAAAGGAGTGTTAAACATCAGAAGCATACATACGAATAGACAACAAAAGCAACAAAAGCAATACAATACAATACAATAAATCAAATTAAGAAGAACAAAACAAAACAAAACAAAAAACAACAATGCCAAGTGATCCTGGGTATTTCCTTTACATACATTATATTCAATGAGGTAAAAGGGGGAAAAAAGAATAATCGTATGTTGCGCTACCACCACATCTCAAGTCTTGTTAGCAATGTACATTATATATCCTCCCCACTTACGGATGTATTTATCCAATCTGTCAGACCTCCTATAGGTTATCTGCTCATAAGCAGCAACTTTGCCAATCTCTACAAACCATTCTTGGAATGAAGGACTCCCAGCATCCTTCCAACCCCTCATCAGAACCTGTCTACCGATCATGATAGCAGTCAGGATGAAACCCACATAATCACAGTGGGCAACCTGCTTTGGGTCACCCAGTATGTAAAGCCTGGGGCAGAAGGGAAAATCAACCTTTGTCATTTCTAAGATACAGTTATGTATTTGCTTCCAAAACCTCTCAATTACGGGACAGTCCCAAAGAGCGTGAACTAGGGTGCCCACCGATGATGGGTCCTTGCACTTCCAACACTCAGCTGTGTCCTTAAGACCAAGTCTGTGCAACCGTGAGGGTGTCCAATAGAAGCGGTTGTGAATTTTAAATTGAATCAACCTGATTCTGATATCTGTAGACATTTTTGTTGAATTTTTGCAGATTCCATCCCACTCCTCCACTTCGATATCTAGGTTCAAGTCCTTCTCCCATAGTGTTTTCAACACATTAGGTACCTTGGTATTTTCCATAAATATCTTAGAATAGTAAAATGAGGCCTCGTGCCCTGTACCAAACACCATGGTGGTGCCCTTCAACAGTTCAGAATATTGAGGCAGAGTTCTAGGTGAACCAAATACTCCACATAATAAGTGTCTCAGTTGCAAATATTGCCAAAATGTAGATCTGGGTAGGTCAAATTCTGTAACTAGATCATCAAATGATTTAAGAGAATCTTCTTTGTATAAGTCACCCAATGTAAGAATCCCTTTATTAACCCATTCCTTCCATAAAAATGGAGTTTTGTTAATGTGTAATTTAGGATTCCGCCAAATGCTCGATTCTGAGTTAAGGTATGGGTTTGTATTGAAAATTTGACATATTTTTTTCCATGTGTCTTGTAAATGGGAAATGACAGGGTGCGCTTGAGCTCGGGGAGACTTTTTTGTGGATAAACAGGTAAGAGGTGGAAGAGGGGAAAGAGCCAATTGTTCAATCTGATACCAGGGCGGTGCTCTCTCAGGAGGGAGAGCCCAATGAGCCAGGTGTCTTGTGCTAAAGGCGTAGTGATAGAACAATAATTTGGGAAGTCCCAGCCCCCCTCTTTCCACTGGGAGTTGAAGTTTGTCTAATCGCATCCGAGCACGTTTCCCATTCCATAAGAACTTTGTACAGATTCTATCAAACTGCTTGAAGTACTTCCTAGGGATGTTGACAGGGAGAGACTGGAGAAGATAATTTAACTTAGGCACACAGTTCATCTTTAACACATTAACTTTGCCCCACAAGGATAAAAACAGTGTAGACCACCTATCAGTATCCAAGGAAATCTTCCTTAATAGAGGATCAAAGTTTCTCTCCACTATCTCGTTCATTTTACTGGGAAAGAGAATGCCTAAATACTTTAGCCCCTCTCGAGGCCATTGAAATGACCCCTCCTGAAATAAAGATCTAGGGCAATAGGAAGTCAACGCCAGAGCCTCCGACTTCGCCCAGTTCACTTTATAGCCCGATAGTTTTGAGAAAGAGTCAATCGTTTTAAGTATTGCTGGGATAGAAGTGGCAGGCTCCGACACTGTCAGCAAAATATCGTCCGCGTACAACATAGTCTTGTGTTCATAATCCCCAATCCTAACCCCCGTAAAACTAGTATTTTGGCGTAAAGCTGCCGCTAACGGCTCTAGCGCGAGACAGAAGAGGGCTGGAGAAAGCCCGGAACCCTGGCGTGTCCCTCTACCCAGTGTGAAGTATGAGGAGATGATCCCATTCGTCTGTACCGCAGCCTCAGGTTTATCATACAAGACCTCTAGCCATCTAATAAAATTTGGACCGAATCCAAATGTCTTAAGTGTATGAAACATGTATCTCCACTCCACTCGGTCGAACGCTTTTTCCGCGTCAAGCGACAACGCGGCGACCGGGGAGTTCTCATTACGGACCTCCCACATAATATCCAGGAAACGTCTTATATTGTCAGAGGAGGATCTTTTACGAATGAAGCCCACCTGGTCAGGGTGAATGAGATGTGTGATTATTTTATCTATCCTGTTGGCCATGATCTTAGAGAGAATCTTGCAGTCTGTCGAGATCAAACTAATTGGACGATAGCTCTTACAATTACATGGGTCTTTGTCCTTTTTGAGAATAAGTGTAATAATGGCTTGTGATAATGAGGGTGGCAAAGTGCCTACTCTAAAAGATTCTGTGAACATCTTCTGCATGAGGGGCATTAGATCTGTTGCATAACATTTAAAAAATTCAGCAGTGAAGCCGTCCTGACCAGGGGACTTGCCTGATGGCATCTTTCTAATCGCATCGTATATCTCCTCCTCTGTGATAGGGCCTTCAAGGGAGTCTTTTTGTTTTTTGTTCAACTTAGGAAGGTTTAAGTCATCTAGAAATGTAATCATCTCCTCATCTCCCGCTGTGCACTGTGAAGTATATAAATCAATATAAAACTCTTTAAACACCTTATTAATATCCTTAGGGTTCGTCACAGGCCCCTCTGGAGAGTGCACCGCTGTGATGCTTGAGTTGGACTGTTTCTGCTTGATATATCTAGCCAATAATTTACCTGCCTTATCTCCTGACTCAAAATATGTTTGTCTAGCCCTTAACAAAAGAAATTCAACCTTTTTGGAGAGTAAAGAGTTATATTCATACTTAAGTCGTGTTAATTCTCTCAAGTTATCAAGGGACATGTGTTTTTTCAGCCCAGACTCAGCTTCTTTCACTTTTTTCTCCAATTCTGTGAGCTGTAACTTATTTTGCTTTTTCTTATGTGATGCAAATTGAATAATATAACCCCTGATGACCGCCTTCATCGCTTCCCATGCTATGCCAGCAGATGGCGCTGTGGGAACATTAATTTCAATGTATGTCTTAATTTGTGTCCTCAAATCCTCCCTAAACACCAGGTCCTGTAATAAGGATGAATTGAGTCTCCATCTGTTTGTTCTGGCCATTTCATAACCAGGGAGCATATCTAGTGTCACCTGTGCATGATCTGAGATCAATATATTTCCTATTGAGCAGGACAAGATAGCAGGAAGTAGGGAGTTTGAAATAAGAAACATATCGATTCTTGAAAAACTTCTATGAGCATTTGAATAGAAAGTGTAGTCTCTGCCCGTGGGATTCAGCAATCTCCAAACATCATTAAGCCCCAGAGATGTGCACATCTCTTTAACCATAAGAGTGGATTTAGATTCTCTGCCATGTGAGGAACCACTTTTATCAAGCAGTCTATCCAAAACCATATTACAGTCCCCTGCAAGAATTATCGGGAAATCACCAATATTCTGTAATCTGTTCTCCAGATCTAAAAAGAAGGCTGGGTCATCAATATTAGGGGCGTAAATATTGGCAAGTATTATCGTCTGACCCTGAATCTCTGCTAAAACAATGATCAGTCTACCCTCTTCATCTGATACTTCTCTAATAAGTTTAAATTGCACCCGTTTACTAACCAAAATTGCCACTCCTTTACTCTTGCTAGATCCTTCACTGAAGAACACATGTCCCACCCATCCTCTACCCAGCTTTTCAGACTCTATTTTAGACATATGAGTCTCTTGTAAGAAAATCACATGGTAATTGTTAGCCTTTAAACTGCCCATAACCTTCTTCCTTTTGATTGGGCTGCCCAATCCATTAACGTTCCATGTGGCGTAGCGCAACCTATTATCTCTATCCGTAGCCATTAGTGTTTGTAGAGACAAATATAAAAGAATGTGTGGCCACATTGTTAATAGTAAACCCCAGGTACGTTGGCATTGAACACAAACAAAAATAAAAATACATATACAACTGTGGCCTCTTCAGGTCAAATCCAAAAAAGACCCGGCACCAGCTCACAACAACTAACATAAAGCTTACAAGGTCCATGACCCGCAAGTGGAGTGCCCAATCTGCATCAGGCAACACTGGCTGTTTACAGTCATTATCTCAACTAATTCCAAGTCAAACCCATTCAAAGGGAGTTAAGTATACCTATATCAAACATGAACATCCATATAAAAACAAACTACTTGTCACCCCCCCCCCCCCGCACACATCCATATATTACCTGCATATGCAATATTTACACCTATACACAAAGTAGCAAAATGTATCAAATTGTTATGCATTGCATTCTATTAATATACCATTCCTTTCTGACATACACAAGTGGGGGAGGAACCCCAAGCAGCATATTACTTTAACTTCAAAACCGTACCAACGAGAGGAAAAATAAAAATAAAAATAAAAAAGATAGGTGTCGCTGTATTATAATATTCTTACACTAACCAACCTGAGCAGAACCTATCCCATCATAAATTCCAAAGTCTAACTAGCCCTAAATTATCATCAGTCCCTGTCACTTTGTAAACTATTTAGCAGCGTAGAAGAGCCCTCGCTCTGCTACCGGAACATTTCAATCTAATAAAGCTAAGGGTTAAACATATGACGCTTTTACTCTATAAACCATAAAGCAAAACAACGAAAACAAAGTGCATACATAAACAGAGTGGCACTGTCAATGTGACTGTGAGAATAATAAAAACAAAAAGGAGAATGCCGTTTGTAAAATATTTGAAAATTAGACCACCTGTTCATTTGCATTCTTATCATAGCGCCCATATCCTCTATTAATTAGGCCCAATTCCCCCCCCCCCCCCCCGATATACACAAATGGGGGAGGAAACCCAAGAAGCATTTTACTATACATTCAAAACCTTACCAATGAAGCGAAGAAAAATAATTAAAATAAAAAGGATAGGTGTAACTGTATTAAATTATTCTTACATCAACCAACCTGAGCAGAACCTATCCCATCATAAATTCCCCAAGTTTTACTAACCCTAAATTATCATCAGTCCCTGTCACTTTATGAATTATTAGCAGCGCATAAGAGCCCCTGCTCTGCTACCAGAACATTTCCAATCTAATAGAGCTAAAGATTAAGCATATGACTCTTTTACTCTATAAACAAAACAACAAAAACAAAGTGCATACATAAACAGAGTGGCACCATCAATGTGACTGTTAGGATAATAAAACAGAAAGAATAATGCTGTTTGTAAAATATTGAAAATTAAACCAACTGATCATTTGCATTCTTATCATAGCGCCCATATCCTCTAATTAATAAGGTCCAATTCCACCCCCCCCCACCCCAACCCGGAGAATCTAGTGTGAGAGTATAATCAGCATTGTCCTGATATTATTAGAGTTGTGTGAGGAACGGATAGAGGGGCAAAGAAAAAGCAGGCGAGACAGATAGGGGGGGAGGGGGAGAGAGGGAGAGAGGGAGAGAAAGGAGAGGGGAGAGAGAGAGAGAGAGAGGGAAAAAAAAAAAAGGCAACGGTTTTACGGAGGCGGAAAAGCCTTATATGGAGGAGGAGAAAGAGAGTACGCAAAATCACCACTTCTGTATGAAGTCCATCGCACTCTGGGGGTCGCTGAAGGTCTTAGTGGTTCCGTCGTCCATGTCTACGCGTAGGATAGCAGGATACATGAGGCGAAACTTCTTTTTACGTTCGTGTAAGAGTTTTTTGCATTGCTTGAAGCTCTCGCGTTTCAGCTGGGTTTCCCGGGAGTAGTCCGCGAAGATCATCACTTGTTTACCTTTCCACTCGATCCGTCGTTTCTCTCTGGCGGCTCGTAGAATCGCCTGAACATCCTTGTACCGCAGAAAGTTCGCTATGATGGTTCTGGATCCCCCCGTAGCCGTAGATGCGGAGTTCCCCGCACGGGCTCCACGGATCCTGTGAACTCTCTGCAACTCGTAGCCAAGGGGAGGCGGGTTACCCAGGGTCGTTGTTAGGAAGTGGTTTAGGAACCCAATTGGGTCATCTTTCTCCACTTTTTCATCGAATCCGACAAATCTCAAATTACAACGTCTGGCCCTATCCTCCATCATGGCAATTCTGTCGCGCAATGCCTCCCAGTCTTCCATTGTGACTGTGGGGGTTTGCTTCTGCTCCGCCATGGCGTCCTCAACTCCACTAACGCGTTCTTCAATCTCCGTCACTCGGGTCACAATGGAAGATATTTTTGTCTCAACAGATGCAATAGATTTCTTAATAGTTTTTAAGTCCTTCATTTCTGTTTGGATCTTCTGTAGCATATCAAAAAGAGTTTTGTTCGTAATTGCCCCAGCCGTTTCGTCCTCAAACTCACTTGTTGATTCCTTGTCAGCCATGTTTGGACGCGGTGTCGACAAAGACC
This sequence comes from Gymnoscopelus braueri, assembly GCF_963280865.1. Taxonomy (NCBI): domain Eukaryota; kingdom Metazoa; phylum Chordata; class Actinopteri; order Myctophiformes; family Myctophidae; genus Gymnoscopelus; species Gymnoscopelus braueri. The sequence continues at coordinate 48,195,403 of NC_137621.1, read as the reverse complement.
TTCGCTTTTCCACTTTTTTCTGGCTTGATGTCGCTCTCCTCTGCATGCTATCGCTACTACTTGAATTACTTAACGGTAAAATCACTAATGTATGGAAAGTTAACTTGGAAATATATATATTTTAAGGATTAATCCAGCCGTGTTACCGGAGCTCCAGATTCAGGCAGCCATCCTGGTGCTTGCGTCACGTGACTCCGTCGTTTTTATTAGTTGACGAAATTGTCAATATATTCAGTCATTGTTTTAGTCATCATAGCTTAATTGTTATTTAGTTTTCGTCCGTGAAAAAAGGTAGTCTGCAAAAAGTGTTCCTTCATAGTTTTAGTTGACAAAATTAACACTGTGTCACAGCAAAACAATAATGAAAATGAGTCCAAGGCACTCTTCTTTAACCCATTAAAACCGGGAACGCATATGTATCTGCATTTTTAGATTTCTTTGGCTATTCAAAAATGGCAGATCTACAAGCTCATGCTACGAGCTTGTAGATCTGCTATTTTAGAAAAATCGTGAAAATGTGTGCAAATCTTTGAATAGGCCTATATATTTTGAACATTTGTAACTCAAATCTTTGCTTCTGGTGTGGTCCCTGGAACAACATATTTTTAGATGGGGGGGGGGGTGGTCGGTGGACAAATACATATAATTTTGGGGGTCCTTGACATGAAAAAGGTTTGAGAACCACTGATGTATAGCAACATACATTTAAAAAAAAATGATTTAGAAGACATTGTAGAATCCCCAGAAGCAAAGATATGAGTTACAAATGTGTGCTTTAAAAAAAATATATATATATATATATTAAGCCTGCAGCGGTTCACAAAATTCACGGTTCCGTTCAATTCAATATTTTGGTGTCACGGTTCGATTTTTTCCCCCAAAATGTGTAATGTATTCAGCATTTTGTTTTAACATTGAACAATACCCATATTCTAAGGCAGGGGGTCCTTGAGGGGGTTCCAGGGATTCCGCAGAAGAATGTGTTAATATGGCATCAAAATCAGTTTAACCTTTTTAACCCTATAGAATATAAAATAACCAATCTACAAGCTCAGCTTGTAGATCTGCTATTTTCCAAAAATCTAACCAATTTGAAAATGTTTGAATCTTTTTTAAACATTCTATCTTATCATTCTATCTAACAAAAATCTTGTATGTCAATAGCACAAAATATTTTCAGATGGGGGTCCACTGCCAAATACATTAATTTGAGGGTTCCTGATATGAAAAGGTTTGAGAACCACTGTTCCATGGTGTGCAGTTACAGTCAAGTAGCTCTTGACGTCCAGGCATCTGTAGTCAGAGCAACATCCCGGTCATAATTAACTGCAAAACCAAAGTGGCTCCAAACGCCAGATCTGCTGGGTAGTGGAGGGTCTTCTATTTCTGGTCTCTCTGTGGCATTAGCCACTATTGCAACAGGTTAACTTAGCGTAGCATTCAGCGTGTCTTCTCTTTCGGCGTGACTTTTTATTAGTTTACTCTGTGTGGGGGGAGCAGGGGGGAGGAGCAGGCAACTCTAGGTTGCATAGTTGAGCGCAGATCCATTGAGACTAGTAAGGTTGAGCAGAGAGCGCATCGTCTGACGTTGATTAAAAAAAAAAGTATATTGATATTGTTTGGTTCGTAGCGCGTACCGAACCGAGACCCTCGTATCGAACTGTTCAATACGAATGCATGTATCGTTGCAGGCTTATTTTTTAATATATATATATATATATATATATATATATATATATATATATATTATGTGGTTGTTTTTTTTTGTGGTTTTTTTACTGAAGATTTGCACAAATTTTCACGTTCTTTCAAAAAAAAATGGCCAAAGAAATCAAAAGATTACACCGATGCATTCAAAAAGCTTTTCATGTCAGGCTATCTATTTTGACACGCTCCTATCAATTTTAGGGGCATTTTATAGAGCCCGACCAATGCAGGATTTTTGGGTCCGACGCCAATGTTATTTGGAAGTAAAAAAGAATCCTGCCAATTATTTTTCATTCTTGCATGGAGTTAAATGCTTTAGAAAAAAGGATTTATCTTCTGCCCATCTCTGGCTTTGCTTATCACCTAATTTATATCTGCGATAGGCTGATGTTGGCTGATAGCAGCCCTCCAGTATAATGGTTTTACTATAAATATCGTCTCTCTCGGGTGGAAACCTCATGTCCAAAACTGTAACTCTTCAGGATTCAAATTCAAAAGTAGCAAAAGTAATAGATCTGCAAGCTCAAGCTCTACAAGCTCGAGCTTGCAGATCTGCTACTTTTGATCCTTGCGCGTGACACTGTAGTATGATCAAGTAGGTTATTCATTTACGGAAAAACTCAAAAAGTTAGAATATGGAGTTAAGAGGTTTCTGTCCGACAGCAACGATATCCACTATCCGTGGCCATTGCCGTTACAGCCAGAGGGTTTTAGCTACACAATAAAATCATCGTTATCATTTCACAGTCAACAACTAGAACATCAAAACCTATAAGTAAGGAGCTCTTATCCATAGCGCCTTACAAAGTTCAAGAGCAGAATAAAATGACATGAACCTCACAACGCGACATCCTGGGTACATCCAGTGCCACCGTTCTTACCGTTTACGCTGATATGTTTAGAGCTGTAGAGGCCACGACGAGGACCCGGATGTAAACAAAGGGTGTCTGTGCGATGGTCGAGGATTGGACTGGATTCACATCCGTCCATTCCATTTTACAGGTTCCGCGGATCATTCCTAATTTGCGTTAGAGCGCCCCATGTGGAAAAAAATGAATAATTAAATAAAAAAATGAACACACGAGGATCTACGGTTATGGCACTCGATGGGTGTATTTGCAAAACCTCATGTTTGGCACTCAATGTGTTAAGTCAGGGGTCTTCAACGTTTTCAGGCCAAGGACCCCCTAGCTGAGAGAGAGATGAAGCAGGGACCACCTACTCTATATTGTATAAAATTGTGTTTCAGATTACTTTTTTTTTTTAACTTAGTCTGCTCTTTTTTCCCTCTACACCTATAGCCTCTTTGCCAAAAATAGCCGATTTAGCCATAGCGAATTAGCCAAGCTCTCAGAGCTTGTAGATCTGCTATTTTCGGCTAATGTTCCCCTCAGAAAAATAATTCTAGGGTTCAAGTGGTTAATGTAAAAAAAACGGAATCCTATCACACAAAGATTTGGCGGACCCCCTGTAGTAGCTCTGAGGACCCCTAGGGGTCGCGGACCCCCTGATGAAGACCCCTGTGTTAAGTAAAACATTTGAGTACTTTTTCCACCACTGCTAGTCAGATGAATTAAAGTTCTCAGTCGCCATTACTGAATTCAGTCATTTTGAAAGCATGTTGGTATAAATGGTCGCGTAAATAGAAGTCCAGACAGGGAATCCTCGAGGGCTGGAGCAGCTACACGAGTTCCCTGTGTCGATCTGATTGCTTTGTCGAGAGCCTTGCAAAGGGACCTGTAGCCACTTGTAACTTTATCTCTGTGGCAGACATGGGATGAAGAGCTCAGCGGAGGCTTTGAAACCTTTTGTGATGATGTGGAATGGAAAGTGTCTGAAGTGACTCAATGCCCACAGGGGGCTCCAGGCCCCGGAAGAGTTCTTTTTTATCTGAGGCTGTCACAGCCCAAAAGTAAAAAAAAGTCAATTCATTTAAAACGAAACAAATGTGCATTTAATATATAAATGCTACGCTGTTAATTTCAGTGTAGCAATCGCCCTTTAACTTTGAAAGGAGATGACCATTCACTAAAGGAAAAACAACGGGATCGGCAGGTTTTTGGTTGATGCTGTTTATATACTTTAGCATCAAATTATCCCATTCAATCCGGGGACACATTTCTGTCATTTTAGATTTATTTGGCTATTCAAAAATAGCAGATCTACAAGCTCAAGCTATGAGCTTGTAGATCTGCTATTTTTTTTTTATCGTGAAAATCTTTGAATATATATATTCTTTAAAGCCAACAATTACAGTAACAGTAACTCAAATCTTTGTTTCTGGGGGTCCCTGGAACAACATATTTTACAAATGTTCGCTTTAAAAAATATATTTATTTAAAGATTTGCACACATTTCCGTGATTAATAATAGATAATGGTAAGACTGGATGCAATTAATATATTATTATCATCTTGTTTTTCTATAGAGTACAGAAGTCCTGACGTCACTCGTTCATCCCCTGGGTCGTAAAGTAATTTCTCTATGGAGAATAACATTGGGTCAACTTAGAATCGTCTCATATAAGAATTGTGGTCCAAAAATAAACTAACTGTCTCGGCGATATTGTCAGGGAGGTGGCTCTGTATCGTTTATGATAGTCAGTCACTCATATTTTAAACAGTCTGTTTCTGGCGAAAATGTAACTAATTTGTCGGAAGTAACATTATCGTTTTCTCACCGTCAGTTGATGCTTCATATCCATAAGAGTCAAACCCCCGGGATCAATTTGTTTATTTTTGGAACACAGTTCTTATTTGACGCGATATTAAACACGTCTATGGGAATTCAGAAGGGTGAGGGGAAACCGTGACCCAGGTAGGAAGCGTAAATTACGTCAGACTTGGGTGCTCTATTGTATTGTTCTTAGCACAGTCTTGCAGCCACGCCAACATTTCACTGTTTGTACCTGTATGAGAGAGTGACAAATAAAAAGCCCTCTTGAATGTCGCTGACCCAGAGCCTTATCCTTCCAGCCACCTGCAAAGAACAAGGCTCTGACTTTAAAGTCTCTCCCCCTCCTCTCTCTCTCTCTCTCTTTAGGGGTTGATCTCCCGGACCAAAGACTTTGGCGATGCCCACGAGTCGATCCGCTCCAAGCTGTCGGTCCTCAGGGAGCGCCTGTTGACCGCCAGCAGCCTCCAGCCTGACATCCTGGCCAAGAAGAGCCAGGCAGACCAGCTCAGGGTAAGCTATTTAAGCTATTTAACCCATTTAGACCGGGAAATAATCATTTTTAGATTTCTTGGCCTATTCAAAAATAGCAGATTAACAAGCTCATAGCGCGGCACCGAGTGTATATATAACTCAAATCTTTGCTTCTTGGGATTCTACAAATGTCTTCTAAATCCTTTCTGAAACACTCATGTTGCTATAATATCAGTGGTTCTCAAACTTTTTTTCATGTCAAGGACCCCCAAAATGATATGTATTTGGCTGTGGCTCAAAATATTTTATTCCTAACAAGCAAAGATTTGAGTATAACAAAAATTTGCTTTAAAAATATATATATTCAAAGATTTGCACACATTTTCAAGATTTAAAAAAAAATAGCAGATCTATCTGTACAAGCTCAAAGCGCGGCATCATGCCGCTCCACGCTATGAGCTTGTATATCGGCTATTTTTGAATAGCCAAAGTATAAAATAATGGTTAAGTGGTTACAATCTAAAATGACACAGATGCGTTCCCCGGTCTTAATGGGTTAAAATACATTCTACCCCGCCCCGGGAGTGTTTATTTAAAATTCACACTGCTGGCCTGGACCTCCCAACCTTTCCAGTCCACAACAACCCTGCCTTGCTAACCTGTTAGGCTCACCGTTGGCTCCCTCTTGTGTCCCACAGGTGATCCAGAAGGACCTGGAAGACTGCGAGGCTCACATCACAGCCCTGGAGACCCTGGTCTCCTCCAGCCCCACCAACGGGCCCCAGTTTGAGTCGCTCTACGCCGACTGGAGGCTCCTCTACAAGGCGTTTAGGGTAAGAGAGCAACTCGATCTTTGTCCACATTTTTGAATCCTTCAGACCAGGGCAAGAATTTTCACGGAGGCCATGAAGGGTCAATCAAAGAATGATCTGTCCTGAGGCCTATGGTGGCCTTGATGCCCCGCACTGCCCCAGCTGATTTGTGTGTTTTCTCCTGTGCCTCTTACCCAGTGGTGGAAAAAGTGCTCAAATGTTTTACTTAAGTAAAAGTATCAATACTGCAATGTAGAAGTAGTCTGTTACAAGTAAAAGTTCGGAATTCAACATTTACTTGAGTAAAAGTACAAAAGTATTGGTATCAAAATGTACTTAAAGTACCAAAAGTACCAAAAGCGATGCGACGCGTTGTGAGCTTGTAGATCGGCTATTTTCAAATAGCCTAGGTAAAAAAAAAGGGCTAAAGTGGTTAATTTATTATTTACATTACATTATTATAATTTTATAATGTAATAGTTCATATCTGCAAAGTAACTATTAACTAAAGTTTTCAAATAATTGTAGTGGATTAAAAGTACAATATTTGCCTCTGAGATGTAGTGGAGTAGAAGTAAAAGTATAGATAATTGGACATACTCTACTACTCTAATATACTCTAATACTTACTTTCAAGGACCGAGTTGGTCGGAAGGAGAGACACAGGGAAACCTTTGTGGGTTTTAAAATATTGTTCTCTTTTTTTTTCTTTTTTTTTTTTTTTCTTTTGTTGCAAATAATGATTTAACAGATAACAAAAATAAAGGTGCTCAAAATAAACAAATCAAAACTAAATAACTAAACAGAAAACAGGACTGAACAACACAACTAAACTGAAAACTGAACTAACCAGATTGACACAGGAGGTGGACATAGGGACGGGTCAGACCACTGTTAATACAAAAGGGGGAAAAGACAAAGACTACCATGGACACACACTCTAAGAACCCCTGCCCCGCCCCATAGTGCAGAGGGACTGTGGTGCAGTCCAATTTCTCCAGATTAGCTGTAGATCTGGAGCAGCTGATCCCCATTGCTTTGGCCAGCCCATCATGTCCATATATGTCAGTCAGCAACCTCCCACAGCACTGGTAACTCAAAGAAAACTCAGTCTAATCAAATGCAAATAAAATCATAGAAAAACAAACAATAAATTATGTCATTTCAACTTGTTAATAATGTCCAACTTAAAATAAACACACTAAATATATAAACCAAAAGGAAGAGTTACCATACATTATAGTCTATGTGTGGCTGCTGAGTCAGCCATCACACACTCCCCCCCTTCAGAGCTCTCGCTGAAACAGCGAGAGATAATCTGAAATCATGTTGAGTTCGCCGGGTATGTGCTGCACTGTAAAGCGGAAAGGTTGCATGGCCAGGTACCACTTTGTGATGCGGCGGCCATTGGTGTCCGTCATCTGCTGCATCCACTGGAGGGCTTTATGGTCAGTCTGGATCCCCTCACACTTCACGCTTCTCACTTCACGTTTCTCGCTTCACATTTCACGTTTCTCGCTTCACGTCGTTTCACATCCCTCACGTCCATCACGTCCATCACGTCCCTCACGTCCATCACGTCCCTCACGTACATCACGTCCATCATGCAAGAGACGACACAAGCCATTTACCAGGTCAGCAGCCTCACACCAACAACCCCTCTCACAACACACTACCAGTGTGGTGTGAGAATCCACAGGTTGGCCACCTCCATGCTGAGGAAGTGACGTCTGGAGACACTGTTTCTTCGGCCTGTCGATCAGGTTCATCACCTGCCATGTGGGCCTGAACAATACCGGCCAAGTCTGCCAGTGTTGGCTCTTGGCTGATCTCCCCAGTGGCCCCTCCAGTGGCTCCAGAGTCTGGACTATCCTCCTCCTCCTCCTGTATTGGTCTTGGTGGTCGTCTTCCTCCTCTGCCACGATTCATGGCTGATCAGGGTTTGGAAAAAAATTATTGAAAAAGAATTAACCTGTGCTATCCCACCACTGCCACCATCTGTCAAGGACCGAGTTGGTCGGAAGGAGAGACACAGGGAAACCTTTGTGGGTTTTAAAATATTGTTCTCTTTTTTATTTATTTTTCTTTTTTCTTTTGTTGCAAATAATGATTTAACAGATAACACAAATAAAGGTGCTCAAAATAAACAAATCAAAACTAAATAACTAAACAGAAAAACAGGACTGAACAACACAACTAAACTGAAAACTGAACTAACCAGATTGACACAGGAGGTGGACATATATAGGGACGGGTCAGACCACTGTTAATACAAAAGGGGGAAAAGACAAAGACTACCATGGACACACACTCTAAGAACCCCTGCCCCACCCCATAGTGCAGAGGGATGCAGTCCAATTTCTCCAGATTAGCTGTAGATCTGGAGCCATAGATATAGAAACCTAGATACCTCATTGGCCTCTGCAGTTCATTGTAACGACTGGTCTCTCAATACAAGGCTCTTCCGGGGGGCTGTTTGACTACTGACCAATCACATCACGTTAACTACTGGCCAATCACAGCGCGTCTAACTGACTAGTTGCTGCGCGGCTGCCTCTTAAGAAAAGACCCACCCCACCTGCCTCTGATTGGCCTACCGAACGCCCCCTTCTGTGACGCACACGGAAGTTTCCAGCTTGCCCCCCAGAAGCATAGAGGAAGCGGAAGTGCGTCCGAGATGCCGACGCTTCAGAGCCAGAGGAGGCGTCTACCTTTATATGTCTATGTCTGGAGCAGCTGATCCCCATTGCTTTGGCCAGCCCATCATGTCCATATGTCAGTCAGCAACCTCCCACAGCACTGGTAACTCAAAGAAAACTCAGTCTAATCAAATGCAAATAAAATCATAGAAAAACAAACAATAAATTATGTCATTTCAACTTGTTAATAATGTCCAACTTAAAATAAACACACTAAATATATAAACCAAAAGGAAGAGTTACCATACATTATAGTCTATGTGTGGCTGCTGAGTCAGCCATCACACTTACTAATAAAGTAAAAGTACCTAAAATTGTACTTAAGTACAGTTCTTGAGTAAATGTACTTAGTTACAGTACTTTACACCACTGCTCTTACCTTAGAGGTTTTTAGACACCGGTGTCTTTTGTTCAAGATTATGCATTCTTAACTCCCCCTGACTTCCCATCTAATGAGTCCATTATACTTTGAATAGTCCAGGGTAGTGGTTATGTTTTAGGGTTAATGTATGACTCTGGAGTTTCTATGGACTTAAAATCATAGTTATTTTTTGATGGCCTTCCTGCCCTGGCATTTGGCCTTTGTGCCCTCAAAAACATTTACAACGCCAAAGGTCAAGTGGCCGTGCCCCTTAAATGATGAAGTTCCAGGCCTCTTCAGACGAAGAACCAATTTTGTTCGTTTGAACTTCAACTTTCAACAAGAGACTAGAGATATCATGAAAGCTGCAGTCTGTAGTAGTGTGTGTGTGTGTGTGTGTGTGTGTATATAAACCCAAAGAGCTAGTGTGCTTGCTGGTGGGATTTTGGCCATTTTGACTTATGTACAACTGCTGTGACACATTTCAAAACAGAGTGCTCTTCATCAGCCCCCCCCCCCCCAAAAAAAAACATCTTCACTGCAGCACTTGAATTGCCAAGAGCCAAACATCTGCAGTCTGAGTCGCAAAGTTTGGAATTTGGTGGGGCCAAAATACAGCTTAGGTGTGTGTGTTTGTTTTTCTCATACTTTCTCAAGATTCAAGGTGTCACTTTAAACCGTTAGAGTGGTAAAAATTGCACACTCAAGACTCGTTTTTTTTGCTGTGTTAGGTGAAGGTGAGCGAGAGCGAGGAGAGCATCGGCGAGCACGAGAGCTTCCACGAGAGCCTGCTCAACGTGGAGAAGTGGCTGATGATCATGAAGCAGAAGCTGGAGTCGTACCGCAGTCCCAAGGGGGAATGGAGCGTCACCAACCGGCAGCATGAAGCTGAGGTGTGTGTGTGTGTGTGTGTGTGTGTGTGTGTGTGTGTGTGTGTGTGTGTGTGTGTGTGTGTGTGTGTGTGTGTGTGTGTGTGTGTGTGTGTGTGTGTGTGTGTGTGTGTGTGTGTGTGTGTGTGTGTGTGTGTGTGTGTGTGTGTGTGTGTGTGTGTGTGTGTGTGTGTGTGTGTGTGTGTGTGTGTGTGTGTGTGCGCGCGCGCGGCCTGGCTGAGGTGACTTCAAATTCAATAACACGATTATTTCAAACTTTTGCCTCGACTATGATTAACCGCTTGAACCCCAACACAATCAGCTATTTTTGTACAACACAGTTTATTACACGGCTTGGTTGAATACTGGATTCTGATTGGTCAATCGCTGAATTCAGCGGTGTGCTATTTCTTGATAATGACCGATGAGCTCATTAATAGACCGCTGTCTAATCAAAGACTCTGATATCAACCTGCGCTGCTTGGTTTTATGCTGTATCCAACATGACAGCCATGTAAACAAACACACCATGACATTTACAACTAAATGTTGCTCTCAAGAATGTTTTTGAAAACATTTGAAGTGAAAAATAGACGATGCAATAACTGAAAAGTGATTCTGTTTGATCCACTACACTTGTTGTTTAACGAGGCGACCGTAGTGCAACAACGGCAAGAATACCAAAACGCTCGCCCCAAAACACAGTCGCCCCGGGGCAAATCCGTCCGTATTATAGGCACATCCGGCGGTGTGTATATATAGAATGGGGGCGAGTCTTCCGGTTACCTTATGGAATACTTGCATTTGTTTTCCAAGCCGACCGCGTCCGCCCAGCCCAATACCTATGGAATACTTTGATTGCCGTAAGCAAGGAAATACTTCGTTTTGTTGTTACTTTTGGGTCAAGTTATTTATGTATTTGTTTATTAAGTAGCTGTGTAATAAGCGGGATAATGTACGGTTAGGTGGTCAATCAGACTTATCGATTTAGTCAATTATAAAATATTCTGGGGGGGGGTCCCTGGAACAAAATATTTTGAGATGGGTGTCGGCGGCCAAATACAAATCCTTGACATGGAAACGTTTGAGCACCACTGATATAGAAACATACGTTTTTTTCAGAATACTGTTGGGATTTAGAAAACATTTGTAGAATCGGCCTCAGGGTCTTAATGGGTTAAATGGCCAGTCGTCGTTGTGAAATAAACATTCAAATGTTCAGTTCTCAACCTTACCACACTGAAAAGGCTGCTCTCTACATGATTGTACGCAGCAAACACATTTGTACTGATCTGTTGATTGTCACATACTGGTTCAGGCTTGTAACGAAAAAGGAGACACAGGCACAATTGGAAGGGAAAAAAATGTGTTATTCAATTAGAAACAAAATGAGATCAGTTACTATGGAATGAGTCTTGTTATGTAAACAGTGTGTGGGTGAGAGTGTATGTGCAGCACGACTGTTGTAATATATAATACAAAGACAGGATTCTTTTATTTTAGATCTATAGGGCTTCTTGTAGAGCTTGTAGATCGGCTATTTTCGCATGGCACCATTGTGCGACGCAGAATAAAGTAGGGCTTAAATATGTCACTGTATGTGATGTTATGGATACTGTTGAAGATGATCGAAATAATCTAAACTTAACACAGCTGTCGTGTTAAGTGGTCAGATGGGTGGGCCGCTTGCATTTTCAGAGAATGTTTATTTTAATGATCAATCAAGCGATTGTGTTCCAGCTTGGATCAATGGAACTGACGTAGAATACTTACCTATTTATCTGTATCATTATCTTATCATATTTTATTTAATATCAAGTTATATTATCATTACATTCTGTGTGTTTTGTCAATTATTTGGGGGCCCACTTGCAATATCCTTCATAGGTTGAGAACGGCTGTTCTACTGTTTTCTTGGGACTATATTGCGTCTGTTGTAGTTCTTCCCTTGGATGTCCGTGTACTATCTTCTACCGCAGATGTTATGTCGTTGCTGTCGGGCATAAACCTCTTATCTCCATATTTTAACTTTGTGTTTTTTCGTAAATTAACGCCCTACTTGATCATGCTACAGCGTCACAAAAGTATCAAAAATAGCAGATCCAACAGCTCGAAACGCAGCGCCAAGCGACGCGTTTTGAACTCGTAGATCTGCTACATTTGCTATTATTGAATTTGAATCCTGAAAGGTTGACAGTTTTGGACGAGGTATGAGGTTTCCACCCGACAGACGATATGTAAACATAAGACCATCAAGTGTGAACAACCAGCGTTGCGTTTTCTGGAAAAAGGGTGGAAAAAGATCCAAAAAGCTAAATTGCCCTGAACACAAAGAGACATAAAAGGCTACCCAAAACAGCATTCTCCTATTGATTCTACCATCCCCAAAAGACAAAAGCAATCCCATTACATTGCACCCCCCCTCTCTCTCACCTATTGTACAGTTCGCACTTATTTTGGAGTTGTTGATTTCGTGCTTATTTTCTACAATTTTCTGGCATCGATTTTAGCCCCCCTTGTGGTTTGATTAAGTCGTGTATCTCATGCTTTCAGAGGGCACTGGGTGAGTTCCCGGAGAAGGAGCTGCAGCTCCACCAGACAGAGGCGCAGGGTCAGGGCGTCCTGGAGCGCACGTCGGAGGAGGGCCGCGTCCACATCGTGCGGGACATGAAGCGCCTGCGGGCATCCTGGCTGGCCCTGCACGACCTCAGCCTCAACATCTATAGGTACGCCAGCATCCCCTCCACCCTCGCCAAAACAATGAGCTATTCAGCTTTGCGGGCCAGAACGGATGGCCTCACAAAGACCTGGGGCGCGCACACACATTTGTCACTGTAGATTTATTTGGCTATTCGAAAATAGCAGATATACAAGCTCATAGCGCGGCCCTCGGTGCCACGCTATGAGCTTGTAGATCTGCTATTTTTTTTAAATCATGAACATTTGTGCACATCTTTGAATATGTATACATTTTTAACTCAAATCTTTGCTTCTGGGGGATCTCTGAAACAAAATATTTTGAGTTGGGGGGTCCTTGACATGAAACAAGTTTGAGAACCACTGATATTATAGCAACATATGGTTTTTTTCAAAAAAAATAAAGACACTTGTAGAATCCCCAGAAGCAAAGATTTTAATTCATGGATTTAGAATGCCATTTTCACAAAAAAGGCTTGCCATTTTGAAACCTTACCCTGGAGCAGAAAATAGCCAATCTACAAGCTCACGTGTTGTGAGCTTATACATTCGGTGCAAGACTTCAGTGCGCAACTAAATCAGCCATAACTCCAACCACAACCCCCGAAACCTACTGTAACCTCTGAATGCCTAATCCCAACCTGAATACTTTCCTAATTGTAAGCCTATACTATTATTATTATTACCATAAAACAACCTTTCTCTTGTGAAGACCAGGAAAATTGTCCTCAAAATGTATTTTTTTCACATTCTACTATATTTAAGGGAACATTTGGCCCTCACAAGTATAGTAATACAAGTACACACACACACACACACAGGCTGTATCTCAGGTACTTTTTCTGCTCTGTCCTAGCTTTTTTTTAAGATTAAAGGAATTTGAAGTCGACACAATGTCGCAGACAAAATATTCAGACGCGTGTAGATCGACGGAACAAGAATTGTTTATTCTTTGACTTCAAATGTCAATTGACATGTGTATGAATGTTTAATGATGCACGTGCAAAATGTCAGAGTGCTCAAATCACATCTACAAGCTCTCGGATTTTGAAACATAATCTACCTTCATATTGATTCCCTTTACATAACCCTTGGAGTGAAGGATATTTACGTAGATCAGGGGTGGGCAGCTTTGATGATGGAGAGGGCCACTATATGTCCACACTCACTCCAGAGCTGTATTTAAAAATAAATCGTAAATGAATGCCGTACTCTAGCAAAAATAGCCGATCTATAAGCTGTGTTATTTCTTGATAATGACCGATGAGCTCAATAACCGCTGTCTACATCGTGCGGAACATGAAGCGCCTGCGGGCATCCTGGCTGGCCCTGCACGACCTCAGCCTCAACATCTATAGGTACGCCAGCACCCCCGCCACCCTCGCCAAAACAATGAGCTATTCAGCTTTGCGGGCCAGAACGGATGGCCTCACAAAGACCTGGGGCGCGCACACACATTTGTCACTGTAGATTTCTTTGGCTATTCGAAAATAGCAGATATACAAGCTCATAGCGCGGCCCTCGTGCCACACTATGAGCTTGTAGATCTGCTATTTTTTTTAAATCATGAACATTTGTGCACATCTTTGAATATGTATACATTTTTAACTCAAATCTTTGCTTCTGGGGGGATCTCTGAAACAAAATATTTTGAGTTGGGGGGTCCTTGACATGAAACAAGTTTGAGAACCACTGATATTATAGCAACATACGTTTTTTTTCAAAAAGATAAAGACATTTGTAGAATCCCCAGAAGCAAAGATTTTAGTTAATGGATTTAGAATGACATTTTCACAAAAAAGGCTTGCCATTTTGAACACACACACACACACACACACAGGCTGTATCTCGGGTCCTTTTTCTGCTCTGTCCTAGCCTTTTTTTAAGAATAAAGGAATTTGAAGTCGACACAATGTCGCAGACAAAATATTCAGACGCGTGTAGATCGACGGAACAAGAATTGTTTATTCTTTGACTTCAAATGTCAATTGACATGTGTATGAATGTTTAATGATGCACGTGCAAAATGTCAGAGTGCTCAAATCACATCTACAAGCTCTCGGGTTTTGAAACATAATCTACCTTCATATTGATGCCCTTTACATAACCCTTGGAGTGAAGGATATTCACGTAGATCAGGGGTGGGCAGCTTTGATGATGGAGAGGGCCACTATATGTCCACACTCACTCCAGAGGGCCACATTGCATATACTGTACAAAAACCTCTTATAGCTGTATTTTATTTTTTTTGGAATCCAGTTTTTTTTTGTACATTTTTTTTTATTGGAATCCTGAAAAGTAACATTTTAATTTAATTTCAAATGCATTTAGTTATACTTATGTTAACTTTATGAACTTAAATACAAATACATTGGACATTAAAAAGACAATAGAATTTTAACTTGTCATTAAGCTACTCGTATAGACTGAAGTAATTAAAGTGGGTCATGTTTGTATGTTTGGAATTCAGCTGAAATCAATAATATATCAGTATACCGAATATTAACCTGCGGGGGGCCGCATGTGGCCCCCGGGCCGCCAGTTGCCCATGTATGACGTAGATACAGGAGGACAGAGGACAATAAGGACCTGAGACGTGGCCTTGTGTGGCACCGCACAGTTGTCATCCTTTGAATACTGAGCGCCCAATCCAAGGGAAAATAACAAAAGTAATTTTTTTTTGCAGCGACAAAAGATTCATGCATTTCAAACACGTCACGCAAGACGGGAAGCATAATACAACAGCATTTGCGTTATTTGTACTGTTCTGACAAACAAGGATGAGTTCCCTGCTCCTTGTCACACCTGTAGACCTGAACTAGTGATTGAGGATCACCTCAAACACACACACACACGCGTGCGCACACGCACACGCACACATACAAACAAACAAACAAACACACAAAACCATGAAGGGAGAACATAGCCTGGCATGGCCAGACTAGATATCAGTCTGGAATCTCTGGTGATGCCTCTGGATTCGTCTCGTTTCCAGGCTAAGGAGAACACAAAACACAGCACCATACTGTAACTGTACACTCACAGTTCTAACACACGTTTTTTTTTCTTTTTTTTTTTCTTAAAATTTTTATCCCACGATTTTGTTACCCTATTTTTTACACCCAGTGCCAATTGTCTATGTAATCCTGGGCACTACCTTCCCTCTGCCAACCTAGGGAGGCCAGGGCCGAGCTCATGCCTCCTTCAATGCATGAGAGCCAACTGACCTTCTTATCACCTGACAGGGGAGAGTTTCCCTGGTTGGACGTAGCGCGTGGAAGGAACACGTTATTCCAACCAGTTCCCTTCCCCTCCATCAGGCGCCCCGGCTGGCCAGGGGGAGGCAGTATAGTGACCAGGATTACTGCATGTTTTTGTGAGGGTACCTACCCTAGGAGACACGGGGAGAACATGCAAACTCCACACAGAGTAGGCCCTTTCACCAACCCCACCTAGGGTATGGGCGCTGATGACGTGGAGGAGAAGACACGCCCACAGCGCCCCCGTCGGGAATCAAACCCAGGACCTTCTAGCTGTGAGGCGACAGCGCTACCGACTGTGCCACCGTGCCCCCATTTTTTGTTTATTAAAGAGCTGGAGAGACTGGGTTTCACCATCTAGGGTAAAGTCCTGGGGTTCACCATCCCGGGTAACGTCCTGGGGTTCACCACCCAGGTTAATATGTGATGGGACAGTCAAGTGGACCACATATTGACCTCGGCCAACAGGGAAAATAATTGCTCTGCCTCGCCTGAAAGAATTTGGTGTCAGAGGACCAGAAGTGGTTTCCATAAACACAGGCTACCTGCAAATGGAAAGCAAACAAAAATGAGCTTGTACATCATACTTGGCTAGAGGCATTCAGGGTACCCAGAGGCTCTTTGCAGTCTCAGATTGTGTATTCTAGCAGAGAGCTGCACTCAGCTGTGTCTGGACTTTGCCAGAAAGCTGCTTACGTCCAACTTCAGACACTGGGTAATAGGCTACCTCTCCTCAGGGAGGAATTCACGGTTGTCAGTCAAGGAACTCAAACAAACGGGCCATCCTAAGATGCTGAGCTGAGAGATACAAGAGATCATCCTAAATTACAGCGGATTTTTACTCTTTACTCTTTTACTTTTTACTTTGTTCTATGAGAATTGTTTTTGCTTGATTTGAACGTTTGTGGTCTACTTGTTTGATGTATTATTGTAGCAGCAAAATAATTATTCAATTAAACCCTTTGTACTGTACTTAGTTGACCGGGGTCCCACAGGGCTCTATACTAGGTCTGCTAATTTTTTCCTTGTACAAACAAATCTCTTTGCCGAACGTTAGCCCTATAATAGGGACGCTAGGGTTCATGTGATTTAAGTGTGTTTAATGACATTTGTATCTATTAACCCATTAAATCGTGAAAATGTGCAAATCTTTGAATATATATATTATTTTAAAGCGAAAATCTTTGCTTCTGGGGGTCCCTGGAACAAAATATTTTAAGAAGGGGGTCGGCGGCCAAATACATATAATTTTGGGGGTCCTTGACATGAAAAGGTTTGAGCACCACTGATATAGAAACAAAAAACTGTTGGTATTCAGAAGACGTTTGTAGAATCGGCTTCAGGTCTTAATGGGTTAACATACTGCTGAAAAAAACTGACCTGTTGCTCCCTCTCTCTCTCCCTCCCAGGCTGTTGAGCAGCTCCGCAGAGCCGCCCGACTCCGAGCGGGGGGACCAGAGGACCAGAGGGGGGGAGGCGGCGGCGGCAGGGGTCCATACGAGCCTGACCGAAACACTGCTGTCGCTGGCGGACGAAGACGGCCCGACCGGGTCCGGCGGAGGAGGCTCGGCGGCCATCCGTCGTCCCGAGGGCACCCCGGGAGAGAGCCACAGTGGCTGGGCCTACGAGGGCCCGGGATCCGGCCGAGCGAGAGGGCCGGAGTTGAAGGAAGGACATGCCGCCGCCGCCGGCGGGGCGACAGTCGGCATCGAGGAGAGCCCGCGTTACGGCCAGGGTGCGTGGCTCCAGGGGAGCGGCGAACTCGTCGGCAGACAAGACGAGGAAGCTCTCGGCCACGGCCCTTCAAGGCAATTCGGAGTCGAAGAGGTGGATTCTCTAGGTTGGGGAGCGGGACGCTTCCAGGGCCACACGGGCGACGAGAGCGCCAGGTAGGCCCGTCACAGTTATTACATAATCGTCTAATCGCAATTATTTGAGATGATCCCAATTATATTTGCATAATTGTCATAATCGTTTCCATGTTGAACATTTTCACCCATTTCCAAATATAAAAAAAGCAGAAATAGCAGATCTACAAGCTTACAACACGTCACTTTGTGACGTGTTGTAAGCTTGTATATCAGCTATTTCTGCTTTTTTTTTACATGTATAACATTATTAAATGACAATAATTTCTTTGTATATTTAAGTTATTTGTCATGTCTGCCCTGTGCAATTTTTGATTACGACGCCTAAAAGGCAAACGGAAATGTATCTTTTATTCATACGTTCCAATGTTCAATGGCCACAACACACAATTTAAATCGTTAATCGCTATTATTTGAGTGACAATTAATCGTCAACTTAAATTTGTAATCGTGACAGCCCTGGCGCCAGGGGCGGGTTCAAAGTCTCCCCGGGAGGTCCGACCCCGCAGAGCAGCAGGCCGGTGGGTCTGAGTCTTGCCGACGGCATGGCGAGTGGAGAAGGACGGCGGGGGGGAGCGGACGAGGCCGGGTCGAGGGGGTGGGAAGCTCAAGTCGTCGCCGCCAAGGGCGGTCACAGACAGGGCAGCAGCGGTGGTGGCGGCTACAGACAAGGAGGAGCCGAAACGGACGAGAGGAGCGGAGGAGAGAGGCTGGGACAAGGAGGAGGCGCGTTCATGCTGTTCAGGAGAGACGTGGCCAAGAATGCGTCGGCCTCAGCACACACGCCCACGGTACGGCAGTGCCAGCTCTCTGTATTCTGTGACGGCAGTGTCACCTCTCTGTATTCTGTGACGGCAGTGCCATCTCTCTGTATTCTGTGACGGCAGTGCCATCTCTCTGTATTCTGTGACGGCAGTGCCACCTCTCTGTATTCTGTGACGGCAATGCCATCTCTCTGTATTCTGTGACGGCAGTGCCATCTCTCTGTATTCTGTGACGGCAGTGCCATCTCTCTGTATTCTGTGACGGCAGTGCCATCTCTCTGTATTCTGTGACGGCAGTGCCATCTATCTGTATTCTGTGACGGCAGTGCCATCTCTCTGTATTCTGTGACGGCAGTGCCATCTCTCTGTATTCTGTGACGGCAGTGCCATCTCTCTGTATTCTGTGACGGCAGTGCCACCTCTCTGTATTCTGTGACGGCAATGCCATCTCTCTGTATTCTGTGACGGCAGTGCCATCTCTCTGTATTCTGTGACGGCAGTGCCATCTCTCTGTATTCTGTGACGGCAGTGCCATCTCTCTGTATTCTGTGACGGCAGTGCCATCTATCTGTATTCAGTGAATGTTGCCAGGCTCAACTTCAAGGAATATAGATATTAATGCATTTATGCGTTTTTGTAGCTCATAACATTTGTGAGATTTTTTTCCAACCACTTGAAGACCTATACTTTTCCATACGACGGTGTCCTGCACAAATACTTGTAGATCTGATATTTTTTGGATGTCTCCCCTTCTATGGTGTGCCCAAAATAAGTATGGCAGTTTGAAAGTTGTTAAATTGTACATTGATTTAATCTGGCTGTGTTCTACTTTTGTCTTTGTTGCATTTGTGGTCCTTCAGGCGGTCTCGGGGCAGGCTCTGAGTGCTGGCGAGAATGACGCCAGGAGGAGAGAGTTTGAGGCCTGGCTTCTCCGGGAGAACGAGCTGCTGTCAGGCCTCCTCAGCAGCAAGGGTGCAGCGCTCGGCGCCAAAGAACTCAAGATCCGCCAGGACACGCTCAAGGTGGGTTCGTTCATTTGTTCCTCTGTGTTTTGAAACGCTGTCACACACCCCCCCGCTAGCTTTGTTTGCTTGAATACGGATGTATTCAAGCAAGCAAAGCTAGTGGGGGTGTGGGAGCTATTTTTGCAAGAAATGACAGTGTATATACACTCCTACATGTATTTTTAGCATCATACTGTAACAGGTAGACTGACAAGCCCAGCAGCGGCTGGTGGATTTTTCCCCAGGTAGTGCTACACCAAAAGTCAAGCCAACAATAACATGTACTATATTGTTATCACACTAGTTTATTTTGATAGGCCCTGCCCTAGTACTAGGCATTCATTTGTGAAAGACAGACATAATTAATGGCATGAGCAAAAATTTTGATTAAGTGCTACACCTTTTTGTACCGTTTTGGTTAATAATACTGCTGTGCTGTATTATATGATTCATATCCATTCACTGCAATAACAACAGACAAACAGTTGTTTTGTTTTATTAGTTAGGCTATATTATGTTTACAATCTACTTAAGCATTTTGGTATGAAAGCCAGCATTCTTAATCCTGTAGGCTATCACAGTGTTTATCAACCTTTTTTGTGCCTAGATATACGGTATATATATATTGATTGATTGATTGAATATTTTATTAGGCAAAATATGTAAAACAGCACAGTTACATTTAAAATACTTTGTCTAACAGGTCCGTTCATAAAAGTCCTTGCGGACTTGTTTCCAATGAGGGCCTTGGTATTCAATTCATAGGCACATATAGTGGCACCACAGTTCAAATATCATTACAAAATAAACAGCAAAAAAAAATAACACTATGTACAACAAAGAAAATAAAAAAGAGGGGGAAAAAAATATGTACAAGAACAGGGGGGGGGTCTGCTGTCTAACGGGAAAATGGTACTACCTCCTCATTTGGCCTCCTGAAAGGTGATTTTTTCAAGGCTCTTTTAAATGAGCCCAGCAAACTGCATTTTTTGAGGGATGGAGTTAGACTATTCCAATCCTGGGTGGCAGTGCTGTAGAAGGAGAATTTGCCCATGTTTGTTTTATGGGTGGGTGGTACCAAATTGTTGTTAACGCTCCCTCTGGTATTGTGACTGTGGGTGTCGCTAACCTTTTGGAGGTATTTACTCAGATATGCGGGAATAGGGGGCATATCGGGCAAATTTGCATTTACAATTTTGAAGGCCAGTCCCATTTTTAGTTGTTTAACCCTGTCTTCCACCCTGAGCCAGCCTAGGCTGGCAAAATGGGTGGGAGAAGGTGGGTCATGGGCCCCAATCCGAGGAGTAGCCGAATCAGTTTGTTTTGGGAGGTTTGAAGCTTAGTCTTCAGTGACACTGAGGTGTTGGAGTACCAGGAGGTGCAAGCATAGTCAAAAAGTGGTTGAATCAGGGCCCCAGAGAGGGGCCTGAGGGTTGACAAAAGAGGAAACTCTGCCCATAAATTTGGTTCTCTGGTTTACTCTTTTGACCACCTTTGTAGCCATGCTTTCACCTGTCAGGTATTTGTCAAGAACACAACCCAAATAGGTAATCTCTTCTTTGCTAGAGATAATTGTGTCATCGACTTTGACCTTGAAATCATTTACATCCATCTGTCTGAGGGAATGTTTGGTCCCAAAGAGAATGGATTCAGTTTTCCCAAGGTGTAGTGACAGTTTGTTATCGGTAAGCCAAGTACGGATTTTTGAGAGTTCGGAGCTGAGCGCCTCCTCAACTTGCAACTTGTCCTCTCCCGAGATCAGGAGTGCCGAGTCATCAGCGAACAGGAACAATTTGCAGTTACAGGCAGCACTCATGTCGTTAATGTATAGAAGAAACAGTAACGGCCCTAGAATGCTGCCCTGAGGAACCCCACAGCTCACCGGGAGGGATGAGGACATGGTTCCGTTGATGTCAACCACTTGTTCTCTTCCCTCCAGGTAAGATCTCATCCAGTTTAGTGATGTGCAGTCAAATCCAATATATATATATATATATTATTATTTCACTACACACACACACACACACACACACACACACACACACACACACACACACACACACACACACACACACACACACACACACACACACACACACACACACACACACAGAGAGATATTATTGGGCAGGTATAAAGAAGAAACCTTGACCATTACAAATATATAAATCTTTGGCCTACAAATATATACGCTTGGGTCAGTACAGTGCAATGAATGGAGGAGTCTGAAAAAGTATATTTGGTACCCAATATACTTCTAATATCTGATAATAATATCTAATAATCTGATCCTGATAGCATTATTGCGGACGCATGCGCTGTTGCCCACTACAGACGAACAACAAAACTCTCGCCCCAAAACAGTCACCCCCGGGGAAATCCGGTGATATTCACCTGGTATTCCTAAACGTAACCTCATTAAACTATGCCTAAACCTAACCTTATTCCTAAACGTAACCTCAGTAAAACTAATAATATGGCTAACCGTAAACTTATTTCTAACCTTATCCTCAGTAAAACAAATACAGGAATACAAGAACCGCTGGTCCGCGAAAAGAAATGGGGGCGAGCGTGTTTTGGGGCGAGTTTTCCGGTTATATATCGACGGCACCACGGCTTGAAGTTGCAAGAGATTCTCTCCGTGGAGGAGTAATTAAACACTAAAACTACACGGATTACGTTGACACAAACACACTGGAGTGATTTAGAAGCACTTTATAAGAAAACTAACACTTATGTAGGGTTTTATTGTTGGTCATTCATCATGGCAGGTTATAACATGGGCTTTTGGGACAGGACAGCCCCTCTTAGCAGGTTCGACGTTCAGGTCCGCCGTATCGACCCGTTCCGACCCACTTAGTAATACTGAGTGCCAAAGCATGTAGGCCTACCCTGTGCCCTTTTTATACAGTACCAGGTAGGACAACATATTTGCATTGGGTGATGAAAATTTTTTTTTTTTAAAAAGAATAAGTTTAGGCTCAGTAGAACAGTTTTTATCTACATTTTATGGTAGATTATACATTTCACTCACTAGTCATTAACTATATAATATTGACCTTGTTGGTTTGATCATTTAAAATATAGAATATGTTTTAAAGTAATATTTATTTAAGGAAGATCTAGGTTTAGGAGAGGTGGTGTGGCGCACTAGCGCCCTCTATTGACTGGCCACCACTGGACAAGCCTACTCCAGTACCATACACCAGTCTTTCTCAAATGGGGGTACGTGTTCCCCAAGGGTTATGAGGAGGTACTACGGTGTATGAATTGATTTGTTTAATGATGAAACATGCATGTATTGTAGTGAACTGTGAACCTGCTGATCTGTAGTGTTAAATCAAAATTAAGTAAAAAAAAAATACTTTATTGAATATAAAGCTTATTACCAAAAGCTTATACTTATTACCAAAACTTACAGAAATGTTATGTCCAGATAACATTTCAGCTCAGGAGGCAATAATTGTTACTCTTTCACTCACATTTCTTATTTGTAATGTTATATTCTTGAAAAGGTGGGTTAAAATTAGTTCATTATTCATTATTAATTCTATGAATTAATTATATGATATGCGACTACTAATTATATGACGCTCTTGCAGTTTTCTAAGCAAAATGTTGTAGTCGTGTGAAGAGGGCACATGGATTCAGAAATCAGGCATACTAAAGCCCCAAAAGGTTTGAGAAGCACTGTCTTACACGAGAGCCAAAGCTGACAGCTTGGCTTGCCAAATATGTATCAATTACTCCTAGTTAGGAATCATCTCGTCAGAGCAACATAAACACGGCTGACATGCAGTCAACGTTTTAAGACGGACATTGGGTTAAGACGGACATGTCTGAACTGGCATGAAGTGAATACATTGTCTCATTCGTCATTAGAGTGCCAAGCTAGATCAACAGGCTGGGATTATGCCGATCTGTAGTCGTTAGCTCCCGGATGAACGTTGTATACATTGCGGTGTCTGGACAGAGACGAAGGATTAAGAGTTATTTCCTTAGGGATTTCTCTACTGGATCATTATGGCTGAGACCAGTGGTGGAAAAAGTACTCGCATTTTTTTACTTAAGTAAAAGTATCAATACTGCACTATAGAAATACTCTGTTACAAGTAAAAGTCCGGAATTCAAAATGTACTTAAAGTACCACAAGTAAAAGTACTCATCATTCAGAATGTCCCATTTCAAGTTTTCAAATGTATAAACAATATTTAAAAATAGCAGATCTACAAGCTCACAATGCGTCGCATCGCGAAGCATTGTGAGCTTGTAGATCGGCTATTTTCAAATGGCCGAAATGTATACAGGGCTGAAGTGGTTAATGTATGCTTTGTAATAATAATCTAAATCTACAAAGTAACTAGTAACTAAAGTTTTCAAATAAATGTAGTGGAGTAAAAGTACAATATTTGGATCCGAGATGCAGTGGAGTAGAAGTTGGAAGTATTGGAAATTGGAAATACTCGACTAAAGTACAAATATCTTAATATTTTACTTAGTACTTAAGTAAATGCACTTAGTTACTTTCCACCACTGGCTGAGACGGCGACTGTTACAGGAACCATATTTGTTGTTTGATAAAACTTTTGTTTTGCTTGGTTAAGTCCCTTCAACTCCCTTGTCTATGCCTTCAGGAATGAAACTGAGATTGATTGATTGAGCGTACGCTCGACTGCCTTAGGCTTAGGGGAAGTATACTTCTGTGATGTGCACAGAAACAAAGATGTGGATGTAGAATATGGCTTTATTCCTGTGTATTAACCACTTAACCACCACATGAACGCCAGTGGTGTAAAGTAACTAAGTACATTTACTCAAGTACTGTACTTAAGTACAATTTTGAGGTACTTTTACTTTACTGGAGTATTTCCAATTTTCTATACTTTTACTTCTACTCCACTACATCTCAGACTGAGGCAACTATGGTACTTTTACTCCACTACAATTATTTGAAAACTTTAGTTACTTTGCAGATATAAATTATTACATTATATAAAATGTATACTAGGCTATTTGAAAATAGCCAATCTACAAGCTCACGCGTTGTGAGCTTGTAGATATGCTATTTTCAAACATTGTTGTACTTCTACTTTTGGTACTTTAAGTACATTTTGATTCCAATACTTTTGTACTTTTACTGAAGTAAATTTTTAATTCTGGACTTTTACTTGTGACAGAGTACTTCTATATTCCAGTATTGATACTTTTACTTAAGTAAAACATTTGAGTACTTTTCCCACCACTGGCATTTGGCGTAAAAAGTTTGCAGCGGCGCGTCACGATGCTGCCTGTTGTGGGTTTGTAGATTGGCTATTTTTGGTGAAGAGATTTGTTGTAGAGTGAAAACAGGAGGTGGCCAAGTACAGACCTCCTAACTTTGGATCTTCAAAATTGTTGGTCAATTGTTACTCCAACTTTGGAGAGAGTTGTTTTTTCCATCATTGATTAGAATGACAAAGTCTCCACATTAATGGTCAAAACCCTCCTTACTCCACTTAAGCAGTATTTAGGTAAAGTGATGATAATATAAAGACACATTCAAGTATCTGACAATGTATAAGTCATCATACCAACTTTGATGAGGCAGTAATGTGTTGTTGTCTCCGCCGAAGGTGGAGAATATGTTTTCGCTTTGTGTGAGCAAACATTGTTAGCCAAGCTAACATTGGGCAAGCTCCACGTGACACGTGTCAATTTGTTGACACCAATGCCTCTGATTGGCTAGAGGGACGCGTGACGAAATAAAATTCTATAAATAGGTGTGTCACTTCAAAAAGCCCCTACTTTTTGAAGTGAGGTAAAACAGGATCAATCAGACTTGATTGGAACAGTACCTTCAGTAAGTCCAAGTCACCCGTCTGTGCGTGTGTGTTTCCCTCTGAGAACACCTAACATTGGTCAAGCAAAGGCGCAGAAGGCCAAAGCTAAGAAAGCATACTCATCTACAATTGTAACGTAGAAGAGGACTAGAGTTGAAATGATCCCACAACAAAGCCGAACTCTTAATACGTGTCAATATGTTGACATCAATGTCTCTGATTGGCTAGAGGGACGCATGACGAAATACAATCCTATAATAAAAAGGTGTGTCACTTCAAAAAGCCGTTTACGTTTTTGAAGCGAGGTAAGACAGGATCAATCAGTCTTGATTGGAACAGTATCTTCTAGTCCAAATCACCCGTCCGTGCGTGTGTGTGTCCCTTTGAGAACACCTGACATTGGTCAAGCAAAGGCGCAGAAGGCCAAAGCTAAGAAAGCATACTCATCTACAACAGTAACACAGAAGAGGACTAGAGTTGAATTGATCCCACAACAAGACCGAAATCTTAATACGTATTAATATGTTGACACCAATGCCTTTGATTGGCTAGAGGAATGCATGACGAAATACAATTCTATAAATAGGTGTGTCACTTCAAAAAACCGTTTACGTTTTTGAAGCGAGGTAAGACAGGATCAATCAGTCTTGATTGGAACAGTATCTTCTAGTCCAAATCACCCGTCCGTGCGTGTGTGTGTCCCTCTGAGAACACCTAACATTGGTCAAACAAAGGCGCAGAAGGCCAAAGCTGATCAAACACACCAATCAACTGCTGAAACTGTTCAAGACAATGAAGATGAAGAAGACAGACAAGTATTTGAACAAACCAGTCAATTATGACGACTCCCATATGATAGATTGCTTCAATGTAAACAGAGCATTTCTTCAATTAAACAGAGCTAAGAATCATAAAGAAAGAATGAAATCAATGAAATCTTTTACTCTACTGTATCTCATTAGTTATTGCTATGATAATATAATTGCTATAGTCTGCTGGCGGAGACTTGTGCTCCGAGGAGCACATTTTCTAGTTTTAAACATGTTTTTTCTTTCATTTCCTGAAAAGTTTATATTTTGGAAATAGCTGGAGAGATTTAGCAGAGTTTTTTTTTGTTGAAAAACATAATCTTGGGATTTTTTTTTACTCTTAGTGTTCGCCTATTATCACATGCTCAAATGGGATTTAAAGTGCTTAAAACTCCTCGACATTGAGCTGTACATCTGATGATAATACACTCCAAACAAATATTTATTTACAGATAAATCATGGTTGGAGTCAATGTCTCATGCTGCTAAGAAATGTTGACAGCATTTATCGCACTATTTACTGTACATAATTGATAAATAAATACGTTTATTGTCTAATTTAATCACTTCAGTAATTAATAATGCTTGTTTACACGGTATCTTGTTGTCCCTCGGTGTTCTCGTCACTCTGCTGGTCTGGATACCGCAGAAGTTAATGGATTGCAGCTTTGGATGCATTTATTTTATTTAAGATGATGTATTGTGTTTTTTTTTTACTATCCCTTAATACATAATGTAATTATTAAAAAAAACATGATTATCCAGGAAGTCTGGTGTGATATTTGTCCTTAAGTGGTGCAGACAACCAGGGAAAAGAAACTTTAAGGCCCTCCCATCTTCAGGTGAAGTAATATTATGAATGTATTCATAATATTCGATCTGTAGCAGATCGACACACTTGAGGGTGCAGATCTTCTACTTTTGATGCTTTTGTGTGACTCTGTAGTATGATTATGTAGGGCGTTAATTTACAAAAACAAACCAAGAGTTTGAATACGGAGATAAGGGGTTTCTGCCCGACAGCAACGATATGCAATCAAGCAGGCCAACGCACATCGACTCGTCTTCATCAGGGTCTGACAAACACATTATCAGTCTTGGGTATATATCATTTTGGGTGGTCCTTGACATGAAAAAGTTTGAGCACCACTGATATTATAGCAACATACGTTTTTTTTTTTGTCAGAAAACGTTTAGAGGACATTTGTAGAATCCCAGAGAAGCAAAGATTTGAGTAAAAAATGTTGTGGAGGAGAATTAACACTGAAGATTGATTATTTCATTTTCTTTCCCCCCCCCTCTGTCCAGGCTCTGAGGGCGGGCGTAGGCTGGGGTCAGGACCAGTTCCAGCTCCTGCTCCAGGGGAGCGAGGGCGCGGCGGCCCGCCGTGCCGCCGCCGCGTCCGGCGGGACGAGCGCCGCCGCCACTGCGGCGGAGGACGACGGTCTGGAGGAGCTGCGCTACCGCTGGATGCTCTACAAGTCCAAGCTGAAGGACGTAGGAGACCTGAGGGTCCGGCCCAATGTCAAGGTGAGCAGGAGGAGGTGGAGGTGGAGAGAGAGGCTGCAAGGCTCCAGGGTTCAAGGTTACATTTTATCATCAATGAAAAAGGTGTCGTAAAGTGACAAAAGGCATGCACATCCTATCCTGCTGGGCTGTGTGCTGGATCAACAATAAAAATCAATATTAAAATCTTAACTACATGAAGGTGCATTACGGTGTCGGTCAGCATAAATATATAGCAGCAATACATGGCTTCTAGGCCTGACCTCGACTAAATCGACTAGTCGACTGGTTAGTCGCGGGGGGTCCTACACCTGCAACCACACGTAACTTCCACTTTATTCTTCTTATTCCTCGTCTTTGTATTGGTATTGTTTGTGTTGGAGCGCCTCAGTGCGGTTGCAGAGTTCATGTGCAACCTCTTCCAGAGAGAGATAGAGACACTAGAAACTCTGCTGGAGACACAAAACAAACTGTGTAGACTTGGCCCTTTGAAATAAAATGTATTTTGGCCCTAAAAAAAGGTATCTGAAAAAAAAAAAGTATCTGTTTGGTTGTACAATGCAGGGTCACTGACCTGCCTCCTAAACATTGCGGAGGCAACATGCACGCAGGCGTGATTCGCAGTAGCTAAATTAGGGTGACCATATATATTCTGAATTCCCAAAAAGGACACCCAACGAATGCACGCGCGCGTTCCGTGCGCGCGCGAATTTTTTTTGGCGGTTTCCCCCCGGATTTGTAACTTTTGGGTTTTTTTTTGGTACCTTAATTCGGTTAATTCGGTTAATTCTGGGCCTCTTTGAGGTACTGAAAAATATTGCTTTATAAATAATATATTTATTTATTTAAAGCATGTCTCCTCTGTTTGTTTCAGATAACAAAATAATCACAGCTTAAATTAATAATTCAGCTTTTTAACAAAATAAAATAACATCTCTCTCTCAACAAGTCTTATCTTAGAACAAGTGAGGTACCCCATTATTCAAAATAACCTCTCATGTCTATTGTTTGATTGATTGATTGAAATTTTTATTAGGCAAAAGAATGTAAAACAACACAGTTACATTTATAATGCTTTTGTCTAAAAGGTCCGGCCAAAAAAGTCCTTGCGGACTTGTTTCCGTTGGGGTCCTTGAGTTAATTTCATAGACATATATAGTAGCAACCAAACAGTTCAAAAATCAACATGAAAATACAGATAATACAGAAAAAGTACCACTATGTACAAAAAAAGCATTTAAAAATATATGTACAAAAAGAAAGGGGGGGGGAAGCATGGAAAAATAAAAAATTATATACAAAAAAAGCATGAGGAAATACAAAATATGTACAAAAAGAGGAGGGGGGGGGGGGTCGTCTGTCTACAGGGAAACTGGTACTAGCTCCTCTTTCGGCCTCCAGAAAGATGGGTTTTTAGGGCAGTTTTGAATGAGCCCAGCGAACTGCATTTTTTGAGGGATGGGGTTAGACTATTCCATTCCTTGGTGGCTGTGCTATAGAAGGAGAATTTGCCCATGTTTGTTTTATGGGTGGGTGGTACCAGATTGTTGTTTACGCTCCTATAATGTAAAAATGTAAAAAATGCCTCAAAACCTGTTAATTATAAACAAAAGAAAATAGAGAAGTAGCCTGTTCTTCAATGTTATAGGTCATTCTTCAAAATAATGTCTCCTATTATATGGCTAATGTAAAAAATGTAAATAATGCCTCAACATTTAAACAAAAAGAAAAGAGAGGTAGATAACAAAATAATCACTCTCATACAAATATGCTCTATAATATTTCATGTTAAGTTCTGTATGAACATTCAGCTTTTTAACAAAATAAAATAACCTCTCTCTCAAGTCTTAGACTTATCTTAGAACAAGTAAGGTACCCCATTATTATACATTATTATAGTCGGTCAATTTGGCAGAAGAAGTCTCGCCTTGCACAGCTTTCTTGTGCTTTGAAGTGGCAATATGGGCTTGCAGGTCTGACGAACCTTTATTTGCCACGGAGACATATGTTCCTGCTTTGCCAACAGTACACTCTGCTTCACATTTGTCACGACCCAGACGAAAACACAGGTACTTTTTGCGCATTTCATCTGTGAAGTTGCATTTGCGTTTCGGCATTTTCTCCGCCTCTGTCTGTGTAACTTTTCTCAGTCGGGGAGCAATGAATGACAGGCAGCGCTGAGCGCGATGTATGCTGTTCAGTGTGTCTGTGTGAGTGTGTGTGACTGTGTGTGTGTGTGTGTGTGTGTGTGTGTGTGTGTGTGTGTTTGGTCACGTGTGCCTCCAGCCTATCAGCAGCTGTGTTGCCAAGTCTCGTGAGAGAAATAAGGAAACATTCCTCCAAAACAAGCCAGAAAAATAAGCACGTTTTTGAAGTTGCGGTAAATATTCGGACATGGCAACACTAACAATGTGAACAACTCGTTCGCAATTTACAAAACCGGGGTTACGGAAGTACCATAGTTAGCGCTTTCATTGTAAAAAAATATATATATCCCAAAACACCGGACATTTGAAGGATTTTATAAACCCCCCCCCCCGACAGGCAGGACAGCACCCCAAAAGAGGACATGTCCGGGTAAAAGAGGACGTATGGTCACCCTAGCTAAATAGATTCTCCAATCTTCCGCCAAAGACTGACCTCTGCAGACTCCACTTCACCCCCCTAGCACTTCCCTCTCCCTGTATCCCTTCTCGATGCTAGATGACTTTGCAGATATATCGTTGGTTACTTGTTCTCATGTTAAGAATGTCATTTAGATAGCATGTTGAATTCACGTTATTTGGCTTATTCTCATTTCGCACTTGTAAGTCACTCTTGGAAAGTGTCTGGCTACCTGAAGTGAAGAATATTCTTGGGCAGTAGAGCATGTCTTTACAGTCTGTCTGTTTGTCCTGCGTAAGAAAAACTATGCGAAATTACCCAAAATGTATACATTTTACAAGAAGCTTTAAACATTACAATAGAAATTGTAATTGAATGAAATTGATTTTATTTTAAAGAGAGAAAAGAAATATGATTGAGTGCGAGTAATATGTTTCATTGTCAAGGTTCATCTATTAGGAATGCATGGTAAAGAATTGACACAATGCACTGAATGTATTAACAGAATATGTACAGAATTACACTCAATATTTCACCGAATTTACGCGTATAAGCTTAGTTATTGACTCCTATAATCACTGTTTTGTGGCAGGATCATAGCCAGGTTTTTAATGCTTTTGTTTGTTTGTTTACTTGTTTCATGTGTAACCATTGCTTCATGCATTGTTCTCAATCCACCACAAGGTGGCAGTGTGACATCATTGTTAATGCCACTGGCTTGTTCACCATTGTGAAGGCCTAACATAAAACCGTCTGTTTAACTAAGTATTGATTCATGTAAAATTATTGTGACGTGTCGACCAATAAAATCAATATCACTCAAAGAAAACATTGATGAGACAGTGAACACGTGGACACACTTTGTATGGACAGATCTGCCATGTAGTGTGTTTACATTCCCCCCCTGCCTGCTACAGTGTAATTAGTGAGGGTTGTGTGTGCACTGAATAATTAGTAGACTTCATGCTGAACAGCATGTACTAAAATAGCTGTGGAACATAACTTTGCATATTATTGACTGGGGTATGTTTGTGTTTTCTCTGCAGGGTGTTGCCAGTAAGGAGGGACACACGAAGGCACTAAAGGCACAGCAACACGTACAAAAGGTACATATAACTGCCATACTCAATTTAATACTGATCGATCCAAAACCAGTTGAACACATTAACCCCGGCGTCCCTATTATGGGCATATGCCCAAAAAAATACATTTCTTTTTTTTTTTAAATCCCAAATGTTCAACTTGTTTGTAGATCTTCTATTTTCGCTATTCATCATACAACAAAGTATATAGGGCTTAACTACTTGCACCCCAGCATCCATATTCTGGGTGGAACACTAGCCAAAAATAGCAGATCTACAAGCTCACAATCAGTGGTGGAAAAAGTAATCCAATTGTTTACTTAAGTAAAAGTATCAATACTGCAAAGTAGAAGTACTCTGTTACAAGTAGAAGTACAGTACTTGAGTAAATGTACTTAGTTACTTTACACCACAGCTCACAATGCATATCTCCTTCGACACATTGTGAGCTTGTAGATCTGATATTTTTTGGTGGGGGAAAAAAACTGTCCACGGACAGAGCCAACTCAGGTCTGTTTTACTCAGGTCTGTTTAAGTTGCTAAGTGTTAAAGTCTTGATTGCGTGACAAACTACATTCCTAAATGTCTTGAGTATTTAGCAGTCTTGTGACATCTGTCCGGGTTAAAATAAGCAACAAAGAGGTAAAATGACGCAGCACATGCTAAAGCTAGACTTTGAAATCTCCCAGAGGTCTGCAAGTGGGTTCCGGGAGAACCAGCCATCTGACACGACCCCGCTGGCACCAAGTCAAGGCTACTGAGCACCCCAAAAGAAAAAAGAAAAAAGCCCTGTTAATTTAGCAGGCAGTGGAGTGTTGCACGATGGGATTAAGGAATGCCACCCATCCCCCTCACCCTGTGTCACCCTGCTGACCCTGTGCTCACCCAGCTGAAGCCAAACTGCACAAAACCACAGCCTACCCTGTGGTTTCTTTCAGTGGTGTAAAGTAACCAAGTACATTTACTCAAGTACTGTACTTAAGTCCAAATTTGAGATATTCTTACTTTACTGGAGTATTTCCCAATTTCCAATACCTTTACTTCTACTCCACTACGTCTCAGAGGCAAATATTGTACTTTTACTCCACTACAATTATTTGAAAACTTAAGTTACTTTGTAGATTTTGATTATTATTACAAAACATACTTTAAACACTTAAGCCCTATGCATACTTAGGATATTTGAAAATAGCCGATCTGTGAGCGACGCATTTTTATACATTTGGAAACTTGGGATTTTCTACAAAATGATTACTTTTACTTTCAGTACTTAAGTATCTTTTAATGCGAATACTTTTTACTTTTTCTCAAGCAAATTGTGAATTCCGGACTTTCACTTGTAACAGAGTATTTCTACATTGCAGTATTGATACTTTTACTTAAGTAAACCATGTGAGTATTTTTTCCACCACTGGAAGGACTTTCTCTTCGTGCTAGTTTTGATCACATGGGTGTTTCTTGACAAGGGAGAATGACCGAAAGACTTAATTGTTCTCTCAAGATCAGCAAATCCTCTGCTAATCTTTTCGTTTTCGTTTGGGTCTTGAAACACAAAAAAGGCTGCTTTTAGAAACTCAGCTTTGACTTTGATCTTTTTTCTCTCAACCAGTCTCTCATCAGAGAAGTGTAAATAAGAGAGATGCATTTGTTTTATGCACTCACAGATGCATTGCAGACACACTAGGAGACTAAAAATATATTGCTAACTTGTACAGAATTGGCCTTGCAGCTGCACTGATTCTCATAGGAGGTTAAAGAAAGGAAACATGGCTATCCCCACTAGATTGCCGTTGCCTTTTAACCCAATGAGACCGGGAAAGAATCTGTCATCATTTTCCATGTTAACCATTATCTTATACTTTGGGTTATTCAAAAAATAGCAGATATACAAGCTCATAGCGCGGCACCGAGTGCTGCGCTATGAGCTTGTAGATCTGCTATTTTGGAAAAATGTAGTGTGCAAATCTTTGAATGTGTATATATATATATAATATATATATATATTTTTTTAAAGCGAACATTTCAACTGAAATCCCCCAGAAGATAAGATTTGAGATATAAATGTGTGTATGTGTGTGTGTGTGTGTATATATATATACAGGGTCCCCACGGTCATGAAATTCCTGGAAATATTTTGAAATTGAAAAAAAATAAATCCAGTACTGGAAAAGTTTGGGAATTGATCAAAGGTCCTGGAATTTATCAAGGGTCCTGGAAAAATATTTGGCTATGCATTGTTTTTGGCTATTGATTTTGTTAATACAAAACATTTTCATAAACATGTATAACATTACACGAAATATGTAACATAAGTAGTTTTTCGCCGAACGGGCTGTGTGATGGCATATATTATTTAAATAAAATAAGTCATACGGATGCCAGTGAGCTATGCCCTAATTTTGCATGAAATTTTGAATGAAATTGTACTATTCTATATTCTATGCTTTATTTTTGCTACACTGCCTATCTTTGGGCATTCTACATAGGAGTAAGAGACACATTATTGCGCTGAATGATTGTTATATAGGCCTGGAAATTGGGCTAAATATTCTGGAAAAGTTTTGGAAATTCATTGCTAAAAATGTGTGGGGACCCTGTATATATATATATATATATATATATATATATATGTGTGTGTATATGTATATATATATATATATATATATATATATATATATATATATATATATATATATATATATATATATATATATATATATTCAAAGATTTGCACAAATATTTCACAATTTAATTTTTTTTTGCAGATCTACAAGCTCATAGCACTCGCTATGAGCTTGTAGATCTGCTATTTTTGAATAGCCAAATAAATCTAAAACGACACAGATGCGTTCCCGGTCTTAATGGGTTAAAACATTCTGTAGGTCTGACATAGGGATGCAACAGTTAATCGATTCAATCGAATATAAAAAATATATATCGATAATTGTGAAAATAGCCAATCTACGAGCTTACAACATGCGACGCGTCAGCTTGTAGATCGTCTATTTTCAAAATGTTAGCACGGTAGCGTTGTCGCCTCACAGCTAGAAGGTCCTGTGTTCGGTTCCCGCCGGGGACGCTGTGGGCGCTGGGGGGCGTGTTCTCTCCGCCGCGTCATCAGTGCCCATACCCTAGGTGGGGTTGGCGAAAGGGCCTTTCTGTGTGGAGTTTACATGTTCTCCCCATGTCCCCTAGGGTAGGTACCCTCACAATAAACATGCAGTAATCCTGGTCTCCATACTGCCTCCACCTGGTCAGCCGGGGCGCCTGATGGAGGGGAAAGGAACTGGTTGGAATAACGTGTTCCTTCCACACGCTACGTCCTACCGGGGAAACTCCCCCCCTGTCGGGTGATAAGAAGCGGCTTGCTAGCTCTCATGCATTGAAGGAGGCATGAGCTCGGCTCTAGGCTCTCCCTAGGCTGGCAGAGGGAGTGTAGCGCCCAGGATTACTGGGTGAAAAAATGGGTTACAAAATTGAAAGAAACAAAAAAGAATAGTCACAAAGGAAATGATCGATAGTTGCAGCGTTAGTCTCACAAACTATAGTTGCTCCTATCAGTATGACAAGTTTGCCACAAAACGTTTTCTGCCCCGATGAAACTCCCACACACTGCTGTCACCCTCCTTCAATAACTTGTGAAAAAAAGGGTTTTTAGTGTTCCGTTTTGAGAGGAACGGAACATATCATTGTTGTCGAGCAGAAACCGTATCTCCATATTCTAACTTTTTGTGTTTTTTCGTAATTAACGCCCCTACTTGGTCATACTACAGCATCACACAAAAGCATCAA
Organism: Gymnoscopelus braueri; assembly: GCF_963280865.1. Taxonomy (NCBI): domain Eukaryota; kingdom Metazoa; phylum Chordata; class Actinopteri; order Myctophiformes; family Myctophidae; genus Gymnoscopelus; species Gymnoscopelus braueri. The sequence goes on along the minus strand of NC_137621.1, from coordinate 48,160,603 downwards.
CAGTAGCAGATCTGCAAGCTCGTTTCGATCTTGTAGATCTGCTACTTTTGATGCTTTTGAATTTGAATCCTGAAAAGTAACAGTTTTGGCGATGTGAGGTTTCCACCCGACGGAGACGATGTCTTTGATTCCTGCTGTGGGTTTTCCGGCAGCCCATGCAGTCCCCGGCACTTGGACCGTTTCCCAGTTGGTCCACTTAAACCCGACTGTAATAGCGGCCCTTTTCTTTTTGCTATTTGAATTGACACGTTAGACACGCTTCTGGCCTCTCGTATGCTGCCAATGTGTACATAAATGGTGAAGACCGGCGAGGAGGGAATGCCATGTGTGTGTGTATACTGTATCGACTTTAGAAATGACTCTGGACTGAAAGGCCGGTTCAGAAAGCAGATCAGCACAGTACAATGGCGGGCTCCCCGCTACGACAAAATCCAGACTATTGAGCCGGAAAACTATTCTATTTTGATTTGTAACGCCGAGTATTGTGAGTGGATACCATTAGTGGACACTGCAGTACATTTTTAACCACTTTAACCATTAGCTTGTACTTTGGCTTTTCTAAAATAGCATGTTGGAGATCTGCTATTTTTTTTTTAAATTGTGAACATTTTTGTAAATCTTTGAATATATATATATTTTTAAAGCAAACATTTGTAACTCAAATCTTTGCTTCTGGGGATTCTACAAATGTACAAAATGATATGTGTTTGGCCGCGAACCCCCATCTCAAAATATGTTGTTCCAGGGACCCCGCAGAAGCAAAGATTTGAGTTTTAAAAAATCGCTTTAAAATATATATATACTGTATTCAAAGACTTGCACAAGTTTTCCCTAGGGGCTTGTATCCATTGGTCCATTGAACTCAATTCATCAATAAGACATAATACAATACGATACGTATGTCTGTAAAAGCTCCAGTAGCAGCAAAGGGTATATTTACAGAAAGATGGAGTGGGGGGGCGGAAGACAGAGGATGCTACTACCAAGGCGTTCTTAGAGTGTTCTACTAAGCCCAATTGTACTGTGAGATCAGCCATTCTTTTACGGGACATCTACATTCATTGTAGTGGCTAAACAGGGGGAAATACCTACAAACAAATCTACGCCTACTGCCTTCGAATACAATCAGATCACTGGCCCCAATATGAAGGACCCATGCTACAGACTTTGAATTGGTTCTGCAATGCGGTCACTTTTTTTAACGTCCGAATAATTTCCACCCAGTTCTAGCCACTGTGTTGAATTTAGATGTCAGCAGACATACTGGTAGGCCGAGATCTCCCTTCATCTGGCCACACGACACTAATGTGGTGTTAATATTGTGAAGCAAAATTATTCTGCCACTGTGTGTGTGTGTGTGTGTGTGTGTGTGTGTGTGTGTGTGTGTGTGTGTGTGTGTGTGTGTGTGTGTGTGTGTGTGTGTGTGTGTGTGTGTGTGTGTGTGTGTGTGTGTGTGTGTGTGTGTGTGTCTTCATCTGGCCACACGACACTAATGTGGTGTTAATATTGTGAAGCAAAATTATATTCTGCCACTGTGTGTGTGTGTGTGTGCGCGCATGTATGTATGCGTGTGTAATCTGTCTCACCGTCTTGTCTACCATGTCTTAATCAACTCTGTCCCTCCTGTGCACACACGCTACAATGAACTGACTGAGGGGTCAAAGGTCAAATATCACACACACACACACACACACATACCTTTGCACCACAATGTTTGTGTTGAGTCATGCAGAGTTTCACTTCCTCTTTCACCCCCAGTATTGACCTGGCTCCTGCTGTGCTGTGTTGTAGTGCTGTTTATAGAACTGTTGCATTACCGTTTAATTAACGTCACAGTCAATTAAATAATCAGTGTTCTGTCTGGAATGTTTCGTTGTCACATTTCAAAAGTAGTCAGGCCTGCAGTCATTGTGCATTTCAATCTGAGCCTCACAAACTAATGATGCAAACTTGCAATCTTTGTTTTTTTATTGACCACACAAACCCGGCATCCCTGCTAACATTCCGCAAAAAAATAGCAGATCTACAAGCACACAACGCATCTGTCTCTGTCTCTGTCTCTCTGTCTGTCTCTCTCTCAGCGTCTCTCTGAGCATCCCTCTCTCACCCTCTCTCTTTACGTCTCTATCTCCTGCTCTCTCTCTCCCTCCCTCTTTGAGTCTCTCTACCGCCCTCTCTCCCTCTGCCTCCATCTCCTTATCTCTCTCAGTCGACAACCTTGCAACAAGTGTCAAGTGTTACCTAGAGGTCTGAACATTTAAAAGGCCTCCTCCTTAACACCACCAGCTCTACTAGGTCTATTAAAGGTCAGGGCTCGTCTCAATGTGAACGCCCTCGTTGCAAAACCCCAGACTGACCCAGGAGTCCACATAATAGTGACGCATCGCTGCAATCAGGGTGATAGGATCTGAACTCCTCTCATAATCCCTCCATTCATGTTTCATCCCCTCTGACACGAGAGAGATGCATGGCTGGTATTTAATTAGGCTCCAAATAGAAAGCACATTAACCCATTAAGACCGGGAACGCATCTCTGTCATTTTACAATTTCTTTGGCTATTCAAAAATAGCAGATATACAAGCTCATAGCGTGGCACTGAGCTTGTAGATCTGCTATTTTTTTTTTTATCGTGGACATTTTGTGCAAATCTTTAAATATATATATTTTTAAAGCGAACATTTGTCAAATATTGTGTCCCAGGGACCGCCCACAAGCAAAGATTTGAGTTACAAATGTTCGCTTTAAAAAAATATATATATTCAAAGATTTGCACAAATTTTCACGATTTTTCAAAAATAGATCTAAAATCTCATAGTGTGTCACTCGGTGCCGCGCTATGAGCTTGTATATCTGCTATTTTTGAATAGCCAGAGAAATCTAAAAATGACAGAGATGCGTTCCCGGTCTTAACACATTGACTGCCAAGATATTAAACATAGTTTTCTATCCCCGTGCCAGCGTATAATTACCTCAATCCGATGATATTTGAAACGCCGTGGAACCGACATTGTGTAAAAAAAACACACGGAAAAAGTTTCCTGTGAGTAGACGGAAGGATCTGTGTATCCATGGGAACAACAAGTTTCCAACCGTGATCCGCCATTTTGGAGCTTTGGTCCGCTGAAAACGGGTGGTTTTCAATGGAAAAAAAAGAAACTGAGTTACAGCCGTTTTTCTGAAAATCCCATCATTGGGGCGGATGGAAGTGACGTTTTTTGGAATGACGTCACATCCACATTGTTCTTCTCTGAGAGACGATCGATCATTCCAAAGCTGTGTTAGGTCGCCCCTTGTGGAATTTTCCCCCAAAAATGTAAAAACGAGTTAACTCGATCTAGGCAATCAAGCGATGGATTCTAAAAACGAGTTGACTCGATCTAGGCAATCAATGTGTTAATAGGTTAAACCCTGGCATCCCTATTTAGAGCAAATCTTCAGCAATTTTTTTTTTTTTGTCAAAAATAGCGAAAATAGCCAATGCTCAACGGGTGTGAGCTTGTGGCTATTACTGATACTTATCATACTATGAAGTGCACCATTCTCTGTAAACCCTAGAGATGGTTGTGCGTGAAAATCCCGGTACATCAGCAGTTTCTGAAATACTAAGACCAGCTCATTTTTTCACAAACAACCATTCAAAGTCACTTAAATCACCTTTCTTCCCCATTCTGCTTCCCCATTCTGTATCTGCATTGCATTCGGGACAGGCATACCGAACAAAGTGGTGTGCACAGGGCATAAAGAGGTTAACTGAGCCCCCTTTCTCATATTCCCAGTCTGTTGTAGTGTACATCCTGTTTGCTTTTGTTACCTGGGTGATTCCAGTTGCAGAAAGGGAAAGAACACTTCATCAAAGTCTCTGTACACCTCCCCCTCCTCCTCCTCCTCCTCCTCTCTCACACCTCTCATCTGGCTGTCAGGAGTGGAGCGTTGGAGGGCATATGAGGAGGCGTGGAGAGCCGCTAGAATGACTCTGTGACAGTGGATGGGGGTCATGGTTTAATGTAGTGTGGGTTAGCGCTAAGCTGCCTCGCTCCACCGGCCTCTCTCATCACCACCACCACAGCCCCGGGCTATAATTATGTCCAATACATACAAAAAGACTCATATTATGCCAAATTAATTATTGAACTATCTGAAATTTCCTTGGTAGAGAGGAGCAGTGGATAATTTACTGTTGTCAATGCCGATGTACTATTTTCATGGACTGTCCACATCAAGGACAATAACTATAACTATAAAGATATTGTTTTAAACATTGTTCCAACTCAAGTGGATGGCAGAGTCCACACCACAACTATAATGAAGACATTGATATAGTTATACTGGAGCTGTAGTGCTTGGTGTGGACAGCCCTCAGAAGACCTCATTGCCTGTGATGTTGAGGGAGGTTTCAACACATAACACACTGAGGTCAAGGATCATGACAATATTGAATGGCAGTTTTATTAGTCCCCAAGGGGGAGACTAGATTAGCTACCACATGTTAACGAATAAGACAATGGAAACCTTTATTTCGTTTTTTTACACCAACCAAAAACATTTAACTCAATAGCAATGCAATACAGCAATACAATATGTACTACATTATGTAATTAAAAGGCTTGACAGCTGCCAGTACAGAATGCCTTTACCTGTCTCTGAAAGTGCATTTAAGGCCAGTGACAATACCATAGAGAGATATTACGTTCATATCTGGTTCTCCTTTCTGTGATAACCTTCACAGAAGCTGTGGTCAAGCCAATAATGGAGCCTGCTTTTTTAGTCAATTTGTTCCTATTTTTTTGCGGTCAACAAGTGGCGGTTTTGCCCCAGCAAGCCAGAGCATTTTTAAACAGGACAGTAGCCAGGCCAGAAGGCTTTGATAAAACATCTAAAAGTTTCCTACAAAGTAAAAAAAGACCCACGTATCCTGAAGAAACATAACCTGGACTGGCCTTTTTATATGTACTTTCCACTACAGTTTATTATCCACATGAACGCCTGGCTAATTGCAGGACTGGACAATCTCCACCTGATGAGGTTGGATTAAAACAGCTTGTTTTTCCCCCCCAAAAAAATCGATGACTAGTTCCTTTGTTTTCCCAATGTCAAGGTTTTAGTAGCTTGTATTACACAGTTGAAAAATGTTCTCAGCTTCTCATCTGTAAGCTGACTCGTCGTCATTGGATATGAGGCCAATAAAGGCAGATTCATCAAAACATTGGACAGGACTGCTCCCCGTGCCTTTGGTCAGCTGTATACAGTCGAGGTAATTAAAAACGGGCTTAGAACTAGGCCTCCAACTGTCAGTTATTTTCTTATAGCAATTGTTCTATCGATTACTCAATCGAATAACGGAGAAGCACATTTTTGTCTCCACCGTTGCCGGAGACTATGTTTTCACCCTGTCTGTCTGCCCGTCCGTCTGTCTGTGGACAGCTAATTTCCGGCACTGTTGGACCGATCAGCGTGAAACTGTGCGCACACTGTCCCTGGAGGCCAGAGCAGAACCTCTGCCCCACATTTTTCACATCGGCCAGGAGCCCGATAAAAAAAAAAAAAAAAAAAAAAAAATCCTATAGATTTTGTCCAAACATCACGCAAATTGGTACACATTATCTCTATAGTCATGTGATCAAGACGGATCTGTTTGATTTTTCATATGGCATCCTGATTGGCTAAATTGGTGTGATGAGGCCCATTTTGAAAAAAATGCCTCAAATCATGAACGCAGCATTCCATTGCTGTGAAACTTTGCAACCATAGGTCATACAATCAAAATTATTTTTTTCACTAAGATTCCTTGGATCATTATGCAACTCTCCAAATAAGCCACACCGCCAATTGCCTGGTTGTTTTCTTTTTGCTAAACACACCTTTTGCTATTATTCCTAGCATGCAGATTTTGTCCAAACTTCGGTACACCCTATCTGTCAGTCATATGATCAAGACTTATCTGTCAGATTTCTCATATTCCATTCCAATTGGCTATGATGGCGTTCCAAACTTTGCAGTAGTGGCTCGTTTTGCGCAAAATTTCACGAATCGTGAACGCAGCTCCCGATTGCTGTGAAACTTTGCACGCACTCTCACAGTAGGTCACCCTATTTTTCACATCGGCCTCACGGTGCCGCTACAACAGCCCACTTCACGTTTTGGCCAATAACTCTTGAACCGTAGCTCGTACAAAGAAAATATTTTTACCTGGATTCTTAACACATTGGGTGCCAGAGGTTTATTAAAATATTATACGTTGAGTGCCTGCATTTCTTCCATCCACTTGCGTTATACGTTTCGTGCTGCAGAAGCCCCGACGCGGAAGTGCATGTAAACAAAGCGTGCGTGCGAGACGGCGGAGGGTCCCGACTAACGCCTGGAACAATAATATTTCCAACGCGATCCTCCATTGCAGCGTGATCGCCGATCGGAAACGGCTCGTTTCCACCACATTAAAAAGAAATGGAGATATTAAGCATTTAGTCAAGGAGATAACATTGAAAACGCCGACCGGAAGGATTTTTGACATGGAGCCTCATCCAGCCTCTTCTTCTCTGAAACTCCTTGGGTGATGTCAAAGTTTCGTTTTAGCGCCCCACGTGGGCCACTCGTATAAAAATAGAATTGGGTCAAAAACGGTCCGGACCGTTTTCGGCACTTCTCGTTTGGACCCTCAAAAACGGTCCGGACCGTTTTTGGCATTCAATGTGTTAATTATCACTCTCCATATAGGCCCTGGACTCTTTTCTACTACTCCTACACATTTTGTTTGAAACTCGACACAAACCGGTGCACATTATCTCTGGGGTCATGTGATCAAGATGTATTAGTTGGATTTTTCAGATCCCATTCCAACCTGGCCTGGCGGAGTCCTGTGCTCCGAGGAGCACACTTTTCTAGTCTTCATTTGCAATTTGCGTGAGAATTGACACAAAAATAATTATAGTGGACTAAATCAATTAGTCAGAGTTAGTCAGTTGTATCATTCATTATGTTAAATGAATGATATAAATAACTCCTGTGAGCTTATCTCTCAGCTGTTCTCTATTTCACCTCGTTCTCCTCGCTCCATGAACCCCTCCATCTCTGAGAAGGGTTGAAGGCATACAGTAGCATATCGTTGTGGGCGTTGCAGCAGTTGTAGATTTGCTGATTAGATAGCATTTACTAACGTTGCTGATAACATAAATTTACACCGTGGCGAGGCATTTGAGAGCAAGTCATGCGCATCATCTCAAGGCCCTGTTTATTTATACATGACGTTAAATACATGTACGGATACTTCTGTACCTGCTCTGTGTTTATTTTGTCCGTCTTTGTGAGCGTATTCGCAAGGTGCAATAGTGCAAAGTATGTGGGCATTCTGAACGTACTGTGAAGACTGAACCAGACCAACACTCGGAGACAGTTTGTTGAAAGCCTCAAAGGGGCAGTTATTTAGAATAATGGCACAGAGGTAATGGAGGAGGGCTCCTTAAGGTAAGTAAATAAAGGTCAAATAAACATAGGTGCTTTCCAATCAGGGTTTGTAGCCATGCACATTTCCATGCGTTTCAGTCCGTGCACATTGAGGGAAAAGTGCATGGACTGAAACACATGACAGGCTACATTAATACGTCATTTTAAACCCCAAGAATATGTAGGGAGAATAAGTGGAAGTTATCACTTACCGCCTGAGCACCCGTCTGGTCATTGTGGAAAGCCAGTGAATACTGAGGCAGAGACGGTGCTTTCCTTCAGAGTGTGAGCTCCCAGCTGGCCAGCGCAGGTGCGTCCAAATCAGGTTGATTGAGGCGGTAGAAGGGCAGGTAGCGTCCCAGACTGGGGCGTGGTCCTCTTGGCTGTGCTCTGCCTCTGTCCCACTGTCTCTCCCCGTTGAGGTGCTTACCTGACAGGCGGTTGCCTAGCGACAGTACGTATATCTTCTGAATGGGAGTATAATATTGTTGCTGTTGGGTGGAAACCTTGTATGTCCAAAAAAACGTTGAAACATTTAAAATTTGTGAAAACAGCCGATCTACAAGCCCAGAACACGTCACATTGTGAACTTGTAGATCTGCTATTTTCACTACTTTTGGGTGACACTCCTGTATGAAGTAAGGCATTCATTTACGAAAAAACATAAAACTTCGGAAGATACAAGGTTTCTGCCCGACAGGAACGATATGTGCCTTTAAAGAATCACCCTAGCTTGGTCAACAGATGACAATGGTGGAAAGTAACCAAATACATTTACTCTAGTACTGTACTTAAGTACAATTACGAGGTACTACTTGAGTGTGTCCATTTTTCAATACAATTATTTAAAAACAAATGGCAGATGAACAAGCTCATAACGCACCATAACGCGCCACAACGTGACGTGTTATGAGCTTATAGATCTGCCATTTTTGGGGCGAAGAGATTTGGCGTCGACAGGAAAAAGAGATCCAAGTACACTTGTTTCTCTAAGAATTGAGGGGGTTAAGTAACAACATGAAGCACTTTGTCCACCACTGCCAGGTGTAATGCGTGTCCATGCCTGCGTCAGTGAGTGTGTGGGCTGTGTGGCTCGTTGGATTCCGGTTGCTAATAAGGCACTGTCTGATGCTGCGTTCAGAGGGTTAAATGCACAATGTGGGCGGTAGTCGTGATTCACTGAATCAGCTACATGTGTCATGAGAGAGACGGGCCTTCCATTGGGTTAGTTTTATCATTCATCATGATGTTTCTCAGTGTCTGTGTGGGTGTGGCGTTTTAGTTTTCCTAGTCTAATTGGTCATTATGTGGTCATCACGTGTCCACCTGCTAGTCTGCTCTGCTTCACAGTCGAGTTGCACATGTGTACACATGCATGCAAGTGTGTCTGCACTATGTAATGTTTGTGTGACGCTGTAGTGTGTTAATTTACGAAAAGTATAGTATAGTATTTCCATACTATTAAAATTATTATTATGAAAATGTAAATTATGAATACCATACCCGTGGGGGATATGCACACATGATTTGGCAACCCGGGAGCCAGCGAACACAAAAACGCTAATAAACAGCTGACATTTGGGGAAAGCGAAAAACGGGCTTTGCTGTTCCGTGCACATGGTAATGGTCAATGTCTGTGTGCAAATGCAGAGCAATTGCTCCAGCCACTGAGGAGAACCGGGCAGAAGAGATTTTGGGCTCACCGCACACTGCACGCACAGAGCTTTGTAGAATTATAGGAGGAGGAGGATACTAGAATGGGTCTTTCATAAAACCTCTTTTTCTTGGATTGTCATAAAAAAGCAACGCAATTTCTTCAACTGGTTGGCTTACGTAGAACAGCAAGAACATAGGTTTAGAATGATAATACCTAAACAACATAATTCTACATATTGTGTTTTGTTTAGGAAACACAGCGCTAGTGTGGAGGACTCCTTTCACACTGTTTTCACAAATCACAGATCGGGACCTGATTCTATCATGGAAACCAATAAGATTTTGGCTCATCAGTTCACTTGAGTCATGTCATTGAAATCAAATTACTGGCACAAACATATGTTGTTGTAAGACAGCTTTAGACGTCTGTTATGTATGAATTGAGCCAACATGCTCTACCTTTTGATTGTTTGCGTAAAGTGATGAGAGTGCCCCAGATTAGCACCAAATTTGCCAACAACTACCAATAATAGAAAAGGATCGATTGTGGGATCTGTAAGGAATCGGATCAATAAGCACAATGGATAAGGGGATCAAAATTGATAAAAATGTCATTGCTGTTGGGCATAAACCTCTTAACTTTTGTTTTAACTTTGTGTTTTTTCGTAAATTAACGCCCTACTTGATCATACTACAGTGTCACACAAAAGCATCAAAAGTAGCAGATCTACAAGCTGAAAATGCGGCGCGAAGCGACGCGTTTTGAGCTTGTAGATCTGCTAACTTTTGATTTTTTTTTAAATTTGAATCCTGAAAAGTAACTATTTTGGACATTTCCAAAATGTCGATTAGACGACATACTCCCTGAGTCGTGCTTTTGCTTGAATCCCTGTGCTCCTGCATTGACTCCTCTGTGTGTGTGTGTGTGTGTGTGTGTCTGTCTTGCAGCGGCAGCAGAAGGCTCCGGGCCTCCTCCATCGGGTGTGCCGGGTGGCCCTGCCCCTGTGGCTCCTCTTCATGGCCCTGCTGCTCCTGCTGTCCCTGCTGCCCTTCATGGGCGATGGCTCCAGCTGCTCCCTCACCAACAACTTCGCCCGCTCCTTCAACATCATGCTGCGCTACGACGGCCCGCCGCCCACATAAACCCAAGAAAGAGAGAAAGGGGGGGACGGATCTTCTGAACCTCTTGTTTATCAACGCGGGGTTCCAGGGACCACCGTACCAGGGGTTCCAAATGGACCCTTAGAAGTCCTGTAACTCTGAGAGTGTACAAACGGAACCAAAACGGACCCGTTTGTACACTCTCAGTTACATTAATAGGATTTGACGGTGTTGATGCCCACAAAAAACTGTATCAAAGCGGGGTTCCGTAGCCTAATGCAAACTTGGGGGGGGTCCTTGAGATTAAAAAAAAGGTTGAGAATCACTGTGCTGAACCTCTTGTCATGGCGGACCACCCCTTGCGTAAAGGACCTCACTCGGAGTACGCGCGAGCAGCACAACTCCACATCCCCAGGGGTAACAGGAGTGGGCACCTCCATGTAAAATTGGCTAGTTTTTGCATTTTTCCCAAAATGTAAAAAATATATATATGTTTGGAAAACGGTCTTAAAGGTAGGGTAAGTGTTTTTTTGTTAAAAGGTTGAAGCTCTATATTGTGATAGTACTCATTGCTATAGAGTGTTTGTTCACTAACAGGAATCTCCCTGTCTCTTCAGCTCTTTATATAAACAGAAAATACATATTCAGGTACAGTAGGTGACAACATTTTAGCCAATCAGGAGAGAGTACCCATTTGTCAGCTTAATGTTTATAGTGTTCCAGTTCCAATTGTGTCTGCTCATATATTTGTGTCATCACTTCCCATTTCACTTGTTTAATCTGTATCCTGACTGAGTTCTCTATCCTGATTGGATAAAATTGGTATCCCGACCTGAAAAAGCATTTTCTGCTTAATAAAGAGCTGGAGAGACATGGAGACTCCTGTTACTGAACAAACACTCTATAGCAATGAGTACTATCAGAATATAGAGCTATTTAACACTTATTTTAACCAAAGAAAATCACTTACCCTACCTTAAGTAATCTAAAGTATACATGATTAGAACATGCTTGAACATTTGCCAATTACTGTAAGGCCTAATAATCTACAATCTACAATTGCAACAAATTGCTACAAAACCTGTTTATCCAATAATTTTGGGCATAAACAAGAAGTCAAAGGATACATTTAGGTCTGATAATGATGTACCGTGCATGTTCACATCTTGTATACTTTACATCAAAAAAAAAAAATCTAATATTTTATTTTGTAACATTTTGGATAAAATAGCCATTTTTAGATCAAGGTGCCCACTCTTCTTGTATCCATCTGACCGAATCCTCACGCTCATCATAGGGGACTATCTCCTGTAGCAACTGAACCAAAGTCAGCGCTTCCCCTTTCCTCAATCAATCTCGACACATGCAGTTATGCTCCATGGACCAGCAGCTACACAGAAGATCACGTCATGTCTGTGTCACGTCTCCCTTGGACGAATGCCACGTTGCGTCCCAGACATGTCGGACATTTCCGACATCCTGCGGTCGGTTTAAAACATGAATACTACTTTTAATACTACTTTTTTTAAATGCAGCCAACTTACATTTGTGAAATAGATATTGTTCGGTAGTTGTCCTTGAATTTAAACAGTTATAGATATTGGTTAATCATATTATAAAGTCAACAAGTAGCTAGAAACTGTTAGCTAGCTAACATTAGCCGTTGAGAGGAGAATGGTTGGATGAAGATGACAACGTGTGAGATGAGTGGAACGCACAGAGGTTAGAGGTTCGGACATTCCAACCAGGAACTTCCGACTTCCCAACATGTCTGAAACACAGCCTAGCTTCAAACCCCTGTGAAGTGGTGATGATAACTTTCAACGCCATCAATCAACATAGCGTTGCTGTCGGGCAGAAACCTCTTATCTCCATATTTTTTCTTTTTGTGTTTTTTTCGTAAAATTAACGCCCTACTTGATCATACTACAGCGTGACACAAAAGCATCAAAAGTAGCAGATCTACAAGCTCGAAAAGTGGCGAGAAGCTTTTGCTATTTATGAATTCTGAGAAGTAACAGTTTCGGACATTTCCACTCGACAGAGACAATATACTGTAGACTCCCATCCCAAAACAGTGTTATCGCCTCTGAAGCACTGCCATACCATTGGATTTAGGGTTTATAATGCTAATCAACCAGTGATGAGCCCATGTCCTAGCCAATATACCAGCCCCCTGCGCCGGTATATGTTTTTAACAGACAACTTGCCAAGAGAACATTTTCTTGAATCATGAAGAAACTCCCATGAAACCTGCGATCGGTGTGGCTTCGTGAGGAAACCCCTATGACGTTGGACCAAACAAAGTTCTTTGGCTGGTTCACACATAACGCTCCGTTACCCAGCGACATCCGGAGTGTTAGTTGATCCCTGAGACTGTAAAGATGGAATCATAGCACCTGGTGGCTGCGAGTGCGCCTTTGTGCATGTTGGCCAATCCACGTACTGTGTGTCAGCAACGCACACTGGCGAGTCAGCAGGTGCACACCATAAGGTACATGTCAGGTGTGTGAGTGTGTGTGTGGGAGCCCATGGCTCTCTCCCCACACATTCCTCACAGTTGGTCGTGCAGTACATCGATGCCGGTCCAGCTGCATTGATGCAGCACTCCTCGCTAGGGCTGGATGAAATCAATATAACAATTTATTTCAAACTTCTGCCTCGATTGCAATTAATGAACGATTATGCTCGTCTCTCTCCCACACTGCACCCCTTCTGAGAAGATCTCGCACAGTAGCAGCAACATGTACCAAATACTCTTCAGTGAAAGGGTGGACAGTAAAGTCTAAATCATGCTCCGTCGCGCAATAGTGTTGCGCGCTGAGAATAGCAGACCTACAAACTCACAGCTTGTCGCGTCTGCTATTCTCGGCGCGCAATGATGTATGAATCGGGGCTTAAGTCCGTTTTTGAAAAAATTACTTCTTCCTTATTTGCAGAATGTATTTTGACGCACCAAAAATCCACCCCTTTTTGGGGGGGGGGGTTGACCTCTTAAGTTGATGGAATGTTTTATTCTTTGACGATAATACTGTTTTAAGCCTCTCGCTTATTTTGCATGTGAGATATATATTTTTCAAAGTGTATAATTGTTTTTATGTGAGCTTATATTCTGCATATGATGCCTTTTTTGCGCTAACGCCAACTTGATCTGTTACCATTTCAGGACGTAAGAATTGCGCATGTCTTTCACACGTCCATTCATGTGTCAACCTAGTTGAAAGAGCTTCCTAAGGTCTTTGAGCCTGAATTTCTTTGGGTTCAGACTAGGGGTGTGCCGAATTTCACGAAACGATACGATATGATATTGGGCTCACAACTTCGATACGATTTCGATACGATACGCACTTTTTTATTATGAAAATATATGGGGGAGAAAAAAAGCAAATGCAAACAAATAATTCTGTTTTTGCATTATTCAGACATGCAAACTTGTAGCTTTTCAGCTACAATAGCCGTTTTGAATCCAAATAGAGCAATAGTGTGACACCTGACCCGAAAAAAAACATGTTGTCACCCTTTTCACCTCAGGGCTGTTTGCATGCCTGATTATTATTATTGTAAAAAAAATTATATATTTTTTTTTTCAAAACGATATTATTTTTTTCCAAAACGATACATATCGTCACGAAAACGTATCGCGATATATCGCGGGACGATATATCGGCACACCCCAAGTTCAGACCTTTTTTATTAGTTTTTTGCATTCAGATAAGGCCTGGCTTTTGCCTAGTTGCACAACAAAAATAGCAGATCTAAAAGCTCACTTGACTTCACAGTGGTGACGCGTTGTGAGCTTGCAGATCTATTCGGTGCGCGACACCCGCGCGCATCTAAAGTATAACTCGGGCTCAGCAGTCTTTGTGTGTAACCTGAGCTTTTGACCGTAGAAGGGCTTTTTTTATGAGCTGCTGAGAGCGTTTGGACTTCCTTTAAGGTGCTATTTTGTGTTTGTTGTCCTTCACACCGCCTAAAACCACGTATGAGAACAGCAATTAAAAAGGCCTGAGTCCACCTCGGCTCCCTGACATCTCCTTGGACCGCACAGCACTCACTGTCTACGCTAATCTCTTTTTATAGACGCCAGAGTTTTGAAAACTAGAAATAGCTCCTGTTTCTGGGAGAATGCCCTTTTTTGTGCAAACTCACGAAACCCACAATGGCCTGAACCCTCCCTCTCTCACATTCTCCCACCAACACACACACAGGCTGTCCATTTTTTTCTCTCTTGCTTTGTTTCTTTTTTTTTATGGACTTCACATGTTGCTATGGAAACAGGGGCCAAATAGAGCTCTTCTATTAGGTCATCTCTTCCAGCTTGAACTCTTTGTTCACAGGTCGCGAGGTTACGGCTCCACAAATACTTTCGGTATGTTATGAATGTAATTACTGCGTCCGGATTCATAACTTTTTGAGGAATAACTGATAATCACTTTTGTTTGAGGAATAACTGATAAAAACTTTTGTTTGATAATAACTATCTAAGTTTAAAATCCTAATTTATACGTAGCTTTTCAGTTAAAGCTCTGTCACTTTTGGTGAGCGACATGGTCGTATGGCAAAGTATACGTTTACCAGAAGACCGCAATTATTTTTTACCGCACAGATTTTTCTTTACCGTAGAACAGGGGTCTTCAACGTTTTCAGGCCAAGGACCCCCTAGCTGAGAGAGAAATGAAGCAGGGACCCCCTCCATATTGTATAAAATTGTGTTTTAGTTTAAACTTTTCCCTCTACACCAAACACGTCTTTGCCAAAAATAGCCGATCTACAAGCTCACAACGCCTCGCAGCGCGAGACGTTGTGAGCTTGTAGATCGGCTATTTTTGGCTAAAGTTCTCCTCAGAAAAGGGATGCTAGGGTTCAAGTGGTTAATGTAAAAAAATATATATATATCACACAAAGATTTGACGGGATCCCCTGTAGTAACTCTGAGGACCCCCTAGGGGTCCCAGACCCCCTGTTGAAGACCCCTGCCGTAGAACTATTGCTGAAACTTTTCAGCTTGGCGAAACCACAGCCTCGGAAGAGATGCTCATTCTTTGTTTTTGTTTATTTCATGGAAATGCGCATGGATTATGTACTGTACCATATAAACCAGTGTTAAAGGCATAAATATTACATACTGGAACCTCCTATTTATGCTATGATATTATCTAGTTAATCAACTATAGCTGTGCCATTATCATTAAGTATTTATTCACGGTAAATGATGCTTCGCTTCATGAACGGCTTAGGTAGAATGTATTTAAATACCTAGCTTCATCAGACAGCTGCATAGGTAGAATGTACTGTACAACAGAAGTGCGACAGTAGGTCCTTAAAACAGTTTTACCCCGTTGGCCGGTAGATAACTACAGTACCTACTCGTCACTTCTCCTCCTTGCACTGCTGTCGTCCTCATATGCATGTTTCCCTTTAGAAAAGGCTATGCATCCCTTCCCTGACACCTAACATACATTATGCAACGTATCACTTGAATCTTCCTTTTAGGATGGATGAGAAATGCGATATGATGTTGGACTATCATATGAGAAATGCCTTCTAATGTACGAAACGATAACATTTTCAGGATGGACATTATTGCTTGAATAGACCCAGACATCATTATGCAAATCAATCCTGATTAATGTCTCATTTTTTTCTTCCAAAATGGACTTATTAGCACACAGACATGAAGATTGAACATTGAGTCCTATTTGTAAAAATGGTACAGTCTTTTATTACCGTTTGCAGAATTAATAGAAATGCTTAAGAGGAATCATGAGAGCTTGTATTTAACCGTTGTTGTTTTGTTTTTTTATCCTGTCAATACTGCAATTAATAAAAAATGTAAAGCAAACCAACAGAGTCTAAACCAAGCGTGTTAATTGTAGAAAGATGTACGTGCTGACAGGCTGATGTTGAAACCTGCAATGAGGCATCGCTACCCGACACACCTCCGCCGGAGTTTCCAGTGTTCCATGAGGCCTTGCGTGAATTATGGGCATCACTTCCTGTTGTCAATCAATTCATTTGAGTGATCCGTGTCAGTGAATAATAATGTGGCAACATAAACTGACAAAGGGTAATATTATTGGTCTGCCTACTTCCTTACATCTCCCTCCACACAGCTGATTCAAATTGATGATCAATGGCTCTAGACTTGCTCTTAGCAGTAGCCTAACTCCTGTCCTGTGTTTCATTCTGACTGGCTGCTGTTGCTAGCCTGAATTTTCATTTCGTTTCACTCCATTATTCAGTCTCAAAGCCCTCTCAGTGCAGCCGTTTTCTGAGATGGGGTTGTGGCCAAAGTGGGACTCTTTAGCGATTGATTCGTACTGGATTAACCCAATCCCGATTGGGCCGGGCCGCAGGTTAGATTTTCAACCGAGAAAACCCCGCCTTTTACAGCGTCGCCAGACCCTGGATGCAAGGCTAGCGATTTCAGGGGCTGGAGCCAGGCTATGCTGTTGCTGCTGTGACACCTGCATCTCTGCATGGGGATTAAGGCCTAGGCTACACGTATATGGATCTTTTTGTAAACGCACATTTTGGTGTGCGTTTGGGCCTTTTGGCCACACGCAAACGGTGTTTTTGGCCGCTAAAACGGATATTTTTGTAAACGGATAAACAAGTGAAGGTTTTCCAAAAGATCCGTTTCAGTGGATCTGTGTGGACATGCAAAACGGAGCGGCTGTGAAAACGATGACGTCATCGAGCATTCGCACATGGTCATTATAATAATAAATAATATAATAATACATAAACACCAGACCGCTCATGGTCATTATAATAATAAATGAAGAGATAGAGAGCAACACTTACAGTCTATGAAACAAGGCACGCTCATTTATGGCAAAATAATGTCATAATTAATAATAAGACAGTGGTGGGAAAAGTAGCTCATTCACTGTGTGACGAAAACCCTCTTTCTCTGTGCCGAGTCGGCACAGAGAAAGAGTGCCGAGTAGCGCACACGGCACGCACACGGGTTGAATGTGGGGTCTGTCGTCCTAAAACACAATCGCCCCGGGTCAAAATCCAGCGACCATGGAGCGGCCGCGGGTGGCCCGCTCAAAAGGTGCGTGGGGCGGGGAGTTTTGGGACGATGGAATGAATTGATGAAGTAAAACTCATCTGTTTGCGTAGCCCCTACGGAACCTCTCCCTCCGCTGTATAGCTCATCTCGGAGCTATACAGCGGAGGGAGAGGTTCCGTCGGAGCTACTGTTTGCGTAGCCCTGAAACATGACTGTCATACCATGACAGTCATGGTGCTTAGAGTCCCTGCTTTATGGTGGTGTTCGATTTTTTTTTTACATTGCCAACTCTCACATGTACATAAACGTTCAGATTTCAAATATAAAGTGCTTACCCCTGAGCCACGGACGTTACAAGGCGATCCGGACCGCGATAAGTACCCGTATCTCCCGTATTGTGCAATAAAAAGCATTTTAATCCGATCGCCGGCCATTTTCTCAAAATTTTCTCCGACGCTTTCAACCATGCGACACTAATGGTTGGGGGGTGTATTGCACTCCGATACATTACAGAAAAAAGGAAAAAAAGAAAAGAAAATGTCCGGCGATGGGATTAAAATGCTTTTTATTGAACAATACGGGAGATACGGGTACTTATCGCGGTCCGGATCACCTTGTAACATCCGTGGCTCAGGGGTAAGCACTTTATATTTGAAATCTGAACGTTTATGTACATGTGAGAGTTGGCAATGTAAAAATTTTTTAACACCACTATAAACCAAGGACTCAGCGTCATGTGAACCATGGCAACTGTTTGCGTTGGAGCTGCGCCCTAATAATGTTGTTTTCGTTTATGTTCACGTATGCTCAGTGGTGATGCTATTAAAATAATGCAGCTATTGCAGTATTGGGCCTTAACATGTGATTAAAAATATGTATAGGCTATATGTATTTGGCCCCTCATATATAAAATAAATGTAGATATAAAATCTGATATAAAATTGAAACTTGCAGCTGATCAATGCGTTTCTGCGTCTACGTGTGGACAGGGATTTATTTAAATCTTTGTCATGTGGCCAGGGATTCTTTTCAAAAACGGAGGACTAAAATATCCGTTTACAAAAAGATCCATATACGTGTAGCCTAGGCCTAAATGGTGCTTGTTAAGTGACTTCAGCACTTGATAATAAGCATTGGTCATTAATTTGGATCAGCTGTGTGGAGGGAGATCTTGTACTGTACGGTAAGTAGACAGACTAATATGACCTTTTTTTATTTCTGTCACGTGTTCCCACATTATTGTTGACTAACTTGATCCCTCAAATGAATTGAATGACTGACGACAGGAAGTGATGCCCATAACTGACACACCCCCTCTTCCCCAGTAAGCTCCTTGGGAAACTTGTGTATAAGCACCAGCTTGCAGGGTCTTCAGCTGGAGCCATCCTGTCCTTGGTGTTTCGCCCTCTTGCTCACCAGGGAAGTGTCCAGTGGTGGAAAAAAGTAATAAAATGTTCTACTTAAGTAAAAGTATCAATACTGTAATGTAGAAATACTCTGTTACAAGTAAAAGGCCTGTGTTCGAAATGTTACTTGAGTAAAAGTACAAAAGTGTTAGCATCAAACACTGGTACTTGGTATTTTAAGTATTAAGTACCAAGTATTGAGTACATACTTAAAGTACCAAAAGTAAAAGTACTAAAATGTTTGAAAATAGCAGATCTACAAGCTCACAACGCGTCGCATCTTGTAGATCGGCTATTTTTAAATAGCCTATATATAAAACAGGGCTTTAGTGGTTATTGTATGTTTTATAATATAATAATTTATATCTGCAAAGTAACTAGTAACTAAAGTTTTAGTAACTAAAGTTTTCAAATAATTGTAGTGGAGTACAATATTTTCCTCTGAGATGTAGTGGAGTAGAAGTAAAAGTATAGACAATTGGAAATACTCCAGTAAAGTAAAAGTACCTCAAAATTGTACTTAAGTACAGTACTTGAGTAAATGTACTTAGTTACTTTACACCACTGATTTTGCAGGGCCGTCCTGTCCTTGGTGTTTCACCCTCTTGCCCACCAGGGAAGTGTCCCTGCTTGGACTCTGGAGTCCTCCTTTCCTGAGCCAGGCTTTCACCTGCACCGTGTAAGGTGAGAGACCTAACAGATTGCAGATAACAGCAGCACACACTGAGCTACGAGTTTCAGAATGAAAGAAGCTTTAAGCACTTTAAACCCCTGTGGTCTTCAACTGGACTTGAGTTACAACTGTACTTAAACCACTTTTTCCTCCCGTCTGCACCAAATCTCTTCGCCAAAAATAGCACATCTACAGTACAAGGTAGATCTGCTATTTTTTGCTAATCCCCCCCCCATTTTCAACTTGTGACCCAAAAGGAAAACTTTAAAACGTACTAAAATGCATTATGAATTAACCATTTAAGACATATTTCAAAAATAGGGAAAATAGCCAATCTAAATTACAAGCTCACCCGTGAGCTCTTAGATCTGCTGTTTTGACAAAAGTATATGAGTATATAATCTCTAATCATAATAATTACAAATAATCTCTGGAAGGCTTTATGAATTTCCTTAGACAATTTCGGACAATCTTTTGAAAAATGTTTGAAATGTGTTTGAATATTTCTTCAAAATAATAGTTTTTTCTTTTTTATTTTGAGCATTTCTGGAAATCTTTGGAACTTTTTTTATTTGTGGATTTGTTTTTGGTTTTATTTTTATTTTTTATTTTTTACATAAACTAAACAAAAAGCGTATTCACTTAACCATTAACTGGTCCACAACGCAAAAACGAGTCCCGCGACCCATTGTTTGGGAAACACTGCTTTAAGCAGAGTCTGTCCAGAGGTTTGACATTAAGCATACGCACTCCGCTTCCTACGGTCTGACATACAGTACAGTACAGTACAGTATGCAGACCCACCTCCTGTCCTCAGTAAAAAAAAGGCTGTCAAAGTACAGTGTTCCCCCCCCCCTGCCTGTGTCAACTGAAATTCCATCAGGGATATAGGCTTTCCTGGGCTTCAAAAGAGGTCTGGGGACACAACAGGTCTTACAGGAAGCCCCACTGACTCTGTGTGTGTGTGTGTGTGTGTGTGTGTGTGTGTGTGTGTGTGTGTGTGTGTGTGTGTGTGTGTGTGTACTGTAGATGTCATTGTCATGAGGCTCTACCTCCAGGCCTGTCATCCCATCCACTATTCATAGTTAACACACATTTTAGTCACTGTTACTGTCACTGTCAGATGTTATCGTTGTTGTCGGGCAGAAACCTCTTATCTCCGTATTCTAACTTGTTGTGTCTTTTCGTAAATGAATGCCCTTCCTATCGCACACAAAAGCATAAAAAGTAGCAGATCCGTTTTGAGCTTTTTGAGCCGTTTTTGAATTTGAATCCTGAAACGTAACAGTTTTGGACATATGAGGTTTCCACCCGACAGAGACGATATGCTACGTGCATCCCACGTTCCCCTGTGCAAGAGCACGGGTGCAGCAGTACATTCGCTATACATGATTAAATACTGTATGACGTAAGTACATCCAATGGATAAATTAAGAATTGTGATGCTAGAGATCTTAGAGAGTTGTAATGATTAAAATGTAATTGTGTCCAATCAGTATGGTAGATTATGTTAATACAATATAACAATTCGGGGTGGTGGTTTTATTTAGTCTCCCTGCTCTTCTATTGAGACATTTAGATCGTGTCAAAGGTCATGTCTCACCTAGACACAGGATCTGACATTTTGAGCTGATGGTCAA
This sequence comes from Gymnoscopelus braueri, assembly GCF_963280865.1. Classification (NCBI taxonomy): domain Eukaryota; kingdom Metazoa; phylum Chordata; class Actinopteri; order Myctophiformes; family Myctophidae; genus Gymnoscopelus; species Gymnoscopelus braueri. The sequence continues at coordinate 48,139,668 of NC_137621.1, read as the reverse complement.
GATTAAATTTATCCCCTGAGCAAGCAGGCAGGCTTTGCACACTCCCAGAGTTACAGCCCTGTAAGTGTCCATTTGGAACCCCCTCAAGGAACGCTGAGGGTCCCTGGACCTAGGATAAGGATAATTCCTTTTAACAGGTCGTTCATGAAAGTCCTTGCGGTCTTGTTTCCAATGAGAACCTGTGAGCAATTGGGGTTAAGAGTCTTGCTCAGGGACACATTTCATATCATCGGCACATATGCTGGGATAGCCTGGAATCGAACCTGGGGCAACCAGGGCCTCTGGTTCCCTAGGCGGGCTCACTAACCACTCAGCTATGGCCGCCACCTCACTTTGAAAACCACTGCTCTAGTGCCACTCTTAGTAGACCCTCTAGAAAAATGCGATTATGCGATCGCATAATTTACCGCATAATCAGCTAAATTACGCATAATTATGCGGGGGTAATGTTTTTTCAAAAAGGCAGCATCGCATCACATAACCGCATAAACCGCATAAAATTGCCAAAACCCCTCCATATTTCATCGCATAATCAAGAGTTTTAGCCCGCATAATCAAGGATTTTTGCCCGCGTTTTTCTGGAGGGTCTATCTTAGGCCAAAATGTCCACTAGCTCACGATATAAAGTCCAAATCAAACAGCTTTATTTCCATAAATATTGCTGTGTGCACATTCATGCTCACCCAAAGATGAACCCTACGGTTGGGGAGTCCCTGTGGCCTTTCCTCCGGGTCAACATTCCCATTTGCACATAATATTTCAAAACCGGGTAGGCAGATTGCCATGACATTCATGGCCCACAGAGGATTCTATCTGCTGTATCTGTGGTGTTACTGTACGTGCAGTGCAGTACAACCTCTAGCTTTGGAAGGGGGCTTTGTTATTTCACCTTTTGAGGAAATCTTTTTGGTATCAGGTGAAGTACTGCGGTTTCGAGCGTTGGCAGTCAACGATCAAAAGAATCTCTTGGAATCAGTTTCTAGCGTTAAAAGAGGAATGTTGCAGAGTTGGACACACACTCCCTCTCCCACACACACTCCCTCTCCACACACACACACACACACACACACACACACACTTCAAGCTAATCCCAGATCAAAGAGTCAAGCTGATTCAATATTGAACCTCTGCCAGGGGCACTTACTGTAACTCCGCCTGCTAAGCTAACAATGTCGTCTGGATTTCAGCTTGTCCTTTGCTAGTTGCACAGTGTTTAAGTAGCCCCTCCAGTGGGGTGTGTCTGTGTGTGTGTGTGTGTGTGTGTGTATGTATGTGTGTGTGTGTCTTTGTCTGTCTACTCTAGGTCCATGTGTTTGCTATTCACTTGTACTATTATTCACCTGCAAGTGTGTGTTTAACTGTGGTTGCCTCTGCAGCGCACAAATCTTATATCGGTGGTTCTCAAACTTTTTCATGTCAAGGACCCCCAAAATTATATGTATTTGGCCGCGGACCCCCATCTCAAAATATTTAGTTCCAGGGACCCCCCAGAAGCAAAGATTTAAGATTTGCACACATGTTCAAGATTTTTCAAAAATAGCAGATCTACAAGCTCATAGCGATCTACATAGCGATCTACAAGCTCATAGTGTAGCAGTGTGTTGAGCGTTGCTATTTCCGGCACACAACTATGTACAGGCATGACTGTAACCCCATCCCCTAAACGTAACCTCTAAATGCCTAACCCCAACCTCAATCTATTCCTAATTGTAAGCACAACACCAAAAAACATTAAGCAAAACAAACAGTATCATTTGTATTACCAGCATAGTAATAAAAGTACACACACACACACACACACACACACACACACACACACACACACACACACACACACACACACACACACACACACACACACACACACACGTACACACACACGTGTCCATTTTGACAGCCCAGGCTGTGCTGTGGGTGTTTGTGTGTACATCTCTGTGTGTGAATGTACTATACATGTTTTCTCTCCCTCTCTCTCTCTCTCTCTCTCTCTCTCCCCCTCCATCTCTCTCTCTTGTTGCTTCTCTCTCGCTCTCCCCATCATCCCTCTCGTTGCCTCTCTTTCACTCTCGCTCTCTCTCTCTCGCTCTCTCTCTCTCTCTCTCTCTCTCTCTCTCTCTCTCTCTCTCTCTCTCTCTCTCTCTCTCTCTCTCTCTCTCTCTCTCTCTCTCTCTCTCTCTCTCTCTCTCTCTCTCTCTCTCTCTCTCTTTCTCTCACGCAGCCTTCTCTCAGTATCCAAGCTGTACTTCAATCTGGGCCACAAACGCTGCCAAGCGAAAGGGGAAAAAATAGCTTTCGGTCCTCTAGCCCTTGTTCCAAAGCTATACAGTGTTTATTCAATGTTACATCTATACTCATAACTCATCTGATATGCGTAGCTATACAGTTCTAGTACAGCACCATCAACGACGATATCAATTGTAAATGGCATCTGTGGTGAAATGGAATTAACCCCTTCTTTCAGACTGAACCTTGTGATTTGATATTCAGGTCAGACTAATGCACACTGGTAGTCATCTTCTTAGCCTGATCTGTCAATTATGATGCCATGCGCTCCTGTTACCTCTGGGACATAGGTATTTGATTTATTTGTGTGTGTATTACATGCTGTATACACACATACATTCACCACTCTAGTCTTAATACACTTATGAGGACCTTCCATTGACACAGTAATACTTCCTTCACTCCTCCTAACCCAACTTAATCTGACCTCCAACTCTAAAAGCCCCAGCCCTAACCCTAAAGTAACCCATTTCGGTAATGAGAACATCAGTGTAGAAGCACTTGGGAGGGCTTTCCTGGCCTTTCTATCCTTGTGAGGACATTGTGGTCCTCATAACACTAGAACATACGGCACACGCACGCACGCACGCACGCACGCACGCACGCACGCACGCACGCACGCACACGCACACATGCACACGCACACGCACACGCACACGCACACACACACACACACACATGCACAGTCATAAACCTGATGAGCCGTCAATCACGTACGGTCCACGCATACATCCAGCTCCCAGCATGCATTAGCCCTCGTTGCTTTCGTGGCAGAAACATGTATCTCCATTTTTCAACATGTTATGTTTTGTACATAAAAAGCTTGCAGATCAACTATTTTTGCTTTTTTGTAAAAGTACCTCCAAATTGTACTTAAGTACAGTACTTGAGTAAATGTACTTAGTTACTTTACACCATTGGATAGAAATATGGAGATAAGAGGTTTCTGCCCGACGGCGACGATAGCTCTAATCTTAATGTGTTTTCCTCCCGATAGAGAGTAATCACGTTCTATTTCCTTGTGCCTGACAGGATATGGGCTCCATTATAACCTCTCTCCTACAGCTGAGACAATGTGCTTCCTTGCTATATTGTCATGTGCATGCTTATAGGCTACCATACATGCTCAAAGGCACCATGGACGCATTTATAACTGTAGCCCAGCAGCTGACAAATGCATTTGTTGGAGGAGGAAATCTAGCGAATGAGCATGTTCAAAGCAAGTCCTGGTGATCTCTAACAATCTGTTTTATTGTCACATCATACAGGTGTACAGTAAATGGGTGAACTTCTTGTTTTGGTGTACGCTCCATCGTTTAGAAGTTTCCGTGAGAAGAGAGAGGATAGAGGAAGAGAGAGAACAGGAGAGAAAAGAAAAAACACAGGCAAAAAAAATCTAAAGATACATAAATATTCTCTGTTTGGGCCCTTAGTGCATTAGCTCTCAAACTTTTTCATGCCGTGGACCCCCAGATGTACATGTATTTGGCAGCGGACTGCCAACTGAAAATATGTTTGTGCCAGGGACCCCCATAAGAGAAGATTTGTGTTTTTAAAAAATCCTAATTATTACTAGTGGCAACCCTGGAGCCAGCGAACACAAAAACGCTAATAAACAGCTGACATTTGGTGTAATCGAAAAACGGGCTCCGCTGTTCCGTGCACATGGTAATGGTCAATGGCTGTGTGCAAATTCAGATCAATTGCTCCAGCCACTGAGGAGAACCGGTGCAGAACAGTTTTGGTCTCACCACGCACTACAAACAGACAGAGATTTCTCAAATTATAGGAGGATTTTCCAGACATTTTCAAAAATGTTCAAAAATAGCTGATGCACAAGCTTTACATTTTGAATAGTATAAATGCATAAAGTGGTTAAAATGATTGTGATGCTGCTTAAGCCGTGGACCCGGGACCCCTGGGGCTCCCCAGACCCCACTTTGAGAACCTATGCCTCAGTGGAAATCAGGCTTATTGACTCCCTGCTACAGACTTACAGCATTGTGTTATGGGCTGGAGGAAAGGACGTCGATCCCTGCCATAAAACAGCCCATAAAACTCCTGCCAATCCCGGTCCTCGGCGACAGCTTGAGAAGAGGCTACGGCCGTCAATTGAACCTGAAAACAGTGAGCTTAATACGTCTACTGTACCTGTGGTGGAAAAAGTACTCAAGCTTTTACAAGTAAAAGTCCGGAATTCAAAATTTACTTGAGTAAAAGGACAAAAGTATTGGTATCAAAATGTACTGAAAGTACCCAAATTAGTACCAAAAAAATATTTGAAAATATCAGATCTACAAGCTCACAACGCATGTGAGCTTGTAGATCTGATATTTTCAAATAGCCTAGTTATAAAATAAGTGCTATTGTAGTTTTCAAATAATTGTAGTGGAGTAAAAGTACAATATTTGCCTCCGAGATGTAGTGGAGTAGAAGTAAAAGTATAGACAATTGTAAATACTCCGGTAAAGTAAAAGTACCTCAAAATTGTACTTAAGTGCAGTACTTGAGTAAATGTACTTAGTTACTTTACACCACTGCTACGTACCTGCCGGAACTCTGCTGCCATCGATTATGTAATTACACTAACCAGATTGAGGCAATTCTCGTTTGTCTGCGGCGGCAACGTGAGGCCATTTCAGCGGGATGAGTGAGGATGCAGCCTGTGCACAAACACACACACCCTGATTGCATTATGTCAGTCCTAATACGATGGTCACCAGTGGTGTAAAGTGTATACATTTCGAAAACTTGAAATGGGACATTCTGCATAAAGACTACTTTAACTTTTTGGTACTTTAAGTATATTTTGATGCCAATACTTTTGTACTTTTACTAAAGTAAATTTTGAATATCGGACTCTTACTTGTATCAGAGTGTTTCTACATTGTGGTATTGATACTTTTACCCAAGTAAAAACATGCGAGTACTTCTTCCTTCACAGATGGTCACTGTGACAGGCGGAAATGGAAGTTAGAATAACACAGAGCTCGTTGCTTGGACAAAGGGATGATGTTTGTGTAAAAGGGGGAAATGTAGGAAGAGAGGTAGTGCAGTTGATTCTATCTATCCTTGGCTGTGGACCCCCAATCTGAAAAGAATTTCCCAGGGACCCCCAGAAGAGATTTTGTGTAAAAACATATCTCTGAATTATTCTATATTTCTTCAAGATTTTTCAAAAATACATATATTTTTTAATAGCCAATGTATAAAATAGGGTTAAAGTGGTTAAACTGATAGTGATGCTTTAATAACTCATTTTTCTTGCGAACCCCTTCAAGCACCCTTGGGAACCCTCAAAGTGTGGTCCCTGGACTCCTATTTGAGAACCACTGGTTTCAGTGCCTCATACCAATGTACTGTAAGAGGCACTGAAACCGGTATTGGATCAAGCGTTTGGGAAAACAGCTGCAGATACTATTATTTAATATATTTTATTAATGCAGATATAAAATAACTGATTGCCAAAACAATGGTGCTTCTCTAATTTGATCCTTCATCCAAAGGGGTTTGATCTGAAAAGATGCTCTCCGTCATTCAAATCATTCACACTTGTGGATATACTGTAGGCCTATCATTTTAGTGTAAACAACAGCCATATCAACTCTTCTCTGGTCTTAAGTTGTGCCTGACTTCAGCCAAAGATGCTTATTTCACCCATGCTCAGCCATTAGTGGCTGGGACAAAGAAAGGTCGATAACAATTAGATTTTCTCCTGATATGTCTCTATGGAAAAGGCCATTTTAGTGTCAGAATGTTCTGAGGATTATGTGGCTTGTGACGATCGGGTCCGATATTTAGTTCAGTGACCATGGAGCTAAAGAACGGTTCAGAAGCTGTGTTCACGTTCACTCTCCCATTGGAATGAATAGACTCCAACCTGCTTCCGCTCTCCTAAAGAGGAGGACACCTATACGTCACGTTGATACAGGAAATAAACGCCTGTTGGGTTGTCTTTACTCTTCTGTTTGTCTCGGGTTCAGCCCTGAGTCTCAGTTCAAAGGTGACACAGTCATGCTTCACTGGTCTCATGACCATAATTTGGTTATCTTTCACGACGTCGCTGTCAGGTGGAAAGCTTGTATGTCCAAAGACCATCACTTCTCAGGAAATGGGGGGAAAAATGTGTTCAAAATGTAGTTATTATTTAGTCACAAACTCTTGTGAATACTTTTCATTGGTTAAATATTTTGTCTGTCGGGTGGAAACCTCACCGATCGACTACAGATTCAAGCTTGTAGATCTGCTACTTTTGATGCTTTTATGTGACGCTGTAGTATGATCAAGTAGGGCATTAATTTAAGAAAAAACACAAAAAGTTGAAATATGGACATAAGAGGTTTCTGCCCGACAGCGACGATTTATAAAACCCGCAGGCACAGGTAACCACGTTATGTACTTTTTTTCTTCTTCTTTTTTCAAAATGGCAAAGATAGCCGATCTACAACACCTTGAATGACGAAGTAGGGCATTCATTTACAAAGAATAGAGAAATATGGCAATATAAGGTTTCTGCCCAACACCAACACAAAAAAGTGTTGTCTTTATTCTCTCTGTGCACCTGGGCTGTGTGTTCTGCAGTGATGAAAAAAGATATTTTACTTAAGTAAAAGTAGCAATACCACCATATAAAAATACTCCGTTACAAGTAAAAGGCCTGTGTTCAAAATGTTACTTGAGTAAAAGTACAAAAGTATTGGCATCAAAATATACTTAAAGTACCAAAAGTAAAAGTACTAAAATGCTTGAAAATAGCAGATCTACAAGCTCACAACGTGTCGCGATGCGACGCGTTGTGAGCTTGTAGATCGGCTATTTTCAAATAGGGCTAAAGTGGTTAATGTATGTTTTATAATGTAATGATTTATATATGCAAAGTAACTAAAGTGTTCAAAGACATGTAGTGGAGTAAAAGTACAATATTTGTCTCTGAGATGTAGTGGAGTAGAAGTAAAAGTATTGGAAATTGGAAATACTCAAGTAAAGTACAAATACCTCAAAACTGTACTTAAGTACAGTACTTAAGTAAATCTACTTAGTTACTTTCCACCACTGGTGTTCTGTGGGCCTCTTATGTTGATGACATTGTACTTCGTAGTACTACTGTACTGCTGACATCTCCCCCACACTCTGGTGACATATTTACCAGCTCGTGGTGGTTTCCATGGTGAGCTGGGAATTTATTGGTCCCTTGACCCCCGGGGTTGAACCTGGTCAGTTAATGGAGACGGTCTGAAGGGTGGGAGCACAGCACACTGACCTTTAGACCTCCATAGTTATAGCCTAAAGCAGGGGTGGGCAACTTTGATGATGGAGAGGGCCACTATATTTCCACACTCACTCCAGAGGGCCACATTGCATATACTGTCGGGCAGAAACCTCTTATCTCCGTATTTAAACTTTTTTTTCGTAAATTAATGCCGTACTTCGCCAATCTTTGTCACACAAAAGTAGCAAAAATAGCCGATCTACAAGCTCAAAACGCGTCGCGCTGCGGCGCGTTTTGAGCTTGTAGATCGGCTATTTTTGAATTGGAATCCTGATTTTTATTTTGCTATTTTTGAATTGGAATCCTGAAAAGTAATATATTTTTTTAATTTCATATGCATTTAGTTATACTTATGTTAACTTTATGAACTTAAATACATTGGACATTAAAAAGACAATAGAATTTTTATACTAGTCATTAAGCTACTAATAGACTGAAGTAATTAAAGCGGGTCATGTTACAGCTGAAATCAATAATATGTCAGTATTCCGATATTAACCTGCGGGCCGCATTAAGTGAAGGTGGCGGCCGCAAGTGGCCTCCGGGCCGCCAGTTGCCCATGTATGGCCTAAAAAGCCTAGTGCAGCCGTTACCGGTGGGCCGTGAGGATATTGCAAGTGGGGCCCCCAAATAATTGGCAGAACATATATATAGATTTTAATAATATAACTTTTTTTTTTTATTGTAAAAAAGTTTTTTCCATTGTTTTATTTAAAACCTTGAAAATGTGTTTTTCTTTGTGATACCGATAAATAGGAACTTATAGTCTATAGGTCATATTTCCAAAAATGACAATCAGAATATGGCAGTGGATTCCCCATATACGAAAACCTATAAAAGCAAAATTCGATCAAGTGTCTACCTTGTTTAGTCAAAAATAAGTTTTTAATATATTTCAACATAGTGGTGGCCGCCATCTTTAAATGGTACAGCACCCCTTAACCTAAAAAACTGGAATTCCCCAAATTAACACGATTTGCCACTTTAAATAAGCACACTTTCTGAAATTCTGCCTAGACTATTATTGCATACTGTGCGTATCGGTCCCAGCTTTTCACCCTGTCACGGTGTCACACACACACACACACACACACACACACACACACACACACACACACACACACACACACACACACACACACACACACACACACACACACACACACACACACACACACAGGAATGTGTGAAGTATTGATCACATCATCTACGGCACAACAACCTTGCCTGGGGTGACCTTATAGCTATCAAAGGACTGCTGCTCACTGTCTGTCACTATATGATATCATGATCCTCTCTAGGGCTGTGTCATTCACCCAAAATAATATCAAAACCAACATTTAGGTACTTGCTGACGCAGGTCAATCGAATAAAAGAGGGGTTTTTCTTTCTTATGCTGTATATCAACGAATCAACATGTTAACTCATTCACTGCCAGAATAAATACATAAACAGTTTATATAATTTCCACGGACGTCCCCAAAACACAAGGCGGAGTGGTCAAACCTCGCCTGCTCTGCAACGTTCCCGGAAACCTTGGGCCTGAACCATCGTCGGGTGTCGACATCGAGGGCATAAAGCACGTTGTATTGTCCCCTTTAGCAGTGTTGCCAGATTCTGTGAGAGAAACAAGCAACCAGGTCTTGGAAAACCAGCCCAAAAGAAGCGACTATGGGCCACATGAGCACTTTAACATATACATCAGCTATTTGAAAATAGCAGATCTACAAGCTCACAACGCGTCGCGTTGTGAGCTTGTAGATCGGCTATTTTCAAATAAAATCTTGCAGGGAAATTATAATAAGCAGATCTGGCAACCCTGCCCTTTAGTCCGCTCCCACCCAGATGTAGATGATGTATTCTATCAGCACGGCGGTGTAGCCACAGTGCATGGTGGGGAGGTGTGCTCTTCGGGTTAGCACTCGGGGTAACACCGTCAAACGCAAAGCCACTGTGTTGACAAAGTACACCTTAATGTGACCGTACAAGGCTGTAAAGGAGCAAAAGGAGTACATGTTGTCTCCCACTGCCACCACACCAGTATGTCTGCAACCCTTCAGTACATCTTTCAGTTTCTGTTCCAACGTCACTTTGTCCGTTGCTCTGTCTGTCCTGAGAGTGAGTCTGTGTCTGCCTGTCTTAGCCTGGGACCAGACGAATCTGCGAGTGCAAAAAAGAATTGCACTCTGCGATTTGGGTCTGGCATCGCTCCATAGAGAATCCATTTCCTGCTCCAGAAGACGTGGGTGACCAATCAGGGCCCAGTATTTGAATATGGGAGACTGTAATTGGTAGTTGGTTATAGATCTAACCAATTGCGTTGAGGGCCATTGTTTTTATCCCGCCCCTTGGGAAAAAAAACGTCCTCATGGAAGCACCAGACTCATATCCACGCAATGATATAGTCTGGCTACGCGAGGCTATGCCTGTCTGCCCGTATGTCTGTCTGTCTGCCTGTCTGTCTGTCTGCCTGTCTGCCTGTCAGTCCTTAATTGTCTTTTCACTGTTTTTGGCTTTTTCTCCATCTCTCCCAACGTCACGAATGGTCAGCTTTTTTTTTGATAGCCAATGCTAAAATCTAAAACGACACAAGCGCTTTCCCGGTTTTAAAGGGTAGATGTCACTTTTATTTACTTCCAAAGAGATGTACTGTCTGTTAATTTTTTTATTATTTTGTAGCTCAGCTATTTTCAAATAACTGAGCTAAAAAAAATGTTTTATGAGAATACTTTCGATGGGTTTTGAATGCAGGACTTATACTTCACAAGTATTTTCTCTGCGGTATTGTTACCTACAGTACGTCCAATATCTGACACACAAACAGGCCTACAGTACAAGCAGCACAAGCACAACGCGTTTCGACCTAACGTCCGTTCTTCCCGAGACATAGATTGATGTTCATTTAAGGGCTAAATTGATGCCTGGCTCTGCAGAGAAGCTGAACTCAAGCCTCAGTGCTCGGGCTGATTTGTATCGGACGGTGACAATAGCTCTGGGATGGTTACATTGATTCGTAGCAAGAGTGCTTTCAACAGGCTCGATAATGCAGGCCCGCTTACCAGGTGGATTTTAAAAAAATGGCACCATTCTGGAAGGTTGTAAGGGCACTCGCTGGCATGAATGATGAATTAGATTCTTCTCCCTATATTGTGTTGTTGCATACAACGCTGAAAGCTTTCTGCACAGGAGAAAGCACAGTTGGTTTATGAGCTGGAGCAAATGCAGTTTGGAGGAGGAATTTCCTTTCCTACTTAAAGTATACTGCCATGTATCCGTGTCAAAATAGTGTTTTCCAGTTTTAAGGTGACCTTCATTTTGGCATCTGTTACTTTTCAGGATTCAAATTCAAAAATGGCAAAAGTAGCAGATCTACAAGCTTGAAACGCGTGGCTTCGTGCCGCGTTTCGAGCTTGTAGATCTGCTACTTTTCATGCTTTTGTGTGACGCTCTAGTATGATCAAGAAGGGCGTTAATTTACGAAAAAAATTAAAAGGTTAAAATATGGAGATAAGAGGTTTCTGCCCGACAGCAATGAAATGTAATGTGTCCCCAGCAAGCATGTCCGTGTGCATGTCGAATGATGCGTCGCAATACATGTCTCACAACATTCTGAGTTTTGAGCATTCATACTGCGACTCGCCAACGTCGTCGCCACAAAGTGAATTGGAATTGGTTGCCTCCGCTGTCGGTGTGCGAATGCGTGTGCGAATGTGTGAACGTGAAATACATTGTAAATCGCTTTTGGAGAAAATTTGCCATTTTTGCTTTTGACCACACCTAACATCACCCGATTTGATCTCCCGACATAGTAGCGGTTAGTCAGAATGAGACTGTGGAGGCCTTATGTGCAATCTGCATACTATACTCCCCAAGAAATAATCAAAAGGCACACATATAGCGCACATAGGACCAAATGAAACAGCTGAAAATGTTTGACCTGAAGAGAGAGAGAGAGAGAACATGCAACAACGAACGTCAAACGTCAAATGAAAACCCCTTTAACTTCTGATCCTAACGGGCCTGTCCATTCATTTGTTGAGTGCAACAGGTTCTATGCACAGAAGCCATATTGGAAAGAAATTGGGACCTCTTCCTTACTTCCTTCACAGGTCGTACCAATGATACTAATTAAGTCTCTTGTTCCATTCTGGTCAAACAGAGTCAGGGTGCTGATATTGTGCATGTTGGCTCACTGGAAACACTCTGCTACACCAGTGGGTCTCAGAGTGTGGTCCAGGTACACTCATGATACCTTGAGAGGGGTTCCAAATGGCCCCTTACGGATGTGTAACTCTCAGAGTTATGGGGGTCCTTGAAATGAAAATGCTTGAGAACCGCTACTAAATGGAACAGAGCCTTCATTTGTGTAATTGGTAGCACCTGTGAAGGAGGTAAGGAAGAGGCCCAATGTCTTTCCATTATGACTGCTGTGCATAGAGCCTATTAATTGTCTATGAAATGAATACCAAGGACCTCAACGGAAACAAGTCTGCAAGGACTTTTTTGGATGGATTTTTTAGACAAAGTATTATGAATGTAATTGTGATGTTTTACATTTTTTGCCTAATACAAATTTAAATCAAAATAAAATGGCAGTCTTGGGCAGTATTAGCTAAAAGAAACTAAGCTACTCTCGTAACTACATTTCCCAGTAGCCTATGGGTAGGCAATAGCATGACTATTTTCAGATTGATGTAGCTCATATACAGGTCTTTTATTTGTTTTTTACCATGTAGCTGAGTAGCTTGACAACAGAATGAGATGAGATTTGAGTGCAGTTTTTCCATCACTTCAAAGAGGGATTTCTCCATCTCCCATCCATTTGTAGCTTTTTAACAGTCGTATGTTTTATTCATGCCCTCGGCTCATAGAGTTAAAATATATATAGAGAGCGGACTGCCCCGCCCTCACCTATTCAATGAAAGTTGCTCACTGGCGTTTAAAGCACCCGGAGCCAATAGAGCGTTTCCGACTATTTCTTTGTTTCTGAATCATTCTCTGCGGTTCTAGGGGCTGGCCTCGGCTACATTACCAAACGCATAGGACCAACATAGCAGCTGTCTAGAACAAAGCCTGCATGGTCCCCTCAGCATTTGGATGGAATCGACCCCAAGTAAATTTTCACAAAATAGCCCTTTAGGCAATAAAATGATTTAAGGGAAACTTTGTAGATTTTCACGTTTCGTACAGATGATGGTTCTTCATTTCAAGTACACGGAAGACATAGGGTATTTTTTTGCCACATTATTGCTTTCCTCACATCGGTACAAAGGGATTTAGGTTGAGAATTGGCAACTTTTCCCCTTAAAGGAGTAGTTCACCCAAAACATGACTTATTTTCTATCAATTACACACCCCATGAAGCCTTGAGTTCATGGCGGAAAGATGCTAATGTCTCCTACCGACATTATGATGAAACATTATTGAATTGACCTTTTTTTTATTGCCGTGTTCCTATTATTGTTCTCCTATTATCTTTTATTCAATTATTCCTTCATGTGAGTTTTCTATTAGGGAGTAGGGAGTACTACCGGTAAACTATAGCCCCCATCTTTTTGTCCCGCTGGCACGTGCACACATAAGCCGTGTGGTTCCAAACGCAGTGGTGGAAAAAGTACTCAAATGTTTTACTTCAGTAAAAGTATCAATACTGCAATGTAGAAGTGCTCTGTTACAAGTAAAAGTCCAGAATTCAAAATTTACTTGAGTAAAAGTACAAAAGTATTGGTATGAAAATGTATTTAAAGTACCAAAAGTAAAAGTACTAAAATGTTTGAAAATAGCCGATCTACAAGCTCACAACGCGTCGCATCGCGTTGTGAGCTTGTAGATCGGCTATTTTCAAAAAGCCTATGTATAAAATAGGGCTAAAGTGGTAAAAGTATGTTTTAAAACATAATAATTGATAATTGCAAAGTAGTAACTAAAGTTTTCAAATAATTGTAGTGGAGTAAAAGTACAGTATTTGCCTCTGAGATGTAGTGGAGTAGAAGTAAAAGTACTGAAAATTGGAAAGACTCCAGTAAAGTTTTTCTTTTAATCTAAATTGTACTTATAAGTACAGTACTTGAGTACATGTACTTAGTTACTTTACATCACTGTTCCAAACGTCACGGTAAGATACTCACTCTGCCACGGTCACTTATTGAATTTGATGCGACGTCGGTTTCCACAACATCCTCACCGTAATCTGATTTGCCCTTGTTTGGTTGAGTGTTTATTTGGCCTTATGCTGCAGGAGCACAGCGGATGTGTGTGTAAAGTCGGTTAGGAGACAGAAAGGAGTGGGCACTGGCCAGTGGTGGAAAGTGACATTTACTGAAGTGCTGTACTGCTGGAGTATACTTTCAATGTTCAATCGTTTTACTTCTACTCCACTACATCTCAAAGGAAAATGTTGTACTTTTACTCCACTATAATTAATTGAAGACTTTAGTTACTAGTTACTTTGTAGATTTTTATCATTATTACAAAACCACTTCAGACCTATACTGTATACTTTGGCATTTTGAAAATAGCAGATCTACAAGCTCACAACGCGTAGCGATGTGGTGGGTTGTGTGCTTGTAAATCTTCTTTCATTGTATTTGAAATGGAGCTTAAGTGGTTAATTCATAATGTTCTTGTCCCCTTTCCTAGAAATGTGGAGTCAAAAGTACAATATTTGCCTTTGAAATGTTGCAGTGGACTGAAAGTCATATTTATCCCAAAATACAAGCGCTCAAGTAAAGTACAGTACAGCTACTCAAAAGATGTATCACAAGTAGCAGATCTACAAGCTCGAAACGCGTCACTTCGCGCCGCGTTTCGAGCTTGTAGATCTGCTACTTTTGATACTTTTTGTGTGACGCTGTAGTATGATCAAGTAGGTATGAGCAGTACTTAAGTAAATGTACTTAGTTACTTTCCACCACTGAGAATAACGGAGATTGGAGGTTTCTGCCCCGACAACAACAAAATGTACTTTCTCTACCGTATCCACCACTGGGTTTGGAGGCAGTGCCGTTGGCTGGACATCAGGGCTCCATACCCAGGCAATAAAGTGAGGCCAGATGGATGCCAGCCCACGTACAGTATGAGCTGGTGTGTGGGTGGTAGCGAGAAGTGTGGAGCCATGGAGTGGGCAAATATGTGTGAACGTACGTGTGGAGGATTTGGTCCGCTTACAAGTAGCCCAATAAACCAGCGATTCCTAACCTGTGGCCCGGGGGCCCACTGTCAGGCCCCCAAATAAGTGACGAAACACTATACAATGTGAATGATAATGTAACATTAATATTAGTTTGTGTAAAAAAAAGAAAAAACATGTCATGGTATTTTTTCCTTTAAAATCTTGAAAAATTACTTTTCCTTGTGATACCGATTGTAACGGACGGTCAAGGCTCCAAGAACAACTGTCCGAGAATGCTTTTTGTTTTTTATTTAAACCTCTCCAAACACCAACCTGTCAGTGCAATAATATTTACAGTGACAGACTGTCCAAACGAACAGCAACTTAAGTAACTACTATATGGGCTACAGCAGCTCTCTTCCTCTGGCTGTCCACAAGCCTGCCCAAACTGAACTATCTGCAGGAGCAGCCACCATTTTAAAGCAGGTGGGTCATACCAAGAATACTCACAGTAATTTGTGTCAGTGAACTTAAACAAGGCAAACTATGTCCCATAAGTCATCTACAATTACATCCATTCTTTCCATTTAATTTCCATTTTTGTATTTACGGCGTCACTTCATTCACACATTTACAATTAGAAAATGACAAGATAAAACAGGCACAAACACCCCTCTACTCTACAGTACTTGGCACTTCCCAATCAATCACCATTGTTAGAGCAGCAATCCTATGCATATGCATACAGGCTGTATACAGAAAATGAACGTGCTCTGAAAATGTACGCCGCCCACCCATCTGCCCACTTAACACGCCAGTGGTGAGATGGGTGCACTTTTGAGATTTTTAGCTTTTTTTCCCTTCTTTTTTTCTTCAAGGGTCCTGATCCAGAAAAGCTTGAGAAACACTGCTATTTAAACTTGGTCGTTGGCTTTCGGCTCCTTAAACTCCAGCAGGTGTAATAAGACTAGATGTTTTATGTGTGTCTTTGAGAATATCTCGAAACCCTCCAAATGATTCACTCTTCATGCAGCACACAGCAGAGAGTGTGTCATGATTCCTCGTCCCCCGCTTTCCTCCAGGAGAAGCACGACAGGAAATGTGAAGTGGTCCAGAAATAAGAGCAGCAGGAGCAGCAAGCCTTTCTGGGCTCTCTCCCAGATCTGGTTTAATATAGAGACAAGCTGCCATGTTGTAATATGTGGGCTCCTGCAGGCAGGATTCTTTTGAGCCTCGTTCCGAAAGCGCGCCCCGCTCCGCCCGCCTGTTTCTCACCTATACCTTGATGCCCGCGGCCTCCCGCGGAAGCTACCCATCTGACAAACCCAGAATTGCAGAGAAAACAGCAGGCACACACCCTTGCCTGTTTTTTTCCCAGACAACACTGATGATAACACTGTGAACTCACTCCCCAGCTCCCTGTTTACCTCTTGACGATTCGAAAAGAGTCCTTGAAGGGAAAGTTGGGTAATGTTTTTAGCAACATGCTATCAAATTAGCACCTTGTCATTCCAGCTAACAGCCAACACTTAAAGGACGACTTCACCCATTTTCAACCTACTGTAGCCTATATTCACATAATTGGTAAAAAAAAATTCTGGTCTGTGTCTCACAGGAGGACTGTGGACAGTTCAGAAACATCAGTTCAGGGACATCATCGTTAGGCAACAAGATTTCACATTTTTTATTTCGATTTTCATTAACGCGAGAACAATGGCTTCTATTATTGCATTGCAACTTTCCAGGAGTAGAAAGCCATCAGTTTCTATTAGCTTGGATTCTCCATCGATGATGTCACTGGTAGACGGTCCATAGCCCTCCTCTGAGACACAGACCGAGTAGAAAAGAATAGTACCATTTTATCATGAGCATTAGTGAGGACCAATTATATGAAGATAGGTTGAAAGTGGGTGAAGTCGTCCTTTAAGCCTGAATTCTCTAAGTTCTGAAGGTGTAAGAGGCAAATTATGCTACTGTATATTTGGCAAATGCTCCACCCAGAATAGGGACGCCTAGGGTTCAAGTGGTCAGCCAAGCCAGCACACAAACCACCTGCAGACACGGACCTAATCGCAATGTCACACGTTTGATTACCCTGCAGGTCATGACTCACGACCTTTGACATGTCATTTCTGCCTCTCCTGTCAATCTCCTCTGTCCTGGGCAAACTATATTAGCCGTGAAAGAGACATCGAAACTGTACTGAGTAATTTAAGTCAAGTCAAGTTACAATGCTGGCCCACTTTATTTTAAGATTTTTTCTTTCAGTGGCAAGTCATTCTTTCAGTAGGGAAGAATTGAGGTTCTTAAATCGTTTAAATCGTAAGGCTTTGGTTCCATGAAGAACAATCACCAATTAAATTAACACCAACGAAAGTTCTAGAAACCAGAAACCGTTTCTTTGAAATTGCATCCCAATTTTGGGCATGTTAATAGGCGAACATTCACCAAAAATAACAGATCTACAAACTTGCATGTTTTTGCCTTTTTGAAAATCATGCCACGGGCCTCACTGGACCCCTCTGCGGCCCGCCACACAGCCCCAGGCTGCCAGTTTGACACCCCTGTTCCATAACGGCATCACTCGGAAGAACTCGGTTTTGGTTCCAGTTCCAGTTTAGATGTGTAGATAACAAGAAATGTAGAAACGGTGTGTGAGAGAGTATAAGAATCCACGAAACCATGCGACACGGGATTTCCGAATCTACGAATAATCCGCAGACACACAAAGAGGAAAGAAGAGGAATTATGAAAACATAAAAGGAACAGAGCTGCTGTACAGAGACTGCTGGTGTTCTTGGATATAGAGCACGTTTTGTTGATTCTAGTTCTAATCGACACGGTGCAGATAAGACTGTGTTTTTCCTGCTCTGTGAAGTCTTATCTTTTGAAACTGCACAGGGTCATTGCACCCCGGCCCACACTAAACGACGAGGCAGCAGAGCCTCACTGTTGCATAACCATTCGCAGGGATGAAAGTATAGTGATCATCCTCTCGCCCACTCGCACTCACGCATACACAGGGCTTTGTGGGTTGCTGTTATTTATTTATTTTTAGGCCCAAAAAAAAAAAAGGTACAGGAGCGGAAAAAGTATAATCAACCGTAATGCTAAATGGTAATCCTAATCTTTTGGTCGGGCTGCAAACGGAAAGTGCCACACAGTGCCGTAATCTGTTTTAAAAGCCATCTGGGGGAGGTTTTCACTGTGCTATGCCTTATTAATGAAAGAATTAAAGCATTCAGCGATAGCTCCATATGGGCTTTCTATGACTCATCATTTCTTATCTTCATATTTCCAAAGTGGTGTCACATGTTTTTGTGGAATTCGCGTCAACACAGCCATCCGTCCGCTGTCTGTGCAGCGCACTCCGAATGGAGCGCCGGCACATTTCCATCTTTTAGCAAATGGCGTGTCACTTCATTACTTTTACTTGGCGCTCGTCATGTGCATGTTCTCATCGAGCTATAGAGAGTTCATTGCTTTTTCATGTTTTTAGCCACATTAAGGCACATCCAATCTTGCACGAGTTGCGTCTTGTTGTTCTTGCTGTCTTCTTTGCATGCGTGCGCTGAAAGCCCTATCAGTATTACATCTGCCTTGGCATTCTGTGTAGGGAACATGGTAAATAAATAGAATGCTATATGAGAGGAGGCTGTGTACAGAGATTCCACATGAAGTGTTTCTGGAGGTCGTATACAGCAAACCTAGCCCAACATTAAGAGTAATGGGGAAAGAGAGAGAGGGGGGGTTCATAAGGGAGTACAACTATTCTCATTAGCCCTGTCAGGAATGAAATTTACAAGCAGCTACTGTGTGGCTTCTTCACTTGCCCCGGATAAGGGCTTAGTCTTCAGACAGAAGCTCTGAGCCACAAATATTGTCCTCCTTTACTCCATATTCCTTATTTCATCATTCCGATATTAGCTCCAGTGATATACAAATTAATGGAAAAACTTTGGTTTCTTTTGTTTTTGTACTACTTGTCTCATCCCTCAGTGCATTTATACAACCGCCCAGGCGACAGAAATCTACCAGTGCTTTTCCAGCAGTGGTGGAAGAAGTACTCAGTTTCTTTTACTTAAGTAAAAGTAGCAGCACCACAATATAAAAATAAGCTACTCTGCTAAAAGTAAAGGTCCTTTACTCAAAATTCGACTTGGGTAAAAGCGCAAAAGTATAGGCATCAACATATACTTAAAGTACCAAAGTAAATAGCTTGATTGGCTATTTTTAAATAAATTAAGTATAAAATAGGTCTGAAGTGGTTAATGTATGTTTTGTATTAATAATCTAAACCTGAAAAGTAACTAAAGACGTCAAGTAATTGTAGTGGAGTAAAAAGTACAATGTTTTGCCTGAGATGTATTGGAGTAGAAGTTTAAAGTATAAAAAAAATTGAAATACTCAAGTAAAGTAAATGTTCCTCAGTCAAAGCTGTATTTAAGTACAGTACTTGAGTAAATGTACTATAGTAACTTTCCCCCACTGTTTACCCAGTGCATGAATTGAGCCTTTTTAATATGGACGTCCATATAATTTAATCATAGGATTTTAATTTCCAGTAAAAAATAACAAAAAAAAACACAGGCAATCTCTTGTTGATAACATACCGCGTGATTTCGGGGTCAATGCACTTTTATTTCACTGTCTTAAACTGTCCAGAGACCAGACATCTCAGACTCCCTGCCTCAAGACAAAAAAACAAAAACACAACTGTCCATGTAATGCATTGGCCTTCCTGCTCTGTGCGCTGTATAAACACGCTCTAGCTAATTATTGATCCCCGTTTCCTGCAGGGAGACTGGTCTGACACGCTACAAAAACCAGACGCCATGTTCTGGATTATGAACGAGACCAAAGCAGAGAGAGAGGAAGGAGAGATACACAGAGTGGTTGTGGAAAAAAGTACTCAAATGTTTTACTTAAGTAAAAGTATCGATACTGCAATGTAAAAGTAGGCTACTCTGTTAAGTAAAAGTCTGGAATAAAAAAAATACTTGAGTAAAAGTGTTGGTATCAAAATGTACTTAAAGTACCAAATTAGAAAGTAGCCTACTCGTTATGTAGAATGTCCCATTTCACAAATTTATGAAATGTATAAAAATCTTTTGAAAATAGCAGATCTACAAGCTCACAATGGGTCGCATCGCGACGCATTGTGAGCTTGTAGATCGGCTATTTTCAAATGGCCGAACTGTATATAGGGCTGAAGTGGGTAATGTATCTTTTGTAATAATTATCAAAATCTACAAAGTAACTAGTAACTAAAGTTTTCAAATAATTGTAGTGGAGTAAAAGTATTATATTTGCCTCTGAGATGTAGTGGAGTAGAAGTAAAAGTACTGCAAATTGGAAATACTCCAGTAAAGTAAAAAAATACCTCAAAATTGTACTTAAGTATACACTTTACACCACTGGTTGTGACTCATTGTCATTCAGTCACAGCTTAACCTTCCAAGTCTTTTTTTTTTCTCCTCCCCCGGTTTTGCCATTAACCAAGATAAGAGAAGATAAACCTTTATTGATTCCCCTGGGGTGAATTCAGGTGTCATGTAAGAATGAAACAGGTAGGAGTCAAGAGCAAAACGTTGCTGTCGGGCAGAAACCTCTTATCTCCGTATTTTATATTTTTGTGTTTTTTCGTAAATTAACCATAGACTGCAAAAAAGAAATGGACAAAGTTACGCCCATAGACTCTACAGGCCGTAAATGAAGCCTATTTTTCAGCAATTTCAAATCCGCCATCTTTCTATATCGCGTCATATCGCGCCATATCCTAAGCAACCGGAAATTAATGCTATTGGTTGGGACCGGAGCGGGGGTGGGGAATGAATGCTATTGGTTGTGTAGCTTGTCAATCAAAGCATCACAAGGTAGCCACACCCCTCCAAGAGCATACCCTACTTTATCATCAATTTTGAAATAAATGGGACCATAATTTACCAAAAACGCATATCATGGTGATTGAAAGAAGACTTTAAACTAGCGACTGGAAGCATATAGTATTTATGACAATGTCTATTAAGGTAATAAAATCAAGTCTAAAGTTACACTTTTGGACATATGAGGTTTCCACCCGACAGAGACAAAAATCAAGATATTTCAGATGAGAATACACGTAAAATAAAGATAGAATAATAGCCTAGTAGACTTAGATTATGAAACAAGACATCTCTGCACATTGGTCTCGGAATGCATGGGTTAACAGTATGCAGGCCATTGTGGCTGAACTTCTTTTTTAAACAAACGTTTTTATTGTGGATTTTATTGCATTTTAATGTGTTGTGATTTGTGTTGTTTTTATATGGCTGCTACAGTACCTCGGCCAGGTCTCTCTTGTAAAAAGGTCAAATAAAAAAAAATACATGTAGTGGGTGTACAGTCGATCAATAAACATAATATAATAGTATAAATGTTAAGTGAATATGCACAGTGAATATGCACAGTGTCAACAGGCCGAGTGAAGTAATGAGGTTCTTTATCTAAACTAATTCAGCTGCCTAATACAGACATGGTCATTCCACATTTTATGCATTTAGCAGACGCTCTAGTCTAGAGAGACTCAGAGACTTAACTCATTCAATCCCGGAACGCATCTTTGTCATTTTAGATTTATTTGGCTATTCAAAAATAGCAGATCTACAAGCTCATAGCGCGATGAGCTTGTAGATCTGCTATTTTTTTTAAAAACATGAATATTTGTGCAATTTTTTTTTGAAGCAGACATTTGTAACTCAAATCTTGGCTTCTGGGGGTCCCTGGAACTAAATATTTTACAAATGTTCGCTTTAAAAAATATATATTCCACGATTTGCAAAAACATCACTCATATGAGCTTGTAGATCTACTATTTTTTAATAGCCAAATACAAATTATGCTTTCCCAGTCCTTTAGTGTTAATAATATATAATAATTTGACTAAAGAATAATCTTCAGTCCTTAGACCAATAGAATGAAATGCAACAGTTCAAGACTCTCCCTTGGCCAGTGGTGGGCAGTAACAAAGTACATTTACTTGAGTACTGTATTGTTGAGACCTGTACCTGATCCTAACTCCATTCATCCATCCATTTTCAACCGCTTATTGGAAGTCGGGTAGAGGGGAGGTAGCAGTTTCTGCCCTGTGTGTCTAATCATGCACAACCTGTCGCTATGTGGACAGACCAATGTGTTACCACTTTTGCACCCTTACACTTAAAGGTAGGGTAAGTGATATTTTTTGGTTAAAACAAAACGTTTTTTTGTTAAAATGTTAAAAGCTCTATATTCTGATTGTAATCATTGCTATAGAGTGTTTGTTCAGTAACAGAGGTCTCCCTGTCTCTCCAGCTCGTTAATAAACAGAAAATACATTTTCAGGTGGTGACAACATTTCAGCCAATCAATCGGACGGACAGGGTCAGGGGCAAAACATACTCTCCCGCCATGCCTTTCGGCCTGGCGGAGACAAAAATGTTCACACTACTACAATGTGAACATTTAGTGGCAATGCTGTGAGTCCCAGTGTCATACTTGTAAATGTGGTAATAACTGGCCTTTGGTGTAAGATTTTCATGCTCTGTAGAATAACTACATTTATAACACCCATTTATCAGCTTCATGTTTATAGTGTTCCAGTTCCAATTTTGTTTGATCATTTATTTGTGTCATCACTTCCAGTTTCACTTGTTTAATCTGTATCCTGACTGAGTTCTCTATCCTGATTGGATAAAATTGGTATCCCGACCTGAAAATGCATTTTCTGTTTAAAGTTGTACAATGCAGAATCCCAAATAACGATTTTTAGCAACCTCTGCTGGTCACTACCGTCACTGCATACAATTTCCGTAATCCTCGATTACCCAGAATTCCATTCGTTTTCACCGGAAGCCGGAAGCGTTTCAAAAAGCGATCTTTTAATTGTTTTATACTATCTACGGATCGTTTCTCTTAGCCAGTGGAGCATTAGTTACCATGAGCTGTGCTTTCTTTTTCTGTTCTTTTTCGATCTTCCAATCCTACATTCTCTTAACATCAGCGTGAGGTTCCTTTTTGCTATTACCGCGGTAGTTCCTGGCCAAACAGGAAACCGTTGCGGTAGTTCCTGGGGACGTCGGCCACGACGTCATGACGTTGGCCAGGAACGTCATTTTCCCGGGAAAGTCCCCCCAGTCCACGTTCAATAGAAAATATATAAATAAAAGGCTTCCGGGGGTGAAATTCATGGAGTGGGTGTTGTGAAACTTTTGCCACTGACAAAAGATATACAATTTAACTTTAGTTTTGTTGAAAACGTTACCTAGTATTACTTTAAGAAAGAGCTGGAGAGAACAAACACTCTATAGCAATGAGTACTATCAAAATATAGAGCTATTTAACACTTATGTTAACCAAAGAAAATCACTTACCGTTCTACCTTTAACCTCATGTACGTACTGTATCTGCTGGTCTTATGCTACGTGTACAGTATACAGTGCATGTAGATTTTTTTTTTTTCCAAGTTCTCTTCGACATGCTTATTTAACCCATTAAGACCAGAGACCAGACAAATGCCTTCAGTGGTTCTCAAACCTTTTTGTGCCAAGGACCCCCAAAATTATATATATATATATTTTTTTTAACTCCAAAATGTTCATTGTTCATGAAATGACAAAAACAAAACAAAAAGTGGAGTTAGGAGGTTTTGTTCATCATTGATAAGAACAGCTGAATGGACCTCCACGCTCACAATGAGGTTGGAGGTCAAAAGGGGGTGGAGCCTGGAGTCTGCTAAACCAGCTAACTCCACCCCCCTTTGGTGGACTTAGCTGGTTTAGCAGAAAGTTTGAGGATCCAATGGAGTTAGCTGGTTTTGTCAGAAGCGCTTTTTAATACTTTTCATTGGTTCAATATTTTTTTAATCAACACACAGACGTAAAGGGTGTTCAATAGCACTGATTTATGGAACAAAATGCAAAAGCGGAAAAATTAAGGTTGCTGGTTTCTGCCCGACAGCAACATACAGATACAATCTAAAATAACACGGATGCTGTCCCCGTTTCAATGGGCTGATGATTTTCTTTCTTTTGAATTTCTGTGACAATAAAGTTGATTGTGCTGGGGACACCCAGACTTCCCTCTGCCTGTCAGCTCTGACTGGGGGATCCCTCTAGGCGTTCCCAGGCAGGCGTGGAAGATATAATCCCACCACCTGGTCCCCGGTCTGTCCCGCGGCCTCTTCCCAGCTGGACGAGCCTGGAAAAACCTGCCCGGGGAGACAACCAGAAGGCATCTTTATAGTAGTGGTGGACAGTAACAAAGTATATTTACTTGAGTACTGTGGTTAAAGCTGCACTATTATGTAACCTTCCTCTTCTACCCCGGATTTGAACCCGGTTTCCTGCGCAAGTCCTGCATTTCTGTTTCACCATTGCCGTGTTAATTTTGTTGACTAAGTCTAAGACTAAGACTAAAAGACTAAAGGTCCTTACACACCGGGGCGAATTCTTCATGCGAATAAATACGTTTTTTTTTAAAACCTTATACAGTCAATGCAAGCGTCCACATCAGTTTCGCGAAGCGAAAAAGCGTCTTTTAATTATTCGGAACGAGTCCGAATTTTGCGTATATTCGCATATTCGCCGGTGTGTAAGGACCTTAAGAATTTGAGACAAAAATGTTCACACTACTACAATGTGAACATTTAGTGGCAATGCTGTGAGTCCCAGTGTCATACTTGTAAATGTGGTAATAACTGGCCTTTGGTGTAAGATTTTCATGCTCTGTAGAATAACTACATTTATAACACCCATTTATCAGCTTCATGTTTATAGTGTTCCAGTTCCAATTTTGTTTGATCATTTATTTGTGTCATCACTTCCAGTTTCACTTGTTTAATCTGTATCCTGACTGAGTTCTCTATCCTGATTGGATAAAATTGGTATCCCGACCTGAAAATGCATTTTCTGTTTAAAGTTGTACAATGCAGAATCCCAAATAACGATTTTTAGCAACCTCTGCTGGTCACTACCGTCACTGCATACAATTTCCGTAATCCTCGATTACCCAGAATTCCATTCGTTTTCACCGGAAGCCGGAAGCGTTTCAAAAAGCGATCTTTTAATTGTTTTATACTATCTACGGATCGTTTCTCTTAGCCAGTGGAGCATTAGTTACCATGAGCTGTGCTTTCTTTTTCTGT
This sequence comes from Gymnoscopelus braueri, assembly GCF_963280865.1. NCBI lineage: Eukaryota > Metazoa > Chordata > Actinopteri > Myctophiformes > Myctophidae > Gymnoscopelus > Gymnoscopelus braueri. The sequence continues at coordinate 48,114,843 of NC_137621.1, read as the reverse complement.
TCTTTTTCGATCTTCCAATCCTACATTCTCTTAACATCAGCGTGAGGTTCCTTTTTGCTATTACCGCGGTAGTTCCTGGCCAAACAGGAAACCGTTGCGGTAGTTCCTGGGGACGTCGGCCACGACGTCATGACGTTGGCCAGGAACGTCATTTTCCCGGGAAAGTCCCCCCAGTCCACGTTCAATAGAAAATATATAAATAAAAGGCTTCCGGGGGTGAAATTCATGGAGTGGGTGTTGTGAAACTTTTGCCACTGACAAAAGATATACAATTTAACTTTAGTTTTGTTGAAAACGTTACCTAGTATTACTTTAAGAAAGAGCTGGAGAGAACAAACACTCTATAGCAATGAGTACTATCAAAATATAGAGCTATTTAACACTTATGTTAACCAAAGAAAATCACTTACCGTTCTACCTTTAACCTCATGTACGTACTGTATCTGCTGGTCTTATGCTACGTGTACAGTATACAGTGCATGTAGATTTTTTTTTTTTCCAAGTTCTCTTCGACATGCTTATTTAACCCATTAAGACCAGAGACCAGACAAATGCCTTCAGTGGTTCTCAAACCTTTTTGTGCCAAGGACCCCCAAAATTATATATATATATATTTTTTTTAACTCCAAAATGTTCATTGTTCATGAAATGACAAAAACAAAACAAAAAGTGGAGTTAGGAGGTTTTGTTCATCATTGATAAGAACAGCTGAATGGACCTCCACGCTCACAATGAGGTTGGAGGTCAAAAGGGGGTGGAGCCTGGAGTCTGCTAAACCAGCTAACTCCACCCCCCTTTGGTGGACTTAGCTGGTTTAGCAGAAAGTTTGAGGATCCAATGGAGTTAGCTGGTTTTGTCAGAAGCGCTTTTTAATACTTTTCATTGGTTCAATATTTTTTTAATCAACACACAGACGTAAAGGGTGTTCAATAGCACTGATTTATGGAACAAAATGCAAAAGCGGAAAAATTAAGGTTGCTGGTTTCTGCCCGACAGCAACATACAGATACAATCTAAAATAACACGGATGCTGTCCCCGTTTCAATGGGCTGATGATTTTCTTTCTTTTGAATTTCTGTGACAATAAAGTTGATTGTGCTGGGGACACCCAGACTTCCCTCTGCCTGTCAGCTCTGACTGGGGGATCCCTCTAGGCGTTCCCAGGCAGGCGTGGAAGATATAATCCCACCACCTGGTCCCCGGTCTGTCCCGCGGCCTCTTCCCAGCTGGACGAGCCTGGAAAAACCTGCCCGGGGAGACAACCAGAAGGCATCTTTATAGTAGTGGTGGACAGTAACAAAGTATATTTACTTGAGTACTGTGGTTAAAGCTGCACTATTATGTAACCTTCCTCTTCTACCCCGGATTTGAACCCGGTTTCCTGCGCAAGTCCTGCATTTCTGTTTCACCATTGCCGTGTTAATTTTGTTGACTAAGTCTAAGACTAAGACTAAAAGACTAAAGGTCCTTACACACCGGGGCGAATTCTTCATGCGAATAAATACGTTTTTTTTTAAAACCTTATACAGTCAATGCAAGCGTCCACATCAGTTTCGCGAAGCGAAAAAGCGTCTTTTAATTATTCGGAACGAGTCCGAATTTTGCGTATATTCGCATATTCGCCGGTGTGTAAGGACCTTAAGAATTTGATATTTAGTCCACTAAGACTAGACTAAGACTAAACAATTTCAGAAGACTAAAATAGGACTAAAACTAAATGGTGTGTTATTAAAAAGACTAAGACTAAAGGTCCTCACACACTGGGGCGATTTTTTTCATGCGAATAATACGTTTTTTTTTTTAAACCTTATAAAGTCAATGCAAGCTTCCACACCAGTTTCGCGGAGCGAAAAAAGCGTCTTTTAATTATTCGGAACGAGTCCGAATTTTGCATATATTCGCATATTCGCCGGTGTGTAACCACCTTAAGACTAAATCAGAATTTTCTGTCAAAATTAACACTGCACCATTGAGCTAATAGAGCCTGCCTGCTTGCTCAGGGGTTACGTTTAATCTTGACCATCAGGTCGAAATTCGTGTCAGGTCCTGTGTCTAGGTGAACCATGACCTTTGACACGATCTAAATGTCTAAATTGAAGAGCAGGGAGACAGAATACAAACACCCCAATTGTATAACGTTGCTGTCCGGCTGAAACCAGCTAACTCCATTTTGACACTTTGGCATTTTTTCCCCATAAATCAGGGCCATTGAACACCCTTTACGTCTGTGTGTTGGTAAAAAAAATATTGAACCAATGAAAAGCATTAAAAAGCGCTTCTGACAAAACCAGCTAACTCCATTGGATCCTCAAACTTTCTGCTAAACCAGCTAACTCCACCGGGGTTAGCTGGTTTTGCTGACTCCAGGCTCCACCCCCTTTTGACCTCCAACCTCGTTGTGAGCTTGGAGGTTCATTCAGCTGTTCTTATCAATGATAAACAAAACCTCCTAACTTTTGTTCATTTCCTGAAAAATGTACATTTTACTTTTTTGTATTCATAAAAAAAAAGTTTAATAGGTGCTGCTTAAAGTAAAACAAAAATAATAAGTAAGTATATATACGTATTTTTTTTCATTTAAATGACTTTCACTCTAGTACATCTCAAAGACAAAATATTGTACTTTTGACTACATTTCTAGGAAGGGAAACGGTACATTGTGAATAAACCACTTAAAGGGGAACTTCGCCGATTTTGCTGCCCATAGCGTCAAATGACGCTTTCCGCGGGTTCTCACCTATGTCCGCACTACATGGTGTCTCAGTGAGACCAACCCCACACACACCCCAAGGGGTGTCTCCCAAAGAGTGGGATCAGCCTTCTTTCTCCCTGATCGCGTCGGTAAACACTCCGTGGGAGGAATACTAACACAACAGATATTTATTTGAACCATAAAACAGAAGAGCAGCTCCACCGCAGAGGAATTCAACAGGCTGTATGCTGAAATCATGCTGGACACAGCTTGGATTAATTACTTTATAGAGTAAGTAATGATTGCTGTAAACGTTATGCCAATTTGACATAATAATCCAAGTGTAATTGTACTTGATTGCTTTAATGTTAGAGATTAATAAAGTTAGGGTAGTAGTATACAATGTGTAGTTGACTTCTGATAGACGCATGCACGCAGAGCAGTGTTGTTTACATTGTCGTTCCATAGCTAGCCAAATGCAAAGCTAAACCACTTGTGTGACAAGCCAAATTTATGCTTTGTCTCTTGTCAGATTTCAAATATAAAGTGCTTATGCCATGGCCACGGATGTTACAATTTGAATCGGCTGGGTGCAAGTACCCATATCTTCCGTATTGTTTAAATAAAAGCATTTTAATCTGATCGGTGGTCATTTTCTCATAAACCTCCCAACCGATCGCATAAGGGTCGCATAATAAATGGCCACTGATCGGATTAAAATGCTTTTTTATTAAACAATACGGAAGATACTGGTACTTAGACCCACCCGATTCAAATTGTAACATCCGTGGTCATGGGATAAGCACTTTTTATTTGAAATCCGAACGTTTATGTAGATGTACGGATTGTACATGTAGAAAGTGCAAACACCAGGTTGAAGTTCCCCCATGACAGTCATGTTTCAGGGCTACGTCGCCGGGTCCCGAAAATAGCAGATCTACAAGCTCACAACGCGTCAGACTCGACACTTTGTGAGCTTGTAGGTCTGCTATTTGTGGCTTGCATGCAATATTAGTATAGATTAGGCTTCACGTGGGATGATATCTATTTAATCTACAAGTGTAATCTAATGTGTTCTTTTCAACAGGACAGAATGTTGTGTCGCCTGCCTGCGGAAATGGAGTAACGTTCGGCTGATGAAGACCCCTGGGACTTTTGAGATACAACCATATTCTTTTTCTAAATAAAACGATTACATTTACACCCTGCTTGCTCTACTCATTGATCACGGTACATTCTACATTGTATAAGCATTCATAATGACAAAATGTGAACCCCAATTCTATAAGGGTTCTTTTGAACTGTTTCATGATAGGAGATGGTCTTTCATTTGGCAGAATGGTACATAATTGCATTACAGATATAATTGTGAAAAACTCTTGTACATTCTGTTAGTATTTACTTCTACATGTAATCATAATTTTTCTGGGGACCCCAGCACATTGGATTCAACTTTACTGGTCTTAGATACAATAGGCTATAGTAAAACCTAATATTATCCATATACACCAATTGAAAGCATGAAACGGTCTCATTTGAAAAAAGAGGAAAAAAACGATTCGGCTGTGTGTATGACAAGAGTATTTGAACATTAGCATGTCATTCTAAAGTAATGCCCATGTTTTCTATAAGTTTAGTCCAAAGAATATAACTGGAAATGACAGTGAAACATTATGCTCTCAGAAATAAGGAGTCACACATGACATGAGTATGAAACGTTTTGTTTTATTATTATATTGTTGACTACTATGCTGCATCTCCATGGATGTCCCGACTCCCAAGTAGAAGATGGACGTCACGTCACCAGCACCGGACTGTCTACATGTGGGATGGAATGTAGAAAAAAAATTGATGCACGTGCGCGCGCGCACACAGACACACACGTTTAGTGTTACTATGCTAATTTATACATGATATATTTAGTTTACTATAAGATACAATCAAATCAATACAGAACACAATACAACAGCAGCCAAGACTAATAGTTTCACCTTGGCTTGCTGGCGCAACAAAGACACGGTGATGATGGGACTGACATCCTGGTATAGATATAGCAAACTTGCAATGGGTATTTCACGTGATCCAAGAAAGAACATGGCTTCGATGTCGTGTTTTGTGATCCAAAGGTAGACAAAAAAGTCGGAAAAGTTGGAACGTAACATTCAGTGTTGCCAGATCTTGTGAGAGAAATAAGCAACCAGGTATATGAAAACAAGCCCAAAAGAAAATACCTGTGTCAAGAGCACTTGAAGTACTTTATCCCGAGTCCAAATTTGACAGAGCAACTTTTACTTGTTGTAGAGTATAATATTTGACCAGAGGTATCTATACTTTGACTCGAGTACTGGAGATGAGTACGTTGTCCACCACTGACTGGAAGAACAAGGCCTGTTCCATCACAACGTGTGTTCTAACAGTGGCTCTCAACCTGTGGGTTCACCACATGATTTTTGGGGGGGGGGGGTCCCCAGATGACAGTAAAGTGCCAATTTAAGGACTTTTAAGACCTTTTTAATACCTGAAAAGAAATTAAATAAAAAAAAGACCATTACTGCACCAAAAGTGATCAACAAACTATACTATAAAAACTGTTCAAACATTGGCCAAATTGTCAAATAATATAAGAGGCAAAAATTTTGCCTCGCTTTGCAAGGCGTTGTGAGCTTGTAGATCAACTATTTTCACAATTTTTGCTTGTAGATTGGCTTTTTTCACAATATTTATCTGTGGAAGTCAACAAAATCTAATGCCTCGACGCCTACAATTCCAAGTGCTTATCAGGGTGTGTGTGTGTGTGGGGGGAGGGGGGGGGGTCCCCAGTTCAAATATGATTATTTTGGGGGGTCCCGGCCAAGGGCCCAGCATTGGCCTTTGAAATTGAGTCTATATAGGAAGTGACAGTGAATGGTCTGTAGTTTCGCTGTTTTACCCCTGCTGGTGTCAGAAAAAAATGTTCTCAATGCAAGTGGGTGGGTTTTTGACGAACTTTAGACTTGATTTTATTACCTTAATAAACATTATCATAAATACTATATGCTTCCAGTCGCTAGTTTAAAGTCTTCTTTCAATTATCATGATATGCGTTTTGGTACAGTATGGTAAAAAAAATGATTTTAGTAGGGTATGCTGTAGGAGGGGCGGGATGATTTGATTGACAAGCTACACAACCAATAGCATTCATTCCCTGCCCCCGCTCTTGATTGACAAGCTACCCAACCAATAGCATTAATTTCCGGTTGCATTAGCTATATGACGCGATATGACGCGATATAGAAAGATGTCGGAATTGAAATTCCTGAACAATCGGCTTAATTTACGGTCTGTAGAAACCAATGGCGTCGCTTTGTCCATTCATTTTTACAGTCTATGGTCCCGGCCTGAAAAAAGGTTGAGAACCACATTGTGTTACAACATCGCACCTGCTGCTCCCATTTCTCTGGCTCATCTCACGCTCCATTCTCTCTCTCACTGCAGAGCAAAGCCCCAAGATACTTGAACTCTTTCATTTGGGGGCAAGGACTCATTGCCTACTTGGAGTGCAGCAATCCACCGGTTCCCTGCTATATATATTACATCGTCACTGTCGGGTGGAAACCTTGTATATCCATTACTTTTCAGGGTATGGATAAAAAAGAACCTGTGTTCCAATGGATCCGATGTAGTTATTATTTAGTCATACGCTCTTGTTAATAATCTTCACCCACAGACACACTTAAAGGGATAGTTCACCCCCAAAATTACATTTTTTTCTATCGATTACTCACCCCATGGAGACTTGAATTCATGGATATTTTTTTGTTTTTGTCGCATTCCTAAGCCAATAATTTGATGACGAGCAGTGGGTTCCGGTAGGAGACACAAAGAGTCTCCTTTGTGACTCCTACCGAAATAACAACAAAATAATATCCATGAATTCAAGTCTCCATGGGGTGAGTAATCGATAGAAAATAAGTAATTTTTTGGGTGAACTAGCCCTTTAACCACTCTCCCTTAAAACCTTGTTTCATAAATAGCAAAAATAGTCTACACGCTCACAACAGGTCGCGATGCGACCCTTTGTGAACTTGTAGACGGCTATTTTTGCTACTGTTGTTGCTTTTGTGACGCTGTAGTATGGCGAAGGAAACGCTGAAATTATGGTTTCTGCCCAACAGCACTGATATTGGACTGCAGGGACAGTGTCATCAAAATGGCTACTGTCTGGAAAGGCCCTGTCCTGTAAACAATAATGTATTATTTCATTGTGCCAACATTACATTCTCATATTTACTCTACAGCTGTAATGGTGTACTTTCTGTAGCACTGTATTTACACAAGGTCAGTGGGCCTGTAAGACAACTAGTAGAGCGGATAGTAGGAACAATCGTTCACTTTGTGATACAAGCGTGAAAATTGGCATGAACATTCCTTTAGGTCAACTCTTTGACTTTTTTAATCGAGCCACTCAAAAATCCAAGATGGCGGCCATTTTTCAAGATGGCCGATACCTTAGTGGGCAGTTAAGTGATATGATGGTTTATTTGGTGATACAAGCATGAAAATTGGCATGAGCAGTCTCTGTGGGTCACTTGACAATACGCCACCCACAGCTACTTGAAATTTCAAGATGGCGGCCATTTTTCAAGATGGCCAACACTTTAGTGGAGCATTTAAGTTATATAATGGTTCATTTGGTGATACAAGCATGAAAATTGGCATGAGCAGTCTCTGTGGGTCACTTGACAATAAGCCACCCACAGCTACTTGAAATGTCAAGATGGCGGCCATTTTTCAAGATGGCCACCACCTTAGTGGACTAGTTAAGCTTAAGAAATCATTTAGTTGGTGATACAAGCATGAAAATTGCCATGAGCCGTCTCAAAAGGTCATTTGACAAGAAACCGCCCACAGCCACTTGAAATTTCAAGATGTCAATCTTTAAATGATACCTTTTCTCATAGAAATGTATTGGGTTCCTCAAAAAGCTCTGTCAAGAGAGGTTGTTTGACTGTGTTTTGTCTGACTCCTCGCCCACGACCTGTCCAGTTTGGTAAGACCTGTCAGGAGTTGCCTCCCACCGGCATAGCTCTCAGGGTTCACTGAGGTAGGCCTAAACAAGCTCCCTTACCACGACAAGGTAACAGTCACAAGGGAGGATATATATATATATATATATATATATATATATATATATATATATATATATATATATATATATATATATATATATATATATATATATATATTGTTTTTTTTAAACTACTAACTAAAATACTAAGGGGTGGGGAAACAAAAAATAAGATGAATAAATTAGCACAGTTGTGGTGCTGATAAGCACAGTTGTGGTGCTGAACGGACAGTGCTCCAAAATTATGAGTAATGGCTAATACTGAATGGCAATAGCCACGGAACCATGACAAACTATACTAAGGAACTAAACTGAAAATGTGCTTCACTGTTAGATATGGCAGTGGAAGGCAGTGGAAGCAATGTTACAAAGTAACAACTGAAAATTACACAGTAATAGACTAGATAAAAAGTAAAACATGATGCGTCGATGTGACGAGGGGAAGCCGAGCCATAGGCCTCCACATGAAAACACAGAGGACAACAGGGAATAACTCTGGCAAAATAAACATGCAAATAGGTTCTAGCAGGGGCAACTACATAGGCATGTGAAACTGAGTCCATATCTGAAGCAGTTACACCTTCCAGTACATGCCTTGGAGCACCCACATTTGGTCAACTCCCAACAACTCTCCGCAATAGGTGGAAGTGGAGTCCAGAAGACTTTCCACTTCTCGTCCTGTTCCACCCATCCCCAGTCAGATGGGCTCTGCATTTGTGGATGTCGCTTCAATGCCTGTCCCCACACGTATCCAGCCTCATAAGAAGCATGTTTGGCATGCTCTTTGAGTGCTGCTTGAGTTGGTGGGATCAAGTCATATTGTCTTTGCTTTCTGGCAAAGAGATCAAGCCTGGCCTCGTTCACAGTTGTGACATCGCTGGACCGGTCATACATTAGATCTTCTTGGCCTCTTGACATGGATATCTTTGGTATCTTCAGTGTCTTCAGCAGATGTAGATGCTCTCTTTTGGGCCCTTTCCAGCTCTGTGTTGTTGAACCTAAGTTTACAGCTTGAATTATATTTTGCTCTGTTTCTTGTCGATGTGCTTTCTATGCCATCACCTTCATCTAGTCGGGTTGGACTAAGTAAGATAGGCAGAGCATTGATCTTATGAAATAATGGAACATTTCTTGCAATGGTATCATAACCAGTACGATCGTGCTCTCTGTTGAATAAACTCGGCTGAATGAGTTTTTCCTTGGTGACCTGCTGACAAATTAAACATCTGTCCCAGTTAGTTTTCACAACTGTTATGATGGCTTCTGCCATGTCTGCAGCATAGGCAGAGGCCGAGGGTTTATCCTTTTACCACCTTTTACCAAGCACTTTGATGTATGGGATACAACTAAGTTCGTGCCTTAACCCTACACTTAGTTCGATCGTTCATCCAATGCCATTTAAATCCTGAGCGATCTGTACACCATCCGGTTAACTAAAACCCCATTAACCTTGGCTCGGCTCTCCCGTGCTGGCACAACCTGTCAATTCAGGTGCGGCTATCTAACTGTTTTGGGGTAAATTAGACAGCATTTGGGATACCAACTTTCAATTAGCTGACATTGAACCCCACTCTGAGTTTAACAGCAGTGATATATCACCAGTGTGCCCTGGTAGTGCAGATATTCACTCTTATCTAATCTATCTATGATCAACAAATCAACACAACTATATTGTGATGTGTTAAAAGTTGTTCTTTAGCATAATAATAATAATCGTATAATCGTCCTTAAAGAAAAAAAAACATACATTTCTATGAGAAAATGTATCTTTTGAGGATCCAGGGGGCGGCCATCTTGAAAATAGAAATGTAAAGTGGCTGGGAGTGTTTTCTTGTCAAGCAACCCTTAGAGACTGCTCATGCCAAATTTAATGCTTGTATCACCAAATAAACCATTATATAACTTAATTGCTCCACTAAAGTGTTGGCCATCTTGAAAAATGGCCGCCATCTTGAAATTTCAAGTAGCTGTGGGTGGCCTATTGTCAAGTGACCCACAGAGACTGCTCATGCCAATGTTCATGCTTGTATCACCAAATAAACCATTATATAACTTAATTGCTCCACTAAAGTGTTGGCCATCTTGAAAAATGGCCGCCATCTTGAAATTTCAAGTAGCTGTGGGTGGCCTATTGTCAAGTGACCCACAGAGACTGCTCATGCCAATTTTCATGCTTGTATCACCAAATAAACCATCATATCACTTAACTGCCCACTAAGATGTCGGCCATCTTGAAAAATGGCCGCCATCTTTGATTTTCAAGTGGCTCGATTAAAAAAATCGATAAATGACCTCTAAAGATGATCTGTACCAAGTTTCACGCTTGTATCACCAAGTGAACGATTCTCCCGAAATATTGCTTTTATCCGCTGCACTAAACACCCTCTGAGGACAGGTGCACAGCGTCGTCCATCCCATCCAGCTGGAAAATACACCGCCCTTTGTACTCTAGTCAGTGGTGTAAAGTAACCAAGTACATTTACTCAAGTACTGTACTTAAGTACACTTTTGAGTATTTCCAATTTTCAGTACTTTTACTTCTACTCCACTACATCTCGGAGGCAAATATTATATTTTTACTCCACTACAATTATTTTAAAACTTTAGTTACTTTGTAGATTTACTTCAGCCCTATATACATTTCGGCCATTTGAAAATAGCCGATCTACAAGCTCACAATGCGTCGCAGCTTGTAGATCTTCTATTTTCAAAAGCTTGTAATACATTTTATACATTTTGAAATGGGACATTCTGCATAATGAGTACTTTCTACTTTTGGTACTTTCAGTACGTTTTGATACCAATACTTTTGTACTTTTGCTCAAGTAAATTCCAGACTTTTACTTGTAACAGCGTATTTCCACATTGCAGATTGATACTTTTACTTGTACTAACAAATTGTAGTACTTTTTCCACCACTGACTCTATAGTCACAACATTGTCATTTAACAGATCAGATTTTATGTTACACATCTGATGCTAAAGATCCAATTCAGACAAGGGATCTTTCAGTGCCGATAAAGCAGCAAGCTAGGACGGGAGTGGGTCAGGAGGTCGAGCGGCCGTCTTGGAATAGGAGGGGTTGTCGGTTGGATCCCCGGTTGCTTCTGGTTGTGTGTCAGCCATAAGTGTCCTTAAGCAAGACACTTACCTGCTTCCAATGAGCATGTTGGTGCCTTGTAGTTTCCTCCGCGGGGAATGTGAAATACATTGTAAAGCGCTTTTGAGAAAAGGCAGCTATATAAATGCAGTAGAACAAACATGGGAAAATTCTCATTCTACTACTCTGCCACCAAAATGTGGGATGCCCTGACACCATCCCATAACACATGTGGGTCACTGGCTTCTTTACAAAACAGGCCTGGAAATCCATCTATTAGGAGACCACAAGGGGAGGTAAACTCATTTTTCTTTATTTTTTCCCCTTTTCTCCTTTGTACATAATAATGTTTTATATTTGTTGATATGTTTTGTTGTGTTATTTATATGCTATGTTGATGAATTGAATACATAGGACCCCAATGTAAACAAGTCCCCAGGACTTTTTTTGTGTTTGTGGTAGATTAAATCAGTATACACAGTAGGCTATACGCATAAGACAGCACTGATGCAAATGTTTTATGATAATGCACTGCCAAGATTTGAGGATTCAATTTAAACCGTATATAGACGGCTTGAACAAAATGGCTTTCAAAAAGCTAAGCGATCAAAGCTGATGGAAACAAAACCAAACTGTTTTCGCCTTGAAGTTACAATGTATCCAGACAGGACACCAGACCCTCCCTCTCTGATTTCAAAACAAAACCTCAAATGAAAACGCTCTGGGTTGACCCACTATTGACATTGAGAAACTATGACTAGACTAAAATACATACTGTGACATTTGCCTATATTTGTTTGCCCTTAGATACTCTGGTGCCTGACGGGCTGGCTTTGCTCATATTTTCAGTGATTAGAATATTCTTCCATAAACTGTGTGTTATTGTGGGTTATGAAAAGTTATGAAAACGGGTGAGGAAAACTGGGGGCTTTAAGAAATGACATTACTGAAGGTGTAGGTAGAAATGGTTTGTGTGTTCTTTTATAGATTTAAAGCATTTTTTTCACTTTGCGTAAAACATTCAATGACCACGTACAGTATAGTGACTTATAAATGGTAAATGCCGCATTTATATAGCGCTTTTATCCAAAGCGCTTTACATAGATTGTGCATTACATTCACCCATTCACACACACATTCACACACCGATGGCGGAGGAAACCATGCAAGGCACCAACCTGCTCATCGGGAGCAATTAAGGGTTCAGTGTCTTGCTCAAGGACTCTTCGACACTAACTCTTCTGGGGGAGCCCGGGATCGAACTGCATGAGAACCTTGCGGTTCCCATTCGGCCGCTCTACCGGCCACTCTACCCCTGAGCCACTGCCGCCCCACTTGACATCATAAGAGGCTTTATATTGTGTTACGAGTACTTACAGTACTGTATGAATGCCTAACTGTAATTATGCAGTGTTAAAAACAGATCACAACCTAAGAAGTCATTATAAAATGCTTGTTGTGTCAGGATTATTGTTATGAAGCATTAGGCTATAATTACAGTGTTATAAGCATATTGTAATGCCTTATAAGTACATTTATAATGCATTATAAACATGGGATGCAGAGAAATCTTTAACCACTTGAACCCTAGCATCCCTATATTCTGGGAATGTCAAAATAGGTCAACGGTGAGCGAAAATAGGCTAACAGACGAACGGATCTACAAGCTCACAATGTGCTGTAACGCAACATGTCGTGAGCTTGTAGGTCATCTATTTTGGGTGAAGTGATTTAGTATAGAGGGGGAACAAGAGGCGTCCTTGACATGAACATGTTCAAGAACCACTACCATAGATCATAATATGCGTATATACTGCATATTTCTCTTTTGTCACAGGACTGTATGTTAAGTCTGTTCCTGTGCTGTCCTCGTCCAGCTTATAGCTCTATCAGTCATGTCTCATATCTTCCAGCCACATGTACAGTATGTAACCTCTGCAAATGTATATCTTTTCTGTATGTGCTTAACCCAATCAGACCGGGAAAGAATTTGTGTCATTTTTAGATTTCTTTGGCTATTAAAAAAATAGCAGCTCTTGTAGATCTGCTTTTTCTTTTTTGTATCGTGAAAATGTGTGCAAATCTTTTAAAGCAAACATTTGTAACTCAAATCTTTGCTTCTGGGGGATTCTAATGTCTCCTAAATCCTAACAGTTTTGTTTTTTTTAAACCTATGTTGCTATAGTATCAGTGATGCTCAAACTTTTCCATGTCAAGGACCACCCAAAATGTGTATTTGGCCGCGGACCCCCATCTCAAAATATTTAGTTCCAGGGTCCCCCATGAAGCAAGAAGATTTGAGTTACAAACGTTCCCTTTAAAAAATATATATATATATTCAAATATTCGCACAAACATTCAAGATTACTCAATAATAGCAGATCTACAAGCTCATAGTGCGGCACTCTGTGCCGCGCTATGAGCTTGTATATCTGCTAATTTTTGAATAGCCAAATAAATCTTAAAATGACAGAGATGCGTTCCCGGTCTAAATGGGTTAATAAACTTGAGAACATGCCATGTGTCATTACCATGCAGTCGTCTCGTTCTCTGGGCTCACTGCTTGCTTATCAGAGAAGTAACTCACAAGTCCCCACCCTTAATTCATAGATGAATTCCCGTAGGAACACAGCAGAGGTCTACTTGATCCAGTTGGTAATATTTTCCAATTGGTAATTATAATTTTTTTATAAAAAAATAACTCAATGAAATCTTTAGCAAACTATGTGATAAGACAAAACAACACAGGATCTGTTATAACATGGCCAGAATAGGGATTCTACGGTTCATGTTGTTAAAAGGATCAACATGTATAGTCCTGAAAACAGAAACATATGTTGCAATAGAGTTTTCAAAGTTATTCAGAAACCTACTTAAATATCCGTAACAGATTTGCAAAAACAGAGCCCATGTCTGGAAAAAAACGAATAGGCTACATTGCTTTATGACCTGAAGTTTAAACATGATCACTGTGACTTTATTGAACTGAACTTGCAACTTGTAAAACTACATTTAAAAAAGAAACTGCTTAAACCCTATACCTGTATTGGGGTCCCCCAGTCGTCTATACTTGGTGCCCTCCTTTTTTCCCTCTACACCAAATCTCTTCACTGACAATAGCCGATCTACAAGCTCACGTGACGTGAGTGTGTAGATCTGCTATTTTCGCCAAATGTTCACCTATGTCCAGCATAGGGATGACAGGGTTCATATGGTTAAACAAGCTTAGTGGAAATTCCCATCTGTAAACAAACTAAAACTATACATAGTGCATAGTGATTTATGACTGGCATCTTGCCAAGGATCAAGAGATTTGTACCTCTGATTTTACTTGCAAACGGACTCTTGTATGAATTGAGTCTTTGACTCATGAGCATAGCTGGGTTAATCCAATCACAAAGCACTGATGGGCCTTTCACATGCTTCCTGTGGTGTCATTATTATCATAATTGTACATGAGAAATAGATTTATTTGAAAAATACAGACAAATAGCCGATCTATACAAACTCTTAATGCTTTGCGATACATTGTGAACTTGTAGATCGGCTATTTTTGCTATTTTTAATTGACACCGTTACATGTAAAAATAGGACTAATTAAGCTGCTAATCATGTTAATGAAGTTGATTATAAAATGATTAGATTTGTTTTCGTGTTGATTCATTGATATATAACACAAATTAATGTAGGTATGCATGCATGCATGGGGGCTGGCATGGTGATGGGTGGCAGTGGTGGACAAAGTATATGCCCAACCCCAAAGTAATACTCAAGTAAAGTATTAAAAAGTGCAAATTTCCATGTACATTTTATTAATATCAATGCAACACTGTATACATAAAAAAAAATAGTTCAATAGTTCAAATATGTCCACTATATTTGAAATATGGCTTAAAGGGGATATTTCACTTTCAAATAAGATAAAAATTACAAACATATATAAAAAGTAAATGAAAAAAGAAATGGAAAATGTAGTTGTCCATGAGTGGGGTTCTCAATTGCTCCCCTGATTGCTAAATATGACCACCTCAGCTGGGTCAAGCTGAAAAGTAGTTTCCCCTGTTGGAATCATTATTATTATTATCATTATAAACAGCCTAATGACCTCCAATATTGACCTTTGCGCTACGTAGCTTATTTTATATTTTAGGTTTAAAGTTGACTTCTTACAGTGGCAGAGGGGCACCCCCGACATCCACTGTCGGAATATGAAGCCGACTATAACCACATATTGCTGCTATGGTGACAAAAATGTATAAGCCTAATTAGAATACTACAATCCATCTGTGTTGTCTAGAAAGATGAAGTAAGATAAATTGCAAACTTTTTTCATAATAACAGAATTTGTGAAATATGCATTATAAGCAACACGATACAGAGATGCATTATAACATCCACAATCCTTCAGCCCTCTGCTCAGCTGTTCTGGATGCTCATTTGTTAATTGCATTGGCTGCTTTGTCAATCTATTCTGTTTCTATGGCTTTTGCATATTGCCTATTCAATTTCATTCCTTGGCCCCTAGTATCGCTGCTTGCAGCTATATTTCTATTTGAAACGTATAGCTCAGGGAAAGTCATGAGCTTGCATTGGTGCAAAGAAGAAAAAAAATACTAATAATACTCCAAAAATGCCTACTCAAGTAAATGTACTCAGTTACTGTCCTCCACCACCACCTACTACTGGTGGGCGGTGCACTTCCCTCCATGCAGCCCTGTGCTGCTGTATAATGCTTCGCATTGCTCCATCCCACCTCTCTCTCTCTCTCTCTCTCTCTCTCTCTGCATGCAAACACCAACCAGGTGCTGCAGCACTCTCTCCCTCCGTTTAGCTCTAACCCTCCTCCTTTTTCTATACGTCACGGTAGAGAGAGAGAGAGAGGAAGAGAGAGAGAGAGAGAGAGGGAGAGAGAGAGAGAGAGAGAGAGAGAGAGAGACTCAGCGACACAACAATGCCCGGAGGGTGCCAAAAAACACCATTTGGTTAGGTTATTATTCAGAGAAATCTCTCTCTCTCAAACCAAACCAAACCAGCATGGCATTGGCACCCGTCCTGCGTCCGGCACAATAGACCCCCAGCCCAGTGTGTGGAGACTAGACTATAGAGACTGAGAGAGAGAGGAGGAATTGCGGAGGACAAGCACCGCATCAAACGACCTAAACATCTCTTTATTGCATATAACCCCCCCGAGGATATCTCTTCTTTTTTTCCCCCGTGGTAAACTTCACCGATCACCGTGGTGGTGGGCGGTGGTGGTGGTGGGGGTCCCAGTCCCAGTCCCAGATCGTCATCATGGCCGGACACGAGTGGGAACCGGACTGGTTCGAGCGCGAGGAGTTGATCGGACAGATCAGCGACATCCGAGTGCAGAACCTCCAAGGTAAGGTGATGAGAGGAGAGAGAGAGAGAGAGAAGTCCTCCCAAAAAGGGGGTCCATTTGGTTCTCATAGGGACCCCCAGCCTTGGATCAAGACTGTCATAGATTTGTTAGAGTTTTACTTTCATAGATCATGCAAATGTCAAAATCGACCAAATACTATGATTAGTCTTGATCCAAGGCTAGGAACCCCAGTAACTCTGAAAGCGTGCAAATGGAACCAAATAGACCTGCAAGGGTCCATTTGGTTCCATTTGCACGCTTTCAGAGACAGAGTTATTGCAGATCCGTAGGGGTCCATTATTTTTGGAATCCCCTCAATCCCTGATGGTCCCTGCCTGGACCCCACTATATGAGAACCACTGCTTTAGAACAATGGTTCTCAAACTTTTTCATGTCAAGGACCCCCCAAATTGATATGTATTTGGTCGTGGACCCCCATCTGAAAATGCTTTGTGCCAGGGACCCCCAGGCCCAGAACAGAAGATTTATGTTAAACAAATTCAAAACTATTCAAAAATGTGCAAAAAATAGCAGATGTACAACTGTGAGCTTATAGATCTGCTATTTTTGAATAGCCAACATATTAATGGATACAGTGGTTAAAATGATTGTGATGCTGTGTTAGCACATTCTGCTGGGGACCCCCTGGAACCCCCTCAAGGACCCCCGGGGGTCCCCGGACCCCACTATGAGAACCAATGCTTTAGAAGACCTGCCATAGCCTTGGATCAAGACTATCATAGATGCATTTGATCTAATCTGACTTTTACTTTTGTTTTATCTATTATGCAAATGTCATAATCGATAAAAAAAAGTCTTGATCCAAGGCTATAGACCTGCTATGATGATCTACTGTTCAGAGATCAATGCAGTTCTCCTACTATGTACAGTTGCTTTTGGTTTCCCCATAGAAAACAAAGTCATTTCCTTGGGAATATTTGCACTCTGAGCAGTGGTGGAAAAAGTACACAAATGTTTTACTTAAGTAAAAGTATCAATACTGCAATGTAGATGTACTCTGTTACAAGTAAAAGTCCAGAATTAAAAATTTACTTGAGCAAAAAAGTATTGCTATCAAAATGTATTTAAAGTACCAAAAGTAAAAGTACTAAAATGTTCGAAAATAGCCGATCTACAAGCTCACAACGCGTCGCATCGCGACGCGAGCTTGTAGATCGGCTATATTCAAATAGTCTAGGTATAAAATAGGACGAAAGTGGTTAATAATGTACAGTATGTTTCATTATATCATAATTTATATCTGAAAAGTAACTAGTAACTAAAGTTTTCAAATTATTGTAGTGGAGTAAAGGTACAATATTTGCCTCTGAGATGTAGTGGAGTAGAAGTAAAAGTATTGGAAATTGGAATTACTCAAGTAAAGTACAAATACCTCAAAATTGTACTTAAGTACAGTCCTTAAGTAAATGTACTTAGTTACTTTCCACCACTGCTGAGCAGTTCCAACTTTCAGTTTCATTGTTATTGCGTCTCCATGGTTTTTCTTTGTGTCTTCTCGTCCCCAGCCTGCAGCATGGAATTGCAGGGCAGCATATATATATATAGTAGCCTAGGCATGCAATGTAACCTTATTCCCTTTACCCATTGTGGACTGCCTGTACCAAACATGCAAGAACAGTGCATGCATAGACATGGGGAGACATCTGGGATCCTTGTGTCAATGCAGCAAGCTTGTTGTTAGTGGTCAAAAGTCCAACTACGCCAAAACCTGTTCCAGTGTTTATTTTGGTCTAATCTCATGTCTAAGATCGGACCGTTTTGGAAGCATTTATAGTGTCACTCTGTTGACAATCTGGGATCCCAGGTCAAATAAAAAGGAAAAACAGCACCCCCAGCGTTTTTCACTTTTGCATTTGACTCTGGGGGGAGTGATTAAATAGACTGACGATGACTGGAAACCGGCGTTTGGTCTCTGCCCTCAGCCCTCCACTTCCGGTGGTGGGCCTATGTTTTCATTCCCACTAACAAAATTTCTCCACAGAACATTAACACCATTTCTCCCAAAGAACATGGATCGTTTTGGTTATAAGCCCACTTGTTTCTATGATGGAAGAACTAAAGTTAAAATGTTACTAACTTTCCGTTGTTTTGTCGGCTCCGAGGACGCCATTGTTAAATGAGTTTGTTTCCAGTGGGAAGCGAATGCACAGATGTAAATCCCGCCCACTACATTTGATTGGGTAAAGCGCGGCCTGCTTCCTGATCTGAAGGCACGCCCACTTGTTGGCCAATGCTCACACGTTCTGAACGGGGCTCCCGACAGATTCAGTAGCGCAGCTCTGAATCGGTTCTTGAGAGATTACTCTGTTGCAAAGTGAATGGCGGTTCACCTGTGGAGCCTAGATTGCTCAAAACAACACCATACATACAGTATACCTACACTATCTCCATGCTATAGCAGTAAGCATATATGGAGCAGACATAACAATTGCTCAGCAAAGTGGAAGGAATTGATTTAATGAGTGTGTAGATTAGAATGAAAGCATTGTTTAGGGGGGGTCTCCCACAAAATCAGCTCGTCCATAAAGCCTCTAATAGACAAGACGGTAAACAAACCACATTCAAAGCCCTCAGTGTACTATTTTTGGCATGGGATAGCCAACATAGTATACAATTATCTGCGTAAAGTTAATTTAAAAAAAATCCAATTAGTATAATAGAGTAATTACACAATTACCTTAAAATGATATAATTAGACAAGTGCATGTTATGTAATGAGCGCAGCATGTAGTGTACTTTATTAGCTTGTCACTATCCATAGGGCAACGTTGTACTGTAGCCTATGTCGCACCGCACTAGTCTAAATGCAGCCGCTAGCCATTATCCAGTCTCTTGAAATGACACAATAATATATGTATGATCCCTGGCGTTCTCCGTGACGCCACCAGACTGTGTGCGTGTCTCGCCGAAACATGCGACGAGTGGCTTGCAAGAAGAAAGATGGTAGTGGGGAGCCATCGCACTAAAACAATGGCCTGGAGGGTCTTACATAACACACTCCCGAGAGAGAGAGAGAGAGAGAGAGAGAGAGAGAGAGAGAGAGAGAGAGAGAGAGAGAGAGAGAGAGAGAGAGAGAGAGAGAGAGAGAGAGAGAGAGAGAGAGAGAGAGAGAGAGAGAGAGAGAGAGAGAGAGAGAGAGAAGAGAGAGAGAGAGAGAGAAGTGCCCTCTGCATTACTGTGTGTGCGCTACAGTCTTGAAGCTATAGCCCCCCCCCCTCTCCACACACACACACACACACTCTTATCCCCCACACAGGCACACACAAGGAGGCCCCCCACCCACCCACCCCCACCTCATTACGATGCAGGCTTCTCTCTAAAAAAAAGTCGGTGGGCTGCGGGTGCATTTTTTTTTTGTTGCAGAAACTGGCCCATGAGCTCAGGCCTCTCTCTCTCGTGCACCGCGCAGTGCTCAAACCAACCGCTCATTGGCCCACAGAAATAAATAATTAAAAGATATGATTAATTGCCCTCACAGTGAACACGGGGTAATCACAAAACCTCTCTCACACACACACACACACACACACGCTCCTTTTTCTCCCTCGGTCCTATAATGTTCCACTCCCCTTGTTATAAACTGGGTCTCATAGTAGCTCTCTGGTGAGTTTGCGTTACAATATGCCTGCCTTCACCCAATCCCCCCCCCCCGCCCCGCCTTTTACCCATATGATTTTGCAGTTTTTAACAAGGGCTGCCGACACAGCCGATACTGTGAGGGAGAGAGACTGCAAGTTCAGCCCCATGAATGATGCATGAACGCCTTAATCAATGCTGTGCATCCTTGCCGGGGATAAACATCCCTCTTTGACCTTATAGGTCACTGTCGGGATATCGGGCCCCAATACAACCTTTTGTGTCTGTCTGTCTGTCTGGCTGTTTCTGTGTGTGTCTGTGTCCTTGGAGAGCGTGGGATCGCATTTGAAACGGTCTAGCTGCTGGTGTGCACTGCGTACGTGGCCAGTCCTGCATGGTGTGCGCGGCATACTTAACCCATTAAGACCGGGAACGCGTCTGTGTGTCATTTTGAGATTTCTTTGGCTATTAAAAAATTAGCAGATATACAAGCTCATAGCGTGGCACCATGCAGGGCACTATGAGCTTGTAGATCTGCAATTTTTTGAAAAATCGTGAAAATGTGTACAAACATTTGTAACTCAAATCTTTGCTTTTGGGGATTCTACAAATGTCTTTTAAATTTAAATATTTTTTTATTCATGTCAAGCGCCACCCAAAATGATATGTACTGTATTTGGCCATGGACCCCTATCTTAAAATATTTTGTTCCAGGGACCCCCCAAGCAAAGATTTGCGTAAAAAGAATCGCTTTAGAAAATAGATATTCAAAGATTTGCATACATTTTCACGATTTTTATCGCTATGAGCTTGTATATCTGCTAATTTTGAACAGCCAAAGAAATCTAAGAATTACACAGACGCGTTCCCGGTCTTAATGGGTTAACGTCTGTTGAAGTGGCCAAAACATCTGTTGAAGTGTTTCCCGGGGGGAAAAAAGGACGGACAACCTACAGTAGAGTGTCTAAAAGTGAAGTTCAAATCAAAGTGGGGCAGATGAAGTTTGAGCACTGTGCACTTGACACCCTGCCGCGAGACAAACAGAGGCTGCCTGTGAGAACAACGGCCGCGGCACAGACTTCCCAGCAGAGGAGACATGCCTGTCCCGCTCACACTTGTCGGAGTGCGCCGTTCTTGAACGCGTGCCCAAAGGCCCCCACATCCCAGCGCACGAGCCAAACGCGGAGGGACCCGGAGTCACAGTGCTGAGGCTTTCAGATACTTTCTCTGGTATGAGGTTTCTGGAGGTTAGAGTAATGTTTAAGGGGGTTGGAAAGAACAAAGTTCTCTGGTTCATCGGCCCCTTCTTGTATTCACGGTCATTCCTGGGACGCTGCATCTGCAAGTGTCTCAGATTTCCTCTCGATCTGCAACAATAAATGCATTTGTCTCTTTTTGTGCTGATCGCTGAGGTTGATTACTCATCAGTGATGGTTTGTTTTTGGCTTTTTTTGGCCACACAAAACGGCAGTAAACTGTACAAAACATGCAAAAATACTGAAACATCAATGTGATCTTGTAGGGGAATGCACTTGATGTGGTGTAACCGCAAAGGCAGCTTCTTCGTGTTGAATCAATTGAGAGGATTTCATACTGCGGTTTATACATTCCATCTTTAGACCTCTTAGCAGCGCATTCATTTGCCCTGAACAGAAACTGACTGTCCTGACCTCTTCTTCCTCGACGCAAGGATTGCCTCCCCCTCCGTCTGAGAGCGCCCGGGCCCTACTTGTGCGCCGGCTATCTATTTTAGTCTGTGGAACCTGTTTTTCTCCAAGGTGCCTGGATGTTTCTTCTCAGATGCATATGCGGTGGACCGGGTGGGCGGGTCTGTGGGGAACACGGAGCCGAGAGCTCGACGTTCTCGGGTAGTGCCGTTACGTAAGTCATGTTAACAGTGTGATCTTGTCGGATGTCCGCTCTGACTCAGATGCTTTCAGGGGAAGCGTAGCCTACTTGTCTTCCAGCTGCACAGTTAGGCCATGTGAAAAAAAACAGGGAAAGGGACTAACCATGTAGGCCAGGGGTCTTCAACGTTTTCAGGCCAAGGACCCCCTAGCTGAGAGAGAGATGAAGCAGGGACCCCCTACTCTATATTGTATAAAATTGTGTTTCATATTAAAGTTTTTTTTTTTACTTAGTCTGCTCTTTTTTCCCTCTACACCTATAGCCTCTTTGCCAAAAATAGCCGATCTACAGAGAGCTTGTAGATCTGCTATTTTCGGCTAATGTTCCCCTCAGAAAAGGAATTCTAGGGTTCAAGTGGTTAATGTAAAAAAAACTAAATCCTATCACACAAAGATTTGGCGGACCCCCTATAGTAGCTCTGAGGACCCCCTTAGGGGTCCCGGACCCCCTGTTGAAGACCCCTGATGTAGGCTACACAGTGAACTCTTGAGTGTTCATTTAGCTCCGTTAGTGTATTAATTTCAAAGGAAATAATTGCACATCCACTTAGCTCGGATGCAGGTGCGTTGGTCAGTATCAAATGACCGTTAATGACGGAACCCCCCCCCCCCCCCCCCCCCCCCCACTGCTCAGCTGCACCAAATGTATATATCGGCGCTGTCGGGCAGAAACCAGCTAACTCCATTTTGACGCTTAAAGGGATACTTCACTTTCAAATAAAATAAACATTTAAAAAAATTATTTAAAAAAAATGAAAGAAGTTATGGCTAAATAAAGGCCCCTCACACATTAGTAGGACACTCTAATGCGTGAGGGGGCCTTTATTTTGCCATAACTTCTTTCATTTTTTTTTAATAATTTTTTTTAATGTTTATTTTATTTGAAAGTGAAGTATCCCTTTAAGCATTTTTTTCTCATAAATCAGTGCTATTGAACACCCTTTACGTCTGTGTGTTGGTAAAAACAATATTGAACCAATGAAAAGTATTAAAAAGTGCTTCTGACAAAACCAGCTAACTCCATTGGATCCTCAAACTTTCTGCTAAACCAGCTAACTCCACCAAAGGGGGGTGGAGTTAGCTGGTTTTGTTGACTCCAGGCTCCACCCCTTTTGACCTCCAACCTCATTGTGAGCTTGGAGGTCCATTCAGCTGTTCTTATCAATGATGAACAAAACCTCCTAACTTTTTTTTTTGTCATCATTTCCTGAAAAATGAACATTTTGGAGTTGGCTGGCTTCTGCCCGACAGCAGAGATATTCAACACTTAAACACTGACGTTTCGGTCCCTCTGGACCTTCAGCAAGAGTGTCTCCAAACAAACAGGGGCTAGCCATTTACACAGTAAACTCTTGAGTGTCAATGTAGAAATGTACCCGTGAATGTCAATTTGGAGTTGAATCAATATACAGGATATTACTTTGCATGAAACAATGCTTTGTCTAGAGATTTGGAGCATGTCTTGCTCATGGAACCGGTTGACCGTTGTAGGAAGTGACATCAGAGCTGACTGTGCCATATAGTAACTGTGTTTTTCCAAGCATCTGGCCACTGCCAGGTACTCTAGTTCCAACCAAGGCCCGCAGGCATCCACGAACTCTGCTCAGTAGCATACTGACACCACAAAATGCTCGAGATGCTGTCTGATCAGGACTGTGCCATTTGAAACTTATCTGATTCAGATGGCAATTGGTTGAGAGACACTAGTCAGCTCACATTACCTCCACAGAAACCACAGATGCTTGCGATGATATTCCCACTCGTCACCTGTTCTGTAGCGTATCAGGTCCGGCCCCCACCAAAGCACTCTTACACTTTGTAAAATTCAACCGGGGGTGCAAGAGTTGATCAAACTAATCTATGTAATCGATTATAAAAATCGTCTTCTGTAGCCATACTGTACCTACCAGCTTCCATTTCAGAAGCTGAATGGTGGCCCTCTCTCTGGGCCTCGGCTAACTTGAGGCCCACACAGTGTTTTTTTTATTGTTGCAAATGTGATTACTTGCAACGATAAGTGAAATGGGCCCATTTGGGACGTTTTTTACACTCACAAGTTAAATGCACGGGAGGATTTTAATATGTGCTAAGTTAAGTGATCAGCAAGAAGGAAAAGCAAGCCTGTAAAACAAAAACTTTTTTTCCTTTTTTTTATGAAGCAGGGGCCAGCTTACTCCCCTCTAAAAATAGTTCATTTGAGAAGGTCAGTGGTTATATTGTCAGATGAAACTTCACTGAGAGAGAGAGAGTGACGTAAGCCAGAGTGAGCTCAGCCTTTGTGTGGAGGTCTAGAAGTGCTTTGAAAGGCCTGTTTTTATTAGACGCAGGTGGCTCTCCTGCTTGGCTAGAGAAAAATGCTCCTCTATACGATATCCCCCACTGGAGTGGAGTTACCTGGTTCATAATAACGGCACTGATCTGGCATGGTTGGCCATGGCTTTTCAATGCACCACCGGTTTGGCCTGATCTCCAGTAGAGAGCCCAACAGATGGTGGATTTTTCAGTGATTTTGGAGAGTCCTTGACCACAAATCACAGATGTTTTAACCGATATTTTGTAGAAAAAAGAACACAAAGAAAGAAAAGATTGCAGTTGAAAACAATTGAAAAGCCTTAGATTTGATTGATGTTTCTATTTGGGAACATTTAACTTATAAGCAAACACATAAATAAAAATAAACACAAATAACCTTTTCATGGATAAAAATAGCCGATCTGCAAGCTCAGTCACAATGCGTTGGCTACTTCAAAAATTGGAACACATCAGCTGCATAATTGTCGATATCACCAAAAAAGTCAAATAATGGCTGATAAATCTACCGGTAATATCCAGTTATTCCTTTTCTAACCCACCGTTCCGCTTTCATCCCTTTCGTCCCCCCTGATCATTAAGGTTTTACGCCATCATTACAGATGCATTTGAATCTATGCTGACTTCGAGGAAAGAGCAGGGCGATCACTAACACACTCCAGTAGTAGAGGTTCAATTAATATTAAAGCATGAGTGGAGTGCAATCTGTGTCAATCTCATCCTTTTCCCTTTGATTTGGGTGCTTGATCACCGGAGCAGCAGTGTCTTTATTATAGCCTCCAGTGCTGCAGGATCTTATCAGATCGATCGCACCCATGAGCCTCATCGGGGAAGCTTTCCTGCTGGTGTCATCTTTTTGGAATGCGGAAGATAACGATTGCACGGAGTGCCCACAGTCGACTGCATCCCTGTCAAATAATTCAAACAAGGGCTTCCTTTAGGATGACGGGATTTTGATTTGATTTGAAGAATCAGTCATACCTTGTTCCCTTATGGTTTGTTGTTCTCTCTCTCTCGTCTTTTTTTTTTTTACATATATTTTCTTTCCTGCCTGAGAGAACGAGACAAAAGCATCTTTTATCTACAAGGCAGACTTTTGCCCTCACTGAAATACACAAAGGATTGAACAATCCTGTCTTCGTCATGTTTTCTTCTAGTCTGTACTGGTGATGTGGGAGGTTAGGAGAAAATCCATGTGGGCTTGTGCTCTTGATGAGACATGTTGCTCTCACAATGCGTCAGGAGTTAATCAAATGCGACCTTGACCTTTTGACATTTTCAACCCAAAAGTGAACCATATCTCTTCGGGGCTACAGTCTACTGCACTGATCACTTCGACCCATAGGGTGCCACAAATATGAAAGAAACGTCATTTTTGGGAGGACCAGTCTTCAACAAAATAGCGCACGGACCAGAGACAAGAGAGGGAGACACTGTTTGATGTCACTGAATCAGATGGTGTCATTATTGTTATTGGGGCGTGCCTCCTGGTACATGATCATGCTGCCAGAAAGACCATTATCTAACATTGTTACATGCAATCACATCATTTCTTCCATCGAATGCTGCTACAACAAAAAGTTTAATGTAATCTTCATACAACAACATCAACAACAATATCGCTAGGACGACAGCCAATATTACAACACCTAACATCCAAATCGCAGAGGGCAATTTTTTTTTGCACTGGCAGATTCGTCTGGTCCCAGGCTACCACATATCACCCCTGCAATATCACATTCTGCCTCTTACACGGCCCTGGGTAGGCCACCCGGCCTGGTGGCGATATGCGCTCCGTGGTGTGCCCCTTTCTTGTTCACAACATGTTGATTCTAGTGTACGGAAGGAGACTAATTTCACAACACATTGCAATTCAAAAGAGGTTTCCTAGTGTTTTTCATCCAAGTAATTCATATTACGGGTCTGCAACCTATTCCATTTTCCTATTACTGTTTTCCATTTCTGTTCAAGTGGTGTCTAGAAGAGATCCTTTGCTCTCCTTTCAAGGATGTCATTTTTAACTGGAAGTGTTTAAACACCGAAATGGGATTTTCTTCTTCTTGTGACAATGCAAAATGCTAATTTTTGTAAGATCTTAGGGATAAAATGGGCTTGAATGAATCACGGCACATTTTCTTGTCAGACGGGTGACAAAGTGAAGCCATTATCTTATGCCAAGACTGTGAAGGGCATTTGTTTCCACTTTTCCTTTAAAGCAACCATATGCCGACATGTTTCCATTCTTCACACGGTGGTGTTCTTAGATTAAATATACTGAACCCTTGATTTGTTGAACCATCTTTATTGTCACATTACTGGTTTACTGGTGTAAAACAGTGGGTGAAATTCATTTTTGTGCAAGCTCCATCGCTTTGATTGTTTCTAGAAAGAGAAAGAATAGAAAGAAGAGGGGGAAAAAAGGCAACAAAAAAGGAAATAATCAAAAAAGAGACAACAAGGTAACATATTTACACATGGCACATCCATCCAAACATTGTGTACATGAGGTTTAGAAATAAGGTTCATGAGCACAGCAGCTGGTATATACTGTTCATGACATAGACATTAGTGCAAGAGTATCAGTGCGTTGTACATGAGATTAAAGGGATACTTCACCCAAAAAATTACAATGATTTGATGATCGGCAGCGGTTCCGGTAGGAGACACGAAGAGTCTCCATTGTGTCTCCTACCGGAACCGCTGCCTACCGGTCATCAAATTATTGGCTTAGGAAAAACCCCAAAAATATCCATGAATTCAAGTCTCCATGGGGTGACTAATCGATAGAAACAAAGTCATTTTGGGGGTGAGCTATCCCTTTAAGGTGCAGAGTATGATATGATTAGCTACTTTTAAGTGTGTGCGCTATTATGCTTATTGTTTGTAATGATGTACGCTGTTTAAGTGAAGGTTGTGTGTGTGTGTGTGTGTGTGTGTGTGTGTGTGTGTGTGTGTGTGTGTGTGTGTGTGTGTGTGTGTGTGTGTGTGTGTGTGTGTGTGTGTGTGTGTGTGTGTGTGTGCGTGCGTGCGTGCGTGCGTGCGTGCGTGCGTGCGTGCGTGCGTGCGTGCGTGCGTGCGTGCGTGCGTGCGTGCGTGCGTGCGTGCGTGCGTGCGTGCGTTCAACTTCAGTGGTCATTGGGCGTTGCTGAGCAGGATGTTCAGGGGTCAAGCTAGGCTGAGCACAGGTGCTGAATACACAGCACCTGTGCTCAGAGGCCCCCAGTTACACACCTGTATGAGACTAATGACTAAGGGTGTCACGATACTCGATACGTACCGAAAATGAACCGAAATTGACGTTCGATACAGTGTACCGAAATTAAAAGCCGTATCGCGATTCTCACTGTCCAGCGTCCAAGGCAGTGTTTCCAAGTCTTCTTATTATAAGCTACTTTGGGTTCGCTTATTTTGGGTTAGGGTTAGGCTTCTTTTCGTAGACCTGGAAAAAATCATAACTTTTCAAAGAATGTTAACTAATCATCTTAAAGAAGAATCTGAAAATGTCAATGACAGTTGATAAAAACCCAAAGTTTATATTATTAATATGTTAAACATTGTATTATTCTAGATTCTCATTTGTAATTTATAATTCTTATACAAAATATAATATTTGTATTTATTGAGAAAGTGTTTTTCTTTACAGACAATAGCCTTAAAATTTAGATGTAATAAAAATCGAATATCGAATCGAATCGTGAGCTTAAAATCGAAAGTTGAATCGAATCGTGGATTAGGCGTATCGTGACACCCCTACTAATGACACACCTGAGACCAGTGGTTATACACCTGTATGAGACAAGTAGTTACACTCCTGTATGAGACTAGTCAGTGTTTCCCCGATATATGCATTCAATGGCGGCGCTAAACACACCTGTAAGAGGCTACCTGTTACACACCTATTTATATTATAAAATGCACACAGACCTCTTCCACTCTTGAAAGAATGTGTTGCTTGTCCATGTCAAATGGCCCAGTTTCTCTCTGGTGTGGCCCTGTAGTGTTCCACCATGGCCCCAGAGAAACCTGACCCCGAAACAAGCCATAAAACCATCGTGATGGATGCGGTCAGCGTCGCTGCCACTTACTCCACAGGGCAAGGACGTTTATCAGGGCCAAGTGTCTCCATCTACTCCCACAGAGTCACTTCCTCCCACAAGACCGTCTTGACCCTATTAGACAGAGCCTACGTACAGTAGCTGGTCACACGAGGGCCCACATTTAGGCTAAGTGTGCCATCTGTGACTATAGCCTGTCTTAGAAGATATGCATTCAAAATAATAATAATAATAATACACTTTATTTATATAGCACCTTTCATGACATAAATGCAGATCAAAGTGCTTTACAGAGCAAAAAAACAAAACATAAAAAATAAAACAATGGCAAAAAAAAAAGGCATAAAGATAATGGCTAAAACAATACATAACAGGCAAGCAAAACAGTAAAGACATGAGTAAAGAAATAAGTCTTGAGCTGTGCCTTAACACTGTCTACAGAGGGTGCCTGTCTTAGGTGTAATGGGAGTTTCTGTGGGGCTGCACAACGTTAGGAAAACATGCAATATGCGAGGACATTGTTGAATATTGTGATGACGTTATGACTTGCGATAAGTAGTTTAATACTTAAACTGTACATTGAAGTATACAGGTTGAATGTCTTTCTGCCTTATGTTTGCTGCTAACATAAAACCCAGACAATGAAAAGCCAACCGAATAAACTCAAGAAAAAGCATCACAAAATTGTACTTGAGTAAAAGTACTTTTAGTTGATTTGACATCTTTATTGATCATGAAAAAACACATCTGTAACAATAGTAAGGGATGAGTGAGCGTAGGAGTGTCTAAACTGCAGTAAGTGCGTTTGTGTGTGAGTTACTTGCAATCAGTTGTAATCATGTAATTTTTAATAATATATAATCATTGCGTGCCAATGTTGGCTAATTGTCATTTGAAATCATGTTCTATATTAATGTATATCGTTTACGTCCAAAACCGTTACTTTTCAGGATTCAAAGTCAAAATGAGCAACAGTAGCAGATCTACAAGCTCAAAACGCGTCGCTTCGCGCCGCGTTTCGAGATTGTTGATCTGCTACCTTTCGTGTGATACTGTAGTGCGATCAAGTAGGGCGTTAATTTAGGAAAAAAAGAAAAGTTAAATTATGGAGATAAGAGGTTTCTGTTCGACAGCAATGATATGCTGTGTTCACATACTGTAGGTAGAGGCCTCGTATGAGCCCTTTGGGCTTCTTGCCGCCTCCTGCCACTCGTTTCCCTTTTAAATCTTGTGCACACATTTTGTCCTGTTTCTAAAATCGTGCTCAATATAATCCAGTGGCGTAAAGTAACTAAGTACATTTACTTAAGTACTGTACTCGAGTTATTTTTTACTTTACTGGAGTATTTCCAATGTTCAGTACTTTTACTTCTACTCCACTACATCTCAGAGGCAAATATTGTACTTTTACTCCACGACAATTATTTGAAAACTTTAGTTACTAGTTACTTTGCAGATATCAATTCTTATATTATAAAACATATATTAACCACTTCAGACATATTTTATACATAGGCTATTTGAAAATAGCCGATCTACAAGCTCACAACGTGTCGCATCGCGACACGTTGTGAGCTTGTAGATCTGCTATTTTCAAACATTTTAGTGCTCTTATTTTTGGTACTTTTAAGTACATTTTGATACCAATACTGTCATACTTTTACTCAAGTACATTTTTAATTCCGGACTTTTACTTGTAACAGAATATTTCCACGATGCAGTATTGATACTTTTACTTAAGTAAAAAGTTTGAGTAGTTTTTCCACCACTGATATAATCAAATAAATGCTCTCCAGTTTCCACCACTGCAAAGGACTACAATATTGTTTGGCAGCGGTTGAGCTAAAGCCGTTTTAATCTTTGCAGCAGTGTTGTATTGAGCAGAGTGTGTAATCTTTTTTGTTTTTTAAATTAATAATCATTTGGGAAATAATCCATGATGACCAAAAGAGAGCAACTTTATGAAAAATGCAAATGACTAAGCTACTGTTCCTTAACAGTTTACTTATTGCCCCGGGCAATTGTTATTATCAAAACCATTACTGTCTACATATTGTAGACTCTACAGTATGCATTTCATATAAAAAGAGAACATTATTTAATTATCCACCATTTTTGGCATGGAGTCTGTCTGTATACAGCGTCTGTGCTTGCAAACTGAAACAGGCCCTTTTAAAAAGTCTTGTTGCTGAATTCACAGTGTATTAAGCAATTTTCCAAGAGATAACCTCAGGGGTTACCTGAGCTAAAGACTGTGATTACTTTCTCTCCAGATCATAGACTGTAAAAAAGAAATGGACAAAGTTACGCCCATAGACTCTACAGGCCGTAAATGAAGCCTATTTTTCAGCAATTTCAAATCCGCCATCTTTCTATATCACGTCATATCCTATGCACACGGAAATGAATGCTATTGGTTGGGACCAGAGCGGGGGTGGGGAATGAATGCTATTGGCTGTGTAGCTTGTCAATCAAATCATCACAAGGTAGCCACGCCCCTCCTACAGCATACCCTACTTTATCATCAATTTTAAAATAAATGGGACCATAATTTACCAAAACTCATATCATGATTATTGAAAGAAGACTTTAAACTAGCGACTGGAAGCATATAGTATTTATGACAATGTTTATGAACACATTCCATGCCAGAGTTTAATATCATAATGTACTCACGACTGCCAGCGATTTAGGGTTGTTTTTTTGTTTTTTTCACCTCACCACAGACCTCGCTAAATACCTTATGACCGCACGTTAAACTTTTTGTAGACACACAGGGTAGCACAGTACACACAGTGTGAGTGGCCCAGAGAAGACATTTTCAATCGGCGACATTCCATTTTGCAGTTGTCGCAGTTTCTAAAAAAAGTTTTAAACAGCGTTCAGCGCAGAGAAAAACAACACCGAGATAATGGCGATTTAACGGAAGCTTTAGAGCGGCGGCGGATGGGAACGAAAATCTTCGATTGACATTCATTTCCGTTTCCGGGTGTGCTACAATGAAATGTGTCACTGCGAGAGAAAAAAAAAAAAAAAGACCACTTCGCGTAGATCTACGCGACTGGCACGCTGCGCTGTTATTTAGGTTCGCGTAGAACTACGCGATTGGCACGCAATGTGTTAAGGCAGCGCTACTCAACACGCGGCCCGCGGGCCGCATGCGGCCCGCACGCCGCGTCTTGGCGGCCCGATGGTCAAACCCCCCAAAAAAAAAACTTTTTTTTTTTTTTTTTTTTTTTAAATAAAAATATACATTTTAAAAATATACATTTCCGTTCAAATGTATGGGTTGCTAAAACATTTTTTGAAAACAAACAGACAGACATACATACAGGTGCGTCAATTGTTACAGGTATAATGCATAGTTTTCTATGCATTTGGGGTTTTTGGGGGGGTTTGACCCCCACATTTTCCCGCCCAGGATAGGTGTCCCTTATTTCAATCTCTGGGAGTTGGCAACCCTAACCTTGCCATACCTTAGCTTTTGCTGAACTGATGCCACTGGACATACACACAAAATAAACTGGTACAGTGAAAAGAATATGATCAGGGGTGCACATAACTGGTGCGCAGGTGCGCATGCGCACCCAAAATAAATAATGAGCACCACATCAGACGACGCGAGGCGCTTTTGCGTACCAACAGCTGGGACCGGAATTTCCAAGCTTTTATTTTTTAGCAAAACTAAAAAATAAAAGCCTGGAGATTTACTTCCTGAAGCCACACTCACACACTCACGCTAAAGCACGTGTCGGCCCCATGTACAGCCATAGGCGCAGGGGGACGCATGCTGTGATTGTGTGAGCCTCGCATCCTGACACACAGACAGGCTGCGACTCGCAGCCCGCTGCACGCAGCGGCTGTTAGAGGCACTCGTCAGTCACCGATGATGAACGTACCGTAATGGTGCAAAAATATGCCGTGAACGTCCCAAATTTGGCGGATAAAAGCAGCGCAGCACAGGGCACCAACCTTGGGGGGTTCACCAAACAGCGTGAGTGAAAAAAAAAACGGCGAAATTCGGAATTTGGAAGCAAAGCGTCCTTTTTTTCTCGCGCAGCATCCCCCCCCCCCCCCCCCCCCCCCGTTGACAAAACTGTCCCGGTGGGCACCGTGCTGAAACCCCCCCCCCCAAACGGAAAGTTATGTGCACCCCTGAATATGATGTCAAAATGTACATTTTATTGTGTGTTACAAAATCGAAAAATCCAAAATAGGACCGTAATTTTTATGGCGGCCCCTTGGACTTTTGGTATTTTGCTGAGTGGCCCCTTAGCCATCTTAAGTTGAGTAGCCCTGTGTTAAGGTAATAAAATCAAGTCAAAAGTTGCAAAAACCCATCCACTTGCATTGAGAGTTAATTTTTCTGACACCAGCAGGGGTAAAACAGCGAAACTACAGGCCATTCATATGAACCGTCACTTCCTATATAGACTCAATTTGAAAGGCGGATGCTGGGCCCTTGCTCCAGACCAGTCAAGTATTTGGCACATACAGTTTTGTGTTCCTTCATTGTCTCCGCCAGGCCGAAGGCGTGGCAGAGACTATGTTTTGCACCCTGCCCGTCCGTCCGTGTGTCTGTTTGTGAGCAGCTAATCTCCGGCACCGTTGGGCCGATCGCAGCGAAACTGTGCACGCACACTCCCTGGATGCCAGAGCAGAGCGTCTGCCCCGAATTTTTCAGATCGACCTGTGATAGCGCCACCAGGAGGTTGATGTTGCAATATTATTACTACAGATTTTGTCCAAACATCACGCAAATTGGTAGGCTACACAGTATCTCTATAGTCATGTGATCAAGTTGGATCTGTCCGATTTTTTGTATTACATCTACATTGCTAGCCCACAATAACCTACCTGACCTGGCGGAGACCTGCGCTCCGAGGAGCACTTTTTCTAGTTCACTATGAAAAGCCTTCCTTTCAAAATAGTATGCAAGTGTTTTCAACAACTTGACATGGAGCTTGAGAGCTATGAGCTAACTGCAATCACTTGCCAAAAAAATAAATAAACAGACTAGGGGTTGCTTTACTTAATTAATTTAAACTCCACAAGCTTTGATTTGTGGATAACAGAAATGCAACAGAGTAAACAGATAAACATATCATCCTGGCAATCATCCTATTTTCCTCCTCTATTAGTTTAGGTTGGCTAGACAGCATGAGAAGCAGCTGTTTATACGTACAGATGGATGGGTGATGAAATAGATTTCATGGCTCCTGTGTAAATGATTGATTAGCTGTCATTCGCCTTTTTTTGTTGTCAAATGTGTTTGTTTCCACATAGCTGTGCCTTGCAGTTAATCTAGACTTTGGTATAAGCATGCTTTGTGAAATATTGCCCCCCACAGCCATATTTTAAAGGTGTGTTCTATTATAATAGGATAATTAAAATTGGATCATCTATTTTTTCCCCTACATGCGAGAAAATCCAATTACAAAATAATCCATTTGCATGCAATCACTTAAGCTGCATACAATTACAATGTCTGATTATGTTGTGCATTTGTTGTTTATGTAATAGGCTACCTGTCTTTGAAGAAAACGTATATAAAAATATCAATACTTTGACAACACTACGAAGAACAGAGGCACTCTTAACGCACTCTGGAATGATGCAATGCCTGAATTTAAATTGGCCCACCAGAACGATCTTTAGGGAAGCCCCCATGTAACGGTTGCAGTAGGAATATTTTCAGTGAGCAGCTCCGGTTATTCATATTTTACTGTATTTTCGCACAAGCACAAAAAGAACACAGACAAGCTACCGATTAAATATGATATGTAGCGGTGCCAAGGAGCTGCAAATGCAAATGCAAAAAGAAAAGTCATCAAAGCGGAGAGAGGTATTTCTGTGGGAGCATTCCGTCATGCCGTGTATTTCATCAAATGTTCATGCACTTCTTTCCTTTAACCCGTTTAGACCGGGACATAATCTGTGTAATTTTTTAGATTTCTTTGGCTATTCAAAAATAGCAGATCTACAAGCTCATAGCGCGGCACTCGCGCTATGAGCTTGTAGATCTGCTATTTTTGAAAAAATAAATAAATAGAAAATGTGTGCAAATCTTTCAATGTATACATTTTAAACTCAAATCTTTGGTTCTGCGGGTCCCTGGAACAAAATGTTTTGAGATGGGGGGGTCCATGGACAAATACATATCATTTTGGGTGGTCCTTGACATGAAAAAGTTTGAGAACCACTGATGTATAGCAACATGAGTAAAAAAAAGGATTTATGGATTTAGAAGACATTTTGTAGAATCCCCAGAAGCAAAGATTTTTGTTATATTTTTTCACTTTAGAAAATATATATATTCAAAGATTTGCACAAAATTTCACGATTTAAAATAAATAAATAGCAGATCTACAAGCTCATAGCGGTATATCTGCTATTTTTGAATAGCCCAAAGCATAAAATAATGGCTTAAGTGGTTACACAGATGCGTTCCCGGTTTCAATGGGTTAAGACTTGTTTTGGGATGTGCGTAGGTGGGTGGGGTGCCAGCCAGGACATCTGGAGGTGTTCTCTTCTTATCCCCAGAGAGAGGTGTAGAGAGGCTTGTCGTCTGCCAGTCGTCAGGACTCTAATTGGCATCTGCCTGAGTCTCAAAGTCCCCCCCCCCCCCCCCCCAACCAGCTAAGGTTGGGATCCGTAAGGATATTAACGGTTCCAATTCCTAAACTGTTCACTTAAACGATTCCTACATATTAAAAAAAAAAATGTATTTAATGTTGGCTTCATTCTGATTTTTGATGAGGACAAATTCAATCATCCATGGTACTGCACGGCAGTGACAGCAAATTCAGATTTAGTCTTAAGGTCCTTACACACCGGGGCGTTTTTTTCGTGCGAATAATACGCTTTTTTTAAAAACCTTATAAAGTCAATGCAAGCGTACATGGCGCGAAAAAGCGGAAAAGCGAAGCGAAAAAGCGTCTTTTAATTATTCGGAACGAGTCCGAATTTTGCGTATATTCGCACATTCGCCGGTGTGTAAGGACCTTTAGTCTTTTGAATAACACACCATTTAGTTTCAGTCCTAGGTTAGTCATCTGAAATTGTTTAGCCTTAGTCGACTAAATATCAAAATCTTGTCTTTAGTCTAGACAAAATAAAAAATCTGAAATGATTATAATATTTTTAATAAAAAAAAATATCCCGTGATTTTGCAACCCCATTTTTTTCACCCAGTGCCAATTGTCTAAGTAATCCTGGGCACTACACTCCCTCTGCCAACCTAGGGAGAGCTCAGAGCCGAGCTCAGAGCCTCCTTCAATGCATGAGAGCTAACAACCCTTCTTATCACCCGACAGGGGGGAGTTTCCCCGGTTAGACGTAGCGCGTGGAAGGAACACGTTATTCCAACCAGTTCCTTTCCCATCAGGCACCCCGGCTGACCAGGGGGAGGCAGTATAGAGACCAGGATTACTGCATGTTTTTGTGAGGGTACCTACCCTAGGAGACACGGGGAGAACATGCAAACTCCACACGGAGAGGCCCTTTCGCCAACCCCAACTATGGGCGCTGATGACACGGAGGAGAGAACTACAGCAAATTCTGATTTAGTGTTCTTTTGAATAACACACCATTTAATTGTAGTCCTATTTTAGTCTTCAGAGATTGTTTAGTCTTAGTCTAGTCTTAGTCGACTAAATATCAACGTCTTAGTCTTTTAGTCTTTTAGTCTTAGTCAACAAAATTAACACTGCTGTACGGTATTGCATACATATTGTTATTGTAGTGGTTGTGAGGTTCCAAATGGACACAAATGGACACAAAATGTGCGTGCGTGCGTGCGTGCGTGCGTGCGTGCGTGCGTGCGTGCGTGCGTGCGTGCGTGCGTGCGTGCGTGCCCATGAACGAAGATCCATATCTGTCTGTCTGTCTCTCTGAGTCCCTTATATGCCATATATGTGGGAGATACCTGATCATGTCATCAATATTACGTCATAGACTGGCTTCCAAGCACTATGATAATCGGTATTGCACTTACTGTAGTACTCTAATAACAGGCACAACGGGTATTGCATAACCGGGACTACGCAGCTCCTTGGCACTAAATATCAATATCAGTAGCAGATCGGCAAGCTTGTCGCATCTGCTACTTTTGATACGTTCTTGTGACGCTGTAGTATGATCGTGTAGGGTTAGAATAATCAAATATTCAAATAATCATTTGTAGGATAAAAATCGAATACTTTTTAAAAAAAAATTATAAAAAAAAGATTCTGTTTCAAAGTAGTATTGCCCATAGTAACTACATGTTAGAGAATTCCTAGTGTGGGTGTAATATTTATTTATTCTCTATTTTGCGTTTACAGGAAGTAATTCACAATTGAATTTAAGGGACTTTTGATATAACAAATACACAAAAATGGATTGACCGTGGGTAGGCTCTAAAAGTGTGAAAAACACATTTTTCATTTCACCACGTCTTTAATGGTTTAGTTACAATAATGCAAAAGATGCACATGCTACTGTCTTTGTTTATTTCTGAAAAGGAGTTTATGAGTTTATGGGCCAATGCAATGCTGTTATTGTAACCTATGATTGTCATTTGATGAAAAAAAATTACAAATCCGCAGAACAATTTCACCCAAACAACCCCCCCCCCCCCCCAAAAAAGAAATAATAGTTTTTTAAATAAATATTAAACGATAAAAAAGGGGGCGTGGTCGATTATTCAAATAATCAGTATTTATGAAAAAACACAAAAAGTTAGAATATGGAGATAAGAGGTTTCTGCCCGACAACAACAACAACAAACATAACGGACAGCGCTCCTCTCTGGCCTCCTCCACGAGCCACACCTCAGAGAGGACAGGGCTGCAATTAGGTTGTATACCGGCGGGCGGGACTGACATGGCAGAGCCATTCACAGGAGATCATTCATTGAGAGTGTGGTTTTTATAGATGTGTGTGTTTGTATAATAGTCCCCGGGAGGAATCGTTTCCTCCTAATTATATTTGCACACACTCCTACGGTGGGCGGCGCCGCCTCTCTCCCCGCTCGATGCTTCTGAAATGTAATAAAAGAAGACGCGGTGTTAAACAGATTACTCACGTCCCAGGCAGAGGCTTGTCACGGCCATGATATGGATCGCTTTCATTCAGTGGTGGTAACTTTAAGTACCTTTACTCAAGTATTGCACTTAAGCACAATTGTGAGGTACTTTTACTGCACTTGAGTGATATCTCACGAATAGATTGAGGCCAAATAGTAGCAGAACTTAGCAGATTTTTTTATTACTCCCTGCTCAGCACATTAGCAGTTATATCATTGCATGACATACATCTGCTATTTTCAAAAGAGTTTTATACATTTGAAAACGTGAAATGGGACATTCTGCATAATGAGTACTTTTACTTTTGGTAGTACATTTTGATGCCAATATTTTTGTACTTTTACTCAAGTACATTTTGAATTACGGACATTTACTTGTAAAAGAGTATATCTATATTGCAGTATTGACACTTTTACTTGAGTAAAACATTTGAGTACATTTTCCACCACTGGTTGCTATACTTTTACTTCTACTTTTAAGGACAAAATCAGAGTACATCTTCTTCCACTGGTTTCAGTCAGCTGAGTCTGCTGTCTTTGCATGGCAGGCAAATGACCCGGGGCAGAGCTCTCTCGCTGAACCTGCTGCCTGGCCCTATCTTAAGTAAACATGAGTGATACAAAACAAACCAGACGAGGGTAAAGAATACAGGCAAATATTCGGTAACCAAAATGTAAATCAGTTAGATAGATTTCACTTATGCCACGGGTCTTCAACAGGGGGTCCGGGACCCCTAGGGGGTCCTCAGGGTTACTACAGGGGGCAGGGGCACCAAATATATGCTATTTCTGACGAAGAGGCTAGGTGTAGAGGGAAAAGGGGGAGACCAAGTACGGAAGTTTACTAAGTATTGAGGGTTTAAGACTTATTTTCCGACATTGAACCACTTAAACTTTAAGTGGTTCAATGTCGGAAAATACATGTTGGCATGCATTTTATGTTGGCCAACATATTAAGAGAAAGTAAACAAACAAGCATAAAAACATTAATTTACACAACACTGATGCTGTCAAACAAGTCTATGAAGCTAACACATATACAATATGTAGTGGGGGTCCCTGCTTCATCTCCCTCTCTCAGCTAAGCGGTCCTTGGCATGAACAAAGAAATGAAGACCCCTAACTTATACCATTGTAATCATATGATTTTTCGTGCCAGGCGAGATTTTTCCCCCCTTATGTAACACCAAAGCATATTATATTGAGGCGTGTAATCTCATTGCATGTTCTTGTTCTGCAGCCTGACCCCCGCAGCAAGACATGGGATACATATTTGTCACGTTTTGGTCCGGCCTTTTGTGAGCAGATGGCCCGTCTGGCCGTTCGTTCGTACGTCCACACAACAGCAAGCAGCTGGGTTTATGTTGAGCACACTGAATGTAGGGCTGTCGCGATTAGGACATAATCATGACATCTCTGTATCTGTCAGTCCTTGTCCCTTTTATGCCCATATATGGAGATCCCTGATGTCATCAGTGTATGCCCCCTTTTGTGGCCATATATGGAGCTGACTGATTTGTTTGCTAATGCCATGACGACACATTGAGGTTAGACAACACGCTCCATATTTGGGCGTAGCTGCATAGGGAACTCCTTATATGGTTACGGCTGAGTCATGGTGACATGAACGTGACGTCAGAGGTCCGCCCGCCCACTGGCCGGTCCGCCGGCCAATCCTCCCTTAAAGGGATAGTTCACCCCAAAAAATACTTTTTTTCTATCGATTACTCACCCCATGGAGACTTGAATTCATAGATATTTTTTAATTTTTGTCGCATTCCTAAGCCAATAATTTGATGAACAGCGGACAGGCAGGCAGCGGTTCCGGTAGGAGACACAAAGGGGAGTCTTTGTGTCTCCTACCGGAACCGCAGCCGGTCATAAAATTATTGGCTTAGGAATGCGACAAAAAAAAAAAAACATTGATGAATTCAAGTCTCCATGGGGTGAGTAATCGATAGAAAAAATGTCATTTTGGGGGTGAACTATCCCTTTAAGCCAATTTTAATATAGAATAACTGCAACTGCAAAATGATCTCAAACAATTGCGATCAGTCAATTATGTGATAACTGTGACAGGCCTAACTGTAGGTTGAACAGCCACAGGTGTGTTGTGTCAGCGCAGAGGCCCCAGACACAACACTTCACAACAACACATCATCAGTAGTAAACAGCATCCTAGAGAGGCTCAAATAATGTCACCGGTCCGGATGCTCCAGTTTCTCAAGAAGTGACATCTAAGAAGCTAGAAGGAAATGTGTGGATTGTGAGAAAAATATGGGAGAAACAATGAGAGGAGATCAAAGTAACCGCACGCTCGTAGTATAGCTTCGGTGCCAAAATACTTTGTCAGTGGACGAGAGAGAAAAAAAAGCAATGTTTGGGCAGGAACGCTGCCTTCCTCAGGCTATCAAGATCAATATGAACACGGTCTTCTACAACCTTTGATGTTTGCCAGTGTAGGCCTTTTTGTTTTTGGACAGTAGTTTGCTTATCCAGATTTTTCAATAGGCCTAGACCACCGATTACTGATGTTTTGACTGATATTTTGTGAAAAAGAAAAAGAAAAAGTAAGTGCAACATCTTTCAAGGTAGGGTAAGTGATTTTCTTTGGTTGAGTGTTAAATAGCTCCATATTCTGATAGTACTCATTGCTATAGAGTGTTTGTTCAGTAACAGGAGTCTCCATTACTCTCCAGCTCTTTATTAAACAGAAAATACATTTTCAGGTCGGGATACCAACTTTATCCAATCAGGATAGATAACTCTGTCAGGATACAGATTAAACAAGTGAAATTGGAAGTGAATAAATGAGCAGACAAAATTGGAACTGGAAAACTATAAAATTGAAGCTGAAGCTCTCCTGATTGGCTGAAATTCTGTCACCTACTTAAAAATGTATTTTCTGTTCATTTAAGAGCTGGACAGACAGGGAGACTCCTGTTACTGAACAAACGCTCTATAGCAGTGATTACTATCACAATATAGTGCTTTAACCTTTTAACAAAAAAAAAACGTTTTGTTTTAACCAAAATAATATCATTACCCTAGCTTTAACACATTGAGTGCCATAAACGGTCCGGACCGTTTTTGAGAAGCTGTGCGTTATGTGCCATAAACGGTCCGGACCGTTTTTGGCCCATTTTTTAAAAATGTATTTTTCCCACGTGGGGGCGCTCTAACGAAACTTTGGGATCATACAAGGAGTCTCTGAGAAGGAGAGGCCGGATGTGGATCCATGTCAAAAATGCTTCCGTTCGTCTGCTCCAAATGTTAACTCCTTGACTAAAAGCTTAATATCTCCATTTCTTTTTAACGTGGTGGAATGTTAGTCGGGACCCTCCGCCGTCTCGCATGCACGCTTTGTTTACATGCACTTCTGCGTCGGGGCTTCTACAGCACGAAACATATCAACGTAAGTGGATGGAAGATATGCTGGCACTGAACGTACCCTATTTTAATAAACCTCTGGCACACAATGTGTTAAGTCAGTTTGAAAAACATTTAACTTGCAAGCAAAAGATCAATACAAATAAACACAAATGACTTTTTGATAGATAAAAAGTAAACACATAAGCTGAACTGTATCTTGTTTACCACGTAAACCCTATACGAAAATGTTTAAAACAATAGCTGTGTTGGGGACACCTTGGCTGCATAAAAACAAAACTAATAATTGCCTATCATGCAGATAGCTGTAATATACTACCTCGTGCTTACAGCGCCAGAGCTGTAAGAACAGGGCGTTCCAGGTGACATTGAGGGAAAACGGATAGGGCCGCCACTGCAAAAAAAAAAAGAAAGAAGAAATGTCAGTGTCAGCTGACGTTAAATGATATATAATAAGACAGCAGACTCAACCTACCGAGCCCCCTGGGCACCTCATACAAAAAGCAAGGTCATTTTCATAAACCAAAATCATCTTCTTTGCTCCCACGGCACTACTACAGCAGTACCACCATGAGCTTAACCCATCAAGACCGGGAACGCATCTGTGTGTGTCATTTTTCGATGCCTTTGGGCTATTCAAAAATAGCAGATCTACAAGCTCATAGCGCGGCACTCGGCACTTGGAAAATGAGCGTGAAAATGTGTGCGAATCTTTGAATATATATATATATATATATATATATATATATATATATATATATATATATACATTTTTAACTAAAATCTTTGCTTCTGGGGGGTTCCCTGGAACAACATATTTTGAGATGGGGGTTCCGTGGCCAAAATACATTTCGGGGGTCCTTGACATGAAAAAAGTTTGAAAACCACTGATATTATAGCAACGTACGTTTTTTCAAAAAACTGTTAGGATCTAGAAGACATTTGTAGAATCCCCCAGAAGTGAAGATTTGAGTTAAAGACGTTGGCTTTCAAAAATATATAAGATTTGCACACATTTTCACGATTTCTCAAAGAAATAGCCAAAGACATCTAAAAATGACACAGAAGCGTTCCCGGTCTTAATGGGTTAACTGGCACAGGCAGTACAGCACAGTAAATCCCTTTTGGGATAAATCCTTTGACTGCTAGAGGCATTACCATGTCCTGTACAGCAGTGGATTTCAAACTTTTTCAATTCAAGGACCCACAAATTGATGTTATTTGGCTGCAGACACCCCATCTGAAAAGATTTTGTGCCAGGGACCCCCAGAAGATAAAATTCATTAAAAAATAATGTTACATAAAAAAAAATTAAAAAAAATGCAGATGTACAAGCTCTCAGTGTAGCACGAAGTGACGCGCTGTGAGCTTGTACATCTGCTATTTTTGAATAACCAACGTATGAATGGATAAAGAGGTCAAAATGATTGTGATGCTATGTTAACTACTTTTGCTGGGGACCTCCCGGAACCCACCCCTCCACGTGACCCCAAAGTGGTTCTCAAACTGGGGTCCGGGGACCCCCAAGGGTCCTTGACGGAGTTCCAGGGGGTCCACAGCTAAATGATAGATTAGGAACCAAATAGACCCTAAATGGGTCTGTAACTCAGAGAGTGTACAAATGGAACCAAATGAACCCTTACGGGTCCATTTGGTTCCATTTGTACACTCTCAGAGTTAAATTAACATTGATTTTACAATATAAATTGGGGTCCCAGAGATGCCACTAAATGGGGGTCCGTAGCCTCTAAAATGGTTGAGAATCACTGCTAGAGCTGTAAAAATCTTCTCTTATGGGGGTCCCTGGCATATCTTTTCAAATTGGGGTCCGCAGGCTAATAAGTGTCAATCTGGGGGTCCTTGACATGAAAAAGTTTGAGAACCACTGCTGTACAGAACTGTCCTTTAAAAAAAATAAACAGAGGGATTAGCAACACATATTTTTTTCAGTTTGCAGAAAAGAACGTCACAGCTATCTTTACGGACATGGGAAAGTGATACAGCCA
This sequence comes from Gymnoscopelus braueri, assembly GCF_963280865.1. Classification (NCBI taxonomy): domain Eukaryota; kingdom Metazoa; phylum Chordata; class Actinopteri; order Myctophiformes; family Myctophidae; genus Gymnoscopelus; species Gymnoscopelus braueri. The sequence continues at coordinate 48,072,232 of NC_137621.1, read as the reverse complement.
TGAAGCATGCTAATGGCGGTTGTGCATGCTCTAGATGCGGTTTGAGATATCCTCCACTGTCTGGTGGCAAGTAACCTTGTATGTCCATTGTCCAAAACTGTTACTTTTCAGGAAAGGGGAAGAAGAAGCTGTGTTCTAAATGGATCCAATGTAGTTATTATTTATCAATATTTATAAAACCCATAGACGCACTTAACAACTTTCAAGTTTTTTAAATAGCAAAAATAGCAGATATACAAGCTCACAACGAGTCACGTTTGTAGGCTATTTTTGCAACCTTTTTGTGACACTGTAGTATTACGAAGTAGGGCATTAATTCATCTTTTTTTATTGGTGGGGGGGGGGGGGGGGCAGCTTTGCCGAGCATTAGGGCTAGTTCCCTTGGTGGTGTAGTTGATGTGTTTGTAATTGAAAGTTTTCGCACACCTTAATTTGATGAACAAAACCCAAGGGATAAGAAAGTTCTGACCTTAAGCTGAGATTTCTAGAGTGTTACCTTAAAACCAAGCTTCTCTGGAGGGCTGAAGTTTGTTTTGAATGGCTTACTGCAGTCCTCCGGAGAAGAATGCCGCAGTAGCAAAGTAAAAACAAAAAAAAAACTGTCTGTTAAAGGGATAGTTCACCCCCAAAATGACGATTAGTCACTCCATGGAGACTTGAATTTGTGGATGTTTTGTTGTTTTTGTCGCATTCCTAAGCCAATAATTTGATGACCGGTTCCGGAACCGCTGCCTACCGGTCCGCTGGTCATCAAATTATTGGCTTAGGACTGCGACAATTACTATCCCTTAGTTGAACTACTGTATCCCTTAGTTTAAAACCCCCCTTTTCCGTCGAGGGCTCTGTCTCAAATCTGTTTTTATCTCTCTTGTTTTAACTCTCTTTCAGCGTTCTGCTGGTTGTGAATTAAGTAGTTTTGGTCCTCAGAGTTTTGAGTGATCGTTCAGTTGAGTAGCTTCTCTGAAAGGATGCAAGCAGCAGAGCCTCCAGGCTGTATCACAACAACACAAAGAGACAGTGTAACATCTCAAGGGGCTAATACATGCTGAACCAAAGTCTGACAAACAAGTTCTGAATGTTATTAAGCATATACTTACACTGCATATTTCTGAGGTGGCTGGAAGATATGAGTCATGACTGATGGAGAGAGAGAGAGAGAGAGAGACAAGGGCAGGACAGGAACAGACGGAACAGACTGTGTTGGACATGCAGTCATGTGTTTTTAACTCATTCAAACCGGGAACGCATACTGCGTACATTTTTACCCACAGTATAACCATAATTTTATACTTTGGCTATTCAAAAATTGCAGATCTATAAGCGTGCCGGGCTACGAGCTTGTAGATCTGTTATTTGTTTTTAAAAATCGTGAAAGTTTGTGCAAATCTTTGAATGTATATGTTTTTTAAAGCGACTTTTTCAAAACTCAAATCTTTGCTTCTGGGGATTCTACAAATGTTTTGAAAAAATACTCATGTTGCGGTTCTCAAACCTTTTTCACGTCAAAGGACCCTCAAAATGATATGTAATTGGCCGTGGACCCCCATCTCAAAATATGTTATTCCAGGGAAGCAAAGATTTGAGTTAAAAATGTGTTCAAAGATTTGCACACATTTTCATGATTTTTTCCCCAAAAAATTGGGCACTCGGTGCCACGCTAGATCTGCTATTTTTGAATAGCCAAAGAAACCTGAATTGGCACATTTGCTTTCCCGGTCTTAATGGGTTAAAGGAAATGATTATGCATGTATGTGATGTTTCAATAAGTATATGACTTGTACTTCAACAGTGACATCCCGTATGTTTGGGCCTATATAGTATCCTTGATAAAATAGAGTGCATGGCATCACAATCATCTCTCTACAAGCGTATGCAGCTACTAGAATTAATCAGTATAGATCTATGCAGATATTGGCTGGGGCGCGGTATCTGCCCCCCAATAATTCTGATACAACAAACAATCTCTCTGCCTTTTTCACTGGACTGTCTACCTGCTTGGCCATACATGGGCAACTGGCGGCCCGGGGGTCACATCTGGGGGGCCCCCACCTTCACTTAATGCGGCTATGCAGCCCGCAGGTTAATATCAGAATACTGATTGATTTCAGCGGTTACAATTGCAAACATGACCCGCTTTAATTACTTCAGTCTATATTAGTAGCTTAATGACTAGTATTAAAATTCTATTGTCTCTTGTCCAATGTATTTGTATTTAAGCTTATAAAGTTAACATAAGTATAACTAAATGCATTTGAAATTAAATAAAAATATAACTTTTCAGGATTCCAATTCCAAAATAGCAAAAAAAAAACGGGATTCCAATTAAAAAATAGCAGATCTACAAGCTCAAAACGCGTCGCATTGTGACGCGTTTTGAGCTCTCTCTCTCTCTCTCTCTCTCTCTCTCTCTCTCTCTCACTCACTCACTCACTCACTCACTCACTCACTCACTCACTCACTCACTCACACACACACACACACACACACACACACACACACACACACACACACACACACACACACACACACACACACGGAGAGAGAGAGAGCGCACTTTGGCAATGTAAACATATGTTTTCTCAATAAAAGCCCTGGGCTGGGAGATCTTCAAAAAGGCATGGGTCTGTCCTGTCCCTTCATAGAGCCCATTGATCAGTTTAGCCTAATTGGTCTTAGTTGACCAACTCGACTTTGTTTGTCGATGTCGTTTGTTCTTTAAACTTCACGGCACGCTGAATTAGGTAGGTTATTTCTTACGCAACGATGCACACATCTCTTATAAGCTCTAGATTTATCCCATTAATTCTACCAGTCTATATAACCTTGAATTTCTAGCAGCTTGTAGAATCAAACTTTACGAGGCTCCGTTCTCAACTTTCTAATCTCATGTGAGATCGTACACAATTTTACAGATTAGTTGACCATATCCTATGACTAACAGACAACTAAGAATGTATTTAGTCGAGGACTGCTCTGGTCTACTATGGCAGTTGACAAACCTGAGCTCACACAGTACCAGTACCAGTATCAGTACCTGCTTGTGTAGTTAATGTTTACTTGTCAAATGTTTTACTTAAGTAAAAGTATCAATACTGCAATGTACTGTAGCAATACTCTGTTACAAGTAAACGTCTGGAATTCAAAATGTACTTGAGTAAAAGTACAAAAGAATTGGTATCAAGTAAAAGTACTAAAATGTTTGAAAATAGACGATCTACAAGCTCTCAATGCGACGAGTTGTGAATCAGAATCAGAATCAGTTTTATTGTCACATCACAGGTTTACAAGGTAAAAAAGTGGGTGAAAATCTTTTTTGTACATCGTTCCCATCGCAACGTTAGTTAGTTTCCATAGAAAGAAGAGGGGGGGGGGGAGAAGAAGAGGGTGGGGGGCAAGTGGGAAGGAGATCAAAAAGAGAGCAACAGAAGGCCAGACAAGTTATCTACATATTTACAAATTACCTGAGATAATAAAAAACTAAAAAAAAACTAAACTAAGGTGCCTGAGCATAGCAGCAATGTATTGTATACTGTGCATGTTATACTTATACTGTGCATGATAGACAATGGACGTTAAGGTGCTTAGAGGAAAAGGAGCACAATTTAAAAAAAAATAAAAAAAAGTCAGTGCGTTATACAAGGGATTAAGGTGCAAAAGGTCAGTGCGTGTCCACCTAGAGTGGACTGACCCTAGTATAATCCGCAGGTAGCTCCATGAGGGAGTGCAACAAAAAGTCATTTGTACCTGGTGTAGTCCACAGGTGTGTCCGAGGGGGGCTAAAGTCCAAGTCATTGTCCCTGGTATAATCCACAGGTGTGTTCAGGAAGAGCCAGAAAAGTCTGCGCCGCCTGTTGTCAGGCTGCTGAACAAGGCCTATGCCTCATTCAGGCTTATGCCCCATTCAGCATTCTGACAGCAGCCGGATTGAAACTACACCAGAACCTGGTGGTGGAACTCTTGATACTGCGGTAGAGCCCCTTGCCCGGTCGCGGTCGTTGTAGGGGGTTGAACAGTCTGTGACTTGGGTGGTGCTTGTCCTTGATGATGCGCTTGGCTTTGACCACGCACCGCTTTTTGTACAGTTCCTGGAGCGCTGGGAGCTCGAGTCCCATTATCCGCTCTGCCGATCGCACTACTCGTTGTAGGCTGATCTTTTCTCGGGCAGTGCAGTTCCCGTACCAGGCCGTGACACAGCCTGTTAGGATGCCTTCAACAGAACTGTTGTAGTACAGCCTGAGGATGCGATGTCCTACTCCGAGCTTCTTCAGGCGGCGGAGCCAGTACAGTCGCTGCTGAGCCTTTTTCCTCACGTGTGTGGAGTGCGTCTCCCATTTGAGGTCCTCCTCGATGTGTACTCCGAGGAACTTGAACTCGCTGACCCTTTCCACTGCAGCACCGTCGATGAGGATGGGCGCATGGTCTCTCCGCGGCCTCCTGAAGTCCACGATCAGTTCTTTGGTCTTGTCGACGTTAAGAGAGAGGTTGTTCTCCCGGCACCAGCGTGCCAGTGATTTGATCTCCTCTCTGTAGTCAGACTCGTCGTTGTTGACGATTCGGCCTATCACTGTCGTGTCGTCCGCATACTTTATGATGGTGTTGGAGACATGTGTGGCTATGCAGTCATACGTGTACAGGGAGTAGAGGAGAGGGCTCAGCACGCATCCCTGGGGTGCTCCGGTGTTGAGGGTCAGGGGGTCGGATGTGATGCTGCCCATTCTCACCACCTGATGTCGGTTGGACAAGAAGTCCTGTATCCAGTCGCACATGCTTGGGTGTAGCCCTAGGTCTCTGAGCTTTTTGTCAAGTATTGCTGGGACAATGGTGTTGAATGCTGAGCTGTAGTCCACGAACAGCATACGTACATATTTGTCCTTCAGCAGCTTTTTGTCCATGTGCGAGAGGACGGTGTGGAGAGCCATGGCAATAGCGTCGTCGGTGGATCTGTTTTTGCGTTATGCATACTGCCACGGATCCAGCGAGGCAGGTAGCGTGGAGCTGATGTATTCCCTCACCAGTTTCTCGAAACACTTGCTGACGATCGGGGTGAGAGCAACAGGTCTCCAGTCGTTCATGCATGTCACTTTGGCCTTTTTGGGAATGGGCACAATGGTTGACATTTTGAACCCTGAAGGGACCACAGCCAGGGAGAGGGAGAGGTTAAAGATGTCAGCGAAGACACCCGCCAGCTGGTCTGCACATGTCTTAAGGATCCGGCCTGGAATCCCATCAGGTCCGGCTGCCTTGTGGATGTTGACCCGTGTGAAGGCTGTACGCACTTCTCTCTCCGAGATGGTTAGAGGGTTCTCCTCTGCTGGTGCTGCTGATGGCCCCGCTTGGCTGCCGCGGTTGGAGCTGATCTCAAACCGGCCGTAGAAAGTGTTCAGTTTGTTGGGGAGGGAGGCAGGCGGGTTCACCTCGCTTCTGGTTCTTGTTTTGCAGTCTGTCAAGGTGTGTACCGCCTGCCATGTGCTCCTGATGTCGCCATTGCTGAGTTTGTCTTGCATCTTTTTTGTGTAGGCCTTTTTCGCCTTCCTGATGGCGCTGTTTAGGGCCGCGCGCGTCGTGTTGCGCGTTTCCACGTCGCCAGATTTGACACCAGCATCCCGTTCATGCAGATGTGCACGTACTCCGCTGTCCATCCATGGTTTCTGATTGGGATAGATCCGAACTGTCTTTTTTGGGACTATGTCATCTATGCACTTACTGATAAAGCCAGTGACTGAGTCTGAGAGTTCGTTGATGTTATTCCCAGCGGCGTTCTTAAACATCCCCCAGTCAGTCTGGTAGAAGCAGGATTGTAGCATAGCGTCTGTGTCCTCAGACCAGATTCGGATTTCCTTCTCAACGACCGGCTCCCTTTTTAGCCTCTGTTTGTAGGCAGGTAGCAGCTGGATGGCGTCGTGGTCAGAGCTTCCTAGCGGTGGGCGGCGGAGAGCTTTGTATCCATCCTTGAAGGGCGTGTAGCAGTGGTCAAGAATATTGTCACCACGGGTACTGCAGGCGACATGCTGGTGGAATTTGGGAAAGACCTTTTTTAAGTCTGTCCGGTTGAAGTCGCCTAGGCAGATGACTGCGCAGTCCGGGTGGCGATTTTCTTGTGCACTGATCGCCTGGTGTAATTCCCTCATAGCTGTGTCCTTATTAGCTCCAGGATGAATGTAAACAACGGCTACAATCACAATGCTGAAGTCGCGTGGTAGGTAGAAAGGACGGCAGGCTATGATTAAAAGTTCAAGGTCTGGTGAGCAGTGACTATCTAGGATTTTAACATCTTTGCACCAGTTGTTGTTGATCAAGGCACAAACTCCCCCCCCACGTTGCTTACCACTCAGTACAGGGTCTCTGTCCTTCCTATACGCGGTAAAGCCAGGAGGAGTGATGGAAGAATCAGATGCTAACTCCGTTAGCCACGTCTCTGTTAGCACAACAATGGACGTGTTCCTTGTCTCACTGTTATACTTTACGCGCGCCAATAAGTCGTCCATAGTGGTCACTGTTCTTGATTCACACAGAGATCTAACGTTCGCTAGCAGGATTGAAGGCAGTGCAGGTTTATATCCACGTTTTGTTGTTCTTACGAGGAGACCCGCTCTTGTCCCTCGTCGTCCTGGTCTTTTCCGTCGCCTCGGGTATGTTGTTCCAGCCGGAACAAAGGGAACCCCTCCCCCCACCCAGCCGAGTGGGAGGTTTTCGGCAAAAAAGTCCGGAATTCTGTGTGTAATCGCTGTGCTGATGTCCATAAGTGCTTGTCTGTCATAACTCCTTAGACACGCGACGGTGTAGGGAAAAAAGAGAAGGCTAAAAAATACTAAAAAGATGGAAAAACGTTGCGATGTTACGGAGCGCGTACGGAAGCGGCCGTTCTCCATGGCGCTCCCAGTCAGATCTACATGTGAGCACTGAGCATGTAGATCTGCTATTTTCAAATAGCCTAGGTATAAAATAGGGCTAAAGTAGTTAATGTATGTTTTGCAATGTAATAATTTACATCTGCAAAGTAACTAGTAACTAAAGTTTTCAAATAATTGTAGTGGAGTAAAAGAACAATACTCTGAGATGTAGTGGAGTAGTAGTAGTAAAATGCTGAAAATTGGAAATACCCCAGTAAAGTAAAAAAATACCTCAAAATTGTACTTAAGTACAGTACTTGAGTAAATGTACTTAGTTACTTTACACCACTGGTAGTTACATGCATGGTTTGCTGCTTGCGTTCTTCTGTTTTTTTTTTTTTTGGGTCAACTACAGCTTGACCGCACACAGCAGCACTAGCAGAACTCCAAATTAAACAGAGATGATTATAATGAGGAGTCGTCCCTTTATGTTGCTTCTGCGTGAGAATGTACTATCACAAATGAACATTTGTGATAGTACAACAGGGATTTCAGATGGATTTTTAGCTTGAGAAACACTGTGTTCTCTTAAATGTTACCCTCATTTCTGCTAGCCTTGTTTTTAGCAAAGATTTAGCCTTTCTGTAACACATGTGCAATGCCCATTTTGTGTGTCATTAGTTGTGTGAGAAAAGAACCGGGCTTAATTAACCCGTTAAGACCGGGAAGCGGGAACGCATCTGTGTTTATTTTTAGATTTATTTGGGCTGTTTTTAAAAAATCGTGAAAATGTGTGCAAATCTTTTAATATATATATTATAATTCTTTTAAAGCGACATTTTCTTACTCAAATCTTTGCTTCGAGGACCACTGATATTATAGCAACATAAATTCTTTCAAAAAACTGTTATAGGATTTAGAAGACATTTGTAGAATCCCCCAGAAGCAAAGATTTGAGTTAAAAATGTTCGCTTTAAAAATATATATTCAAAGATTTGCACACATTTTGCAGATTTTTAGCACAAAAATAGCAGATCTACAAGCATGTAGTGCGGCACCCGGTGCCACGCTACGAGCTTGTATATCTGCTATTTTTGAATAGCCCAAAGAAATAAAAAAATGACACACAGATGCGTTCCCGGTCTTAATGGGTTAAACTAAGTCACTTTAACCGAAGTTCAAGGTTCACTTTCCATCTCACGTCATTGTTCTGGCCATGTCATTATAAGCAAAAATCATTTTTTTTAATGGCAAAAATAAACCGATCTACAAGCTCACAACACATCGCAACGCGTGGCGTTGTGAGCTTTTAGATTGGCCATTTCCGCACCACACCATGTTGTCATACAACAACTCTATACAATAGGGCTTCAGTGTTTCAAATAAGTCTTGTGTACCCCCATTAAACATAATGTCGTTTGACGTCCGTTGATGTCATTTTTCCAGGTTTTTAATCCAAAACGGAGCTCTGCTTTTCGTTAAGCAGCGTGTCTCCAGCCAGACTGACTTCCAACGCCGGTTGTACGGCGTCTTAATAAAGAGTTATGACGGTGACTGCCGAGTGTTTGACGCTTTTATGAAAGATTAGGTCACCAGGCCTCAGGACGTATTCAGAGACACCTTGCTGGATTTCCTTATGAATGTGCTGCTTTGTTAACTGCGTGATTTAATATGGTGTTGTCCAGGCCAAGTTGCTTTGGACAAACGCACTCTACTGCATGATTTAACGTCTCCTTACTGCTGGTTGGCTGTTTCTGAGGAGGCGAGGGCATGCAGTCGCAACCAAAGACAACCTTTGAGTTTGGCATATGAAGATAGGTGGGAAAATTACAAGTAAAGGACTGGTCTTGTATTAAAAATATACTATAAAATTACTTTTGAAAATAGCCAGCGAGGCACGACTGCTATTTTTGATGCGCGGCAAGTAAGCATGAATTGGAAGGATTGCAGAATGTATTACTCAAGTAAAGTAAAACTACCACTGCATGCAGTTGCAACCAAAGACACCCCATATTTTTGGCATATGAAGATTGGTGGGGAAAAAAATAACAGCAGCTATTCCTACTGTAGCCCTGCTTGAAGCAAGTGTAATATCTCCCTTGTGGGGGCCTTCCACTTACATGAGTGGTAGCTGTTCTTGGTTCGAATCCAGCTGGGTGCGCAACTATCACACACAGTACATATTATCACTGTTAGGCGGAAAGCTTTTCGAAAACTGTTTATTTTTAGGAAATGGGGACAAAAAAATAACCTGTGTTCCTATCGATCTAATTTATTTCATATTTAGTCACAAGCTCTTATTAACACTTACCAACACTTTGGATAGATATTTTTTAAACCCAGACCCAGACAGACTGAACTCTTTCACTGCCAGAGTATATACATTAATAAACTCACCCATGCCAGAGATTTTCGTGTTTTATAACCTTTTCAAGTGGTTACAGAAAATGTAGATCCATAATGATCGATCCATCCACCGTGTGTGGACACAGACATGATCTGTGTCCGCTTCCCAGTGGAAAATAATTTCACCCGTGAGGTAACTTTTCTTGCCACAGTCACGCTGAAAATACCATATTTTGTCAAAGATCTGCGTCTTTCCCACCTCCCCAACTGGCCACAGAACATTTATATACATTATGATCGCTTGTAAGGCGGTTGATAAACACAAAAGGGATCAATGTTCATCATCCAGAGAAATTTTTTTTTAACCGGAAGTCCGGAACTGTCGCTCCCTTAGCCAGAGCCCTAAATCCTGAATATGAATTCTTGCCTTCCGGCCAAAGGTTAAAGACCCCTGCAGCTAAAAACAATAGGTACAAATTCTATTTTTTTCTGTTTTTCATGTGTCTATGAGGTTGATAGAACTTCATTAAGCCCCCTGGTGGTGTTTTTATGTTGTTTTATGTCTTCTCTGACTATTTTGAGTTTTTACCTGGAGGCTGAAACCTTGAGGGTCAAACGTGCCAATAGAGAAACAGCGCTTTAGTGACATGGTCAAAATATACCCTCCCCCTCATTATCATAACACAACAGGTGTGGTCATGAGGAGGAGGAGGGACTAGGACAGGTGGGTGGTGAAAAAATCTTCCTCCTAGTATAACCATAATACCTGATGATTATGTTTTGGGGGGGGGGGGGGGATCACTGAAAATCACGGCACCCCGTCTTTAAGTACATTTTGATACCAGTACTTTTGTACTTTTACTCAAGTAATCTTTTAATTCCGGACTTTTGCTTGTAACAGAGTACTTCTACATTGCAGTATTGCTACTTTTACTTAAGGAAAACACGTGAGTACCTTTTCCACCACTGCTATCTTGTAGCTGTGTGTATAGCCACTAGCTAGCTTGTTCATAAAAGTCCTTCACTATGATGTTGATTTGTATCTTTCTCATCCCCCCCCCTCCCTCTTTGTCTAGACACCTCCTTGTCTTGTCATCATTCTATATTGCCTCTCTCTCTCGCCTCCAACTATCATCATCCATCTCACTGTCTCTACTCCATCTGTGATTCACACATTAAGATAACCGTCTGGAATACCAATCTAACCTAGGTTCTGGCTGATATGACTTCAATATCAATAATATCCCCATTATTATTTGCAAACGTTTGCCTCTATTATGAGCAATGAACAATATACTTTTTTAGATCTATTTTTGCATGCCAACATTGTACCAGGAAGTATAATATAAGGGATTAAAAGGGATATTTCTCTTTAAAAAAATATATTATGGTCTACTCAGGATCAGACATGCAAAAGTGTCACTTTTCAGCTACAGTCACCTTTTTGAACCCAAATAGGGCAATTGTGTGACACCTGACCCGAAAGAAAACAACATTTTATCACCTTTTTCACCTCGGGGCTGTTTGCATGCCTGCAGGCTTTTGTGAGCCCCCCAGACAGTTTTTAAGTTGCTTGATTCAGTATTTAGATATTTGATATTCATTTTATCAGACACCCCCCCTTCCTATACAAACCCATTATAACTTCAAACTACATTTTTAACTTGTTAGATTCATCAAAAAACACCCATCCTTGGTTCTGGTGACTCATCCTGCCCTCCTAATACATGATTAATTTTCAAAAAATATATATTAAAAATAAATGAAAAAAGTAATTGAAAAAACACGGTCTCCTCATGTATTAGAAGGACAATATCAGTCACCAGAACCAAGGACGGGTGTTTCCGATGAATCTATCTTCTATGAGCTTGTGAATCTAAGTTTGGTATAGTAAGGGGGGCGTGTCTGATAAAATGAACATCAAATATCTAAATACTGAATCAAGCAACTTAAAAACTGTCTGGGGGGCTCACAAAAGCCTGAGTGGACTATAAAATGACCCCAAAAAATATATATATATATCCCTTTAAATTAATCAGATTAATCTATTGAGTTAATTATTAAAGAAAATCTATTAGAACGTTTTCGTGTGGATTCATTGATATATATGAAGAAAATAAAATGACAAAAAACTGCTTCTCTATTATTCAATTAACATGCCTTACATACAGTACATGAGCAAGATTACGTCAGTTATTGGTCGTAAATATCGGTTCCGATTTTCGCTTAATTGCCCAGCAGCCCTAAGCCATACTGTCTTGAATATACCGATCCGACTCTCTGGCTGAACAGCGGTATTGGGGACATAATGTTCAAGCAGGCTTGTATCCATGCAGGGGATGGAGATTGTGTGTGTGTGTGTGTGTGTGTGTGTGTGTGTGTGTGTGTGTGTGTGGCTCTGTTAACCCTTTCAGTCCGGGAACGCATCTCTGTCATTTTAAGATTCCTTTGGGCTATTCAAAAATAGCAGACCTACAAGCTCATAGCGTGGCACCGAGTGCCGCGCTATGAGGTTGTAGAACTGCTATTTTTAAAAAATCGTGAAAATACTGTGCAAATCTTTGAATGTATATTTTAACTCAAATCTTTGCTTCTGGGGGGGGCTCTACAAATGTCTTCTAAATCCTATCTATAATCAGTGGCTCTCAAACTTTTTCATGTCAAGGGCCCCCAAAATGATGTGCATTTGGCCGCGGACCCCCATCTAAAAATATTTAGTTCCATGGACCCCCCCCCCCCATGCAAATATTTGAGTTAAAAAAGGTTCGCTTTAAAATAATATATATATTCAAAAGATGTGCACGAATTTTCACGATAAGAAAAAAAAAATAGCAGATCTACGAGCTTGTAGATCTGCTGTTTTTTGAATAGCCCAAATAATTAAATAATGGTTAAAAGTGGTTACGCGTTTCCCGGTTTGAGAGTAGATTCACAGGGGGAGTCTTACACAACAACATGTATCAGGTCCAGATGCCACACCGTGCTCTCTGATTGAGGGTCACATGTGGACTGCCACTGTCTCTTGGGAGCTGGATTTGACGCGGGGGGGGGGGGGTGGCAGCCAAACCTTGACCCTCGCACGACAAAGCCATATATTTTCTGCAGTGCCCCCACCCCAGATCAGCACCGAGGTACCACCAGTGTAAAGTAACTTAAGTACACGTATTCGAAGTACTGTACTTAAGTACAATTTTGAGGAACTTTTTACTTTACCGGAGTATTTCCAATTTTCAATACTTTATACTTCTGCTCCGCTACAGCTCAGAGGCAAATATTGTACTTTTACCCCACTACGATTATTTGAAAACTTTAGTTACTAGTTACTTTGTAGATTTTGGTTATTATAAACACAAACACAAAAAAACATAAACACACACTTCAGGCCTGTATTTCGGCCATTTGAAAATAGCAGATCTACAAGCCTAACGTGTCGCGATTGTTAGCTTGTAGAACGGCTATTTTCAAAATATTTTTTAATGCATTTTGAACTTGTGAAATGGGACATACTGCACAATGAGTACTTTTACTTGTGGTACTTTAAGTATATTTTGATGCCGATACTTTTCTACTTTTACTCAAGTACATTTTTAATGCAGGACTTCTACTTGTAACGGGGTACATCTATTGCAGTTTTGATACTTTTATCTTAAGTAAATCGTTTGAGTACTTTTTCTATCACTGGCTACGGCATCTCTGGTGTATTGGTTTCTATGGTTTTCACTGGAATGGAAGGGCTCTCTCTCTGTAACCCAGGACACTGACTTAACACTCGTGCATTTTTGTGCCTAATTCCCACACCAGTGCTGCTGTTGCAACTGTGTAGGACATAATCAACGAACTAGAGACCATGGATGCAACAGTTAATCAAATCGATTTAATCGATTATTAAAAATAGTCAAGAGTCCATTTACCAAATTATTGATTTCCTATTTTTCCAAAAACATTTTAAAATAGAGAAAATAGCTGATCTACCGTACAAGCCCACAGCTTGGCTATTTTCACTATCATCCTATAATCATCATATAATTCTACTGTCTGTCTGTGCATCTGTGCGTCCCCAAAATCTCTTCTGCCCGGTGGCTGGAGCAATTGATCTGCATTTGCACCCAGCCATTGACCATTACCATGTGCACGGAACACCGAAGGCCGTTTTTCGCTTTCCCCAAATGTCAGCTGTTTATTAGTGTTTTTGTGCTAGCTGGCTCCAGGGTTGCCAAATCATGTGCGTGAAACAAGCGCCGGTGTTGCCACATCCGTGAAACAAGCCGACCATCCGTGACGCACTTTGGGTGCTCATATCTCCCGACGGGTATGGCCTAGTAAAGACACTTTTAAAAATGAATTTAGTTTGATATAATCGGGATCTGAAGTCTTATCTCCCAGCCCTAATGGACATATCGGTGAATAACAACTAATATGTGATCCCCGTACTCACCCTCTCAGACTCTTCCTGGTTCCTTTACCGCAGTGGTTCTCAACCAGTGGTGCGGGGACCCCCAGGGGTCCTTGGGGGGGTACCAGGGGGTCCCCAGCTAAATGAGTTAACATAGGGTCACAATCATCATCATTTTAACCACTTAGCTTTGGCTATTAAAAAATAGCAGATCTACAAGCTCATAGCGCGGCACCGAGTGTCGCGCTATGAGCTTGTAGATCTGCTATTTTTGAAAAATCGTGAAAATGTGTGCGAACCTTTGAATATATATTTTTTAAAGCGAACATTTGCGGCCAAATACATATCATTTTGGGGGTCCTTGACATGAAAACGTTTGAGAACCACTGCTTTACCGTATTGCACTGTATGTGTGCGAGCAGGATGGACCACGCGTGCTTCAGGGCACAAGAGCCATGAGAGATGATTATGGGAGGGGAAACAACCAACGGGTTTCTATCTCAACATGAGTGATCTTTAATGTGTAGGGACAGAGATTTGTGTGCGTGCGTGTGTGTGTGTGTGTGTGTGTGTGTGTGTGTGTGTGTGTGTGTGTGTGTGTGTGTGTGTGTGTGTGTGTGTGTGTGTGTGTGTGTGTGTGTGTGTGTGTGTGTGTGTGTGTGTGTGTGTGTGTGTGTGTGTCAGTTGTGTAAAGTAACTAAGTACATTTACTCAAGTACTGTACTTAAGTACAATTTTGAGATATTCTTACTTTACTTGAGTCTTTCTAATACTTTTACTTCTATTCCACTACATCTCAGAGGCAAATATTGTACTTTTACTCCACTACAATTATTTGAAAACTTTAGTTACTAGTTACTTTGTAGATCTTGATTATTAGTACAAAACATGCTTTAAACACTTCAGCTCAATGCATACTTAGGCTACTTGAAAATAGCCGATCTACAAGCTCACAATGCGTCGCAAAGCGACGCATTGTGAGCTTGTAGATCTGCTATTTTCAAAGCATTTTTATACATTTGGAAACTTTGGAAACTAGATTTTCTACAATGAGTACTTTCACTACTTAAGTATATTTGAATAATAATACTTTTGTACTTTTACTCTAGTAAATTGTGAATTCCGGACTTTTACTTGTAACAGAGTAATTCTACATTGCAGTATTGATACTTTTATTTAAGTAAACAACGTGAGTACTTTTCCCACCACCGGTGTGCGTGCGTGCGTGCACAGCAACTCCCTGCATACATACCCAGTGCATCCCGCTGTGTTGCTATGGTGCGTTGACATGCTATATTGCCTTTGGCGGGGAGGTGATTGATGGCCAGTGGAGGATGGATGGATTGGTGCTGCCCCTCGCCGCTACTGTGTGTCTGTGATGACCCACAACTTATGTCCCCCATCCCTGGATGCACACCTTTAATTCACTGCTCTCTCTCTCTCTCTCTCTCTCTCTCTCTCTCTCTCTCTCTCTCTCTCTCTCTCTCTCTCTCTCTCTCTCTCTCTCTCTCTCTCTCTCTCTCTCTCTCTCTCTCAGTTGAGCGGGAGAACGTGCAGAAGAGGACCTTCACCCGATGGATGAACCTTCACTTGGAAAAGGTTTGTGTTGACGGTGTTGGAAGGATGAAGGGGATAAATAACTATGGGAAGCCCATTTACGCACAGCTAAACGGAACAGCTTTCACAGCATCTTAAGCGCACATCTTTTTAAAGAAACGGCCAAAATAAGCAGAATAAGCTCGCGTAGTGAGCTTGTAGATTGTCAATTTTCACTCTACACCAAATTGTTTTGATTTTTCAAAAATAGCAGCTCTGCAAGCTCATAGCGCGGCACAAAGTGACACTATGAGCTTGTAGATCTGCTATTTTTTTATAGTCAAAGTTTTTATCTCGCAAATGGAAGACTAATGGAGAATAATTTCCAAAAGCACAAAAAAACTTGTCGTTCTCGTCATTGGCACCTTAGCAAAATATGACGAGAAATCTTGTTGTTGGCAGTCAAAGAGTTAACTGTCCGTTCCCTTAACGTTTCCCTTTAGCAATTCCTATATTTTTTAAATATAATAAACCCAAGTGTACCCACAGCGTACCGATTTCTACACTCTCAGGATTTTGCTGTGTATTTTGACTTGAGTTTTCGAATGGTAAGTAAATGGACCCGTAGCTCTGAGAGCATGTCATGTTTGGACACTCCGGACTTTTTGCCGTGTTTTTTTTGACAGAGTTTGAATTGTCGACCAATGTTAGCCGCCATAACAAACCCAATTCCATTTCCACCACTCTGATCGACAAAAAACAAACAAACCCAAAAACAATCTTAGTTCCAGGCAGCAAATCAGATCAAATCAAATGGACTGTTATGTGTTGTGTCTGCTGTTACAAAGCGTACAGTAGCAGCAGACCCTGAGCCCGACATGATTCCCCACAGACACCCTGCAGCGTAATATTGTACACCGAGCCGTTGTTTTCGGGGTGGAAAACTTGTATGTCCA
>NC_137621.1:47853671-48051171 GCF_963280865.1 Gymnoscopelus braueri | reverse complement strand
TCTGCCACTTCTGAAAGTGAAAGTGTGTGCAAATCTTTGAATATATATATATTTTTTATTTTTTAAAGATCTTTTTTTTAACTCAAATCTTTGCTTCTGGGGGTCCCTGGAACAAAATATGTTGAGATTTTGGGTCGGCGGCCAAATACATAATCATTGTGGGGGTCCTTGACATATTCACCTGTTTCCTAGGCTGTGTGTTTTCCACTTCCTGTCGGATTTCATTGGATATCATTAGTCATCTGACCAGTTTCATTGGATTTCATTGGATCAAATCGACAGGAAGTGGAACACACACAGGAAGTGAAAAGCCTAGGAAACAGGTGGATAGAAACATAAGTGTTTCAGAAAACTGTAAAAAAAAAAAAATGAAGCTTTTTTAAACAGCCTCAGGTCGTAATGGGTTAAATTTCAGGTCAAAGTCAGAGTAATGAAAGGGGAGTAGTGTTTATCTCCACCCTGCTCAAAATAGCCTCTCCTGTATAGTCTACAGTGTAATAATAGTGTAGTCATACTACTTACCTTTGTTGGAAGAGGAGGGTTTGGGGGAGGGGGGAGGGGGGCTGTCAGCTGAATTTATTACAGGAAGGAACCTCCAGATCCATATCATCTGTTATAAACATTCTTCATTTCAGAATTCACTGAATATAAATCTCCAGTGGTGACTCGCGGTTTTCCCTGCAAGCTAACAGTATGGTGACTCACCGGAGAGAGTGTTGGAGAATTTGACCCGGGATTTATGACTTTATGATATAGAAATATACAGTCAAATGGCTATACTGTATATAATGTAAAGGGGTTTCATTTGAAAAGGGGATTTTGGTGCGTAATATGTCTATGAAAATATGTATTATTTTTAGGTTGATTACTATGGGCTGGTGTTGTCACTACAATGGCTCGTAACAGTGAAACGTAACTCGGCACATTTAAATTGTGATAAAAGGTAATAGGTAATAGATAATAGGTAATAATGAGGTAATAGATAAAAGTTCATAAAAAAATATCCATCACAATTTGGTCTCAGCAGAGGTTGTTTTTACAGTGAAGTGAGCATCTCTCTCTCTCTCTCTCTTTCTCTCTCTCTTTCTCTCTCTCTCTCTCTCCACTTAGTGTGACCCTCCGATGGAGGTCCACGACCTTTTCCGTGACATCCAAGATGGACGCATCCTCATGGCCTTGCTGGAGGAGCTCTCTGGCTGCAAACTGGTCAGTCAACCCCCCCCCCCCACACACACACACACACACACACACACACACACACACACACACACACACACACACACACTCATAGAAGATAAATTGTAGATGAATAGGTTTGACCCTAGATGTCATTGGACTGTTACAGCAACAAGGAAAAGGGCAGAGGGGAACACATCAAAGGAGGAAGAAAGATTTGACTAAAAACACAGCTACTGTATGAACTGTGAGCATCATCTCAAATAGCCAGATTTCCAGGGACAGTAATGGTTTTTCTTTTACATATTTTGAGGCTTTTCTGTCTTTGTTTGATAGAGAGACAGGAAACGGGTTGTCGGGGAGTGACATGCAGTCTTAGAGCGACTGCTAATGTGCAGATACTGCTAATCAGTGGTGTAAAGCAACTAAGTACATGTACTCAAGTACTGTACTTCAGTACAATTTTGAGGTATTTGTACTTTACTTGAGTATTTCCAATTTCCAATACTTTTACTTCTGCTCCACTACATCTCAGAGGCAAATATTATACTTTTACTCCACTACAATATATTATTTGAAAACTTGAGTTGCTAGTTACTTTGTAGATTTTTATTATTATTACAAAGCATACATTAACCACTTAAGCCCTGTATACATTTCGGCCATTTGAACATAGCCGATCTACAAGCTCACAATCGCGACGCATTGTGAGCTTGTAGATCTGCTATTTTCAAAAGATTTTTATACATTTGAAAACTTGAAATGGGACATTCTGCCTAATGAGTACTTTTAAGTACATTTTGATGCCAATAGTTTTGTACTTTTACTCAAGTACATTTTGAATTCCAGACTTTTACCTACTAACAGAGCATTTCTATATTACAGTATTGATACTTTTACTTAAGAACCTTTTTCCAACACTGCTGCTAATGTGCTGCGTTATTGATAGCATTTGATGTGAATATGCTCTTCCAGCTGCATGGCTTCAAGAAGTCCTCCCATCGCATCTTCAGACTCAACAACATCGCCAAGGTGCTGTCGTTCCTGGAGGAGAGGAACGTGAGTGTCACCACCACTTAATGTCACCGTGCTTATTAGCAAAAAGCAAAAGATTATCTGTCCACTTTGTTGATTAGTTGAGATATTAATGCGTTTTTGTGTAGGGCTGCAACTATTTTGGTTATCATAATATTTATTATGTAATACACTTGTTATATATCAAATCAACATTATTTTTTTGTAATCAACTAAATAATTTAATCTGATTAACCACTTAAGCTCTATTGTATAGACCCCTTAACAGACGACGTCACACTGATAAGAACCAGTATGCGTGCAACCAGTATGCGCGCAATGAAACCTATTCTATCAGGTCCCGCTAGGACGAGCCTCACCAGCCAACACACAAGAGGGGGTTGGGGTGTGCTGAAACCAGCGCACCCCAAAACAACAGGTTGAGAATTGATTGCGTGAAACAATCACCTGTGCATCCAGTCTCAATGTTGGTAAACAAATAATTGGTCTATACTTCATTGTACAATGGTGTCATGCAAAAAACAAAACAAGCTAGTGAGCTTGTAGACGAGCTATTTGAAGTGTTTTATAATATTATATATCAACCCCTCCAAAAGAAAAATAAATAAATAAATGATCTATAGATTTTTTTCAATAATCGATTTTTCAATTAACCGTTGCACCCCTATTTGTGTCTTTGTGTGCGTGCGCGCAGGTGAAGCTGGTGAGCATTGACGCCTCTGACGTGGCAGACGGAAACTCCTCCATCGTTCTGGGCCTCATCTGGAACATCATCCTCTTCTTCCAGGTTCACATCTCTCTCCATTTCATCCTCCTTCTAACAGTTTTGGCCCTTTGTGATTCTTTTAATTTCATCCCCACTTTAACTTAACACTTTAACCGCGCAGCGCGACGCGGTGTGAGCTTGTCGATCGGCTATTTTCCTGCGAAAGCTGGGATTTAATTGGTTAATACTCCACTCTCTCTCTCTCTCTCTCACACTCTCTCTTCTCTGCCTATCGCCGTCTGGCCTTTTTGCTTTCGTTTTTCATCCCCGGAAATGAGATCTCGGCCGTGAGAGAGAGAGAGGCGAATTGCCTAATTTACTACCTCTGCACTTTTCCCATTCACGCCGCTGGTGGAAAAGGGGTGTGGGGGGTGTGGGGGGGGTTGGGTTCTCATAATAGCAGAGCAGCAGATTGCTTTATGTAATCCTCGCTCCACTCGGGCGCCTCTCAGAAAGCATGGGGGAAACCATTAACTCCACCACGGCTCACTCACAGACCCGTCCCGTATCAGCGGAAGGGTGTGTCCCCCCCACCCCCCCCCCCCCCCGGCTGCACTATGCTCCCTGTCACAGCGTGGTTCCCAGCCTGTGGGCCGGGGTTCCCACTGGTGGGGCCGTGAGGATATTACAAGGCCCCCCCCCCCAAAATAAATCGGCAAAACACTGAGATTTTATTGATTATATAACGAAATTAATGTGAAAAAACAATAAGTCATGTTATAGGCCAGTCGTTCTCTATCGTTTTAGCTCAAGACCCAAAAGACAAATTTTATGGCTCCCCGGGACACAAACTAGTGGAAATAGCCTATTGTGAGCTTGTAGATCTGCTATTTTCACTACTACTTACGTTTTGTTTAGTTTTTTTATGGAATTTCTTAGATTTTTAGATTCATGAAAATCTGTAAAAAAATATATATATGTATATATATATATATATATATATATATATTATTATTTTTACATTTTGAAATAATAAATATTAAAAACAAAATTTAGGAAACGAAAAATAAAGGCATATTTACGCACGGCTCCCGACCCACTGTTTGGGAAACATAGCAAGTATAGTCTATAATATAGACTATACTCGCTATAGACAAGATCCCAAACACGACAAACAAGGATGATGTTGCGGCAACCAAGCTTACCCTAAAAAAAAAAATGCAATCCAATCCAATCCACTTTATTTATAGAGCACATTTAAAAACAACAGCGTTTGAACCAAAGTGCTGCACTCACAGTAAAAATAGAATACAACTAGATACCCTGTAAGGCTTGTAATTTCACAGATTTTACAGCAGTGACATCACTGGGATAAACTTTTCAGCACAGCTTCGTTGTAGTTTCAAAGACACGTGATAGGCTACAAGAAAAAGACATGCAAATAAAATAGGCTGCAATAGCTAGACAACTATTATCAGTGTATGGTTTTCATTACAAAGATGATCACAACAGGTAGGCCAGGCTATTGCAGATAGGGCTCCAAACAGACATTTATACGTCATACGTGCAGTTTGTGATGCTCCAACAATGGATATGTTTGGAGGGGTTGTTGGGGGGAGGTGACTTGCTGCCCGAGTGCCCGTCCATCTATCGTTAACCCATTAAGACCGGAAACGCATCTGCGTAACCACTTTAACCATTATTTTGTACTTTAGCTATTCAAAAATATCAGATCTACAAGCTCGTACGAGCTTGTAGATCTGATATTTATTTTTCTCTAAATCGTGAAAATGTTTGCAAATCTTTGAATGCAACATTTTTCCTTCTGGGGGATCTACAAATGTCTTCTAAATCCTAACAGTTTTTCTTTTGGAAAAAACTCATGTTTCTATATCAGTGGTGCTCAAACTTTTTTTTATGACAAGGACCCCCAAAATTATATGTATTTGTCCACAGACCCCCCCCCCCATCTCAAAATAGTTTGTTCCAGGGCCCCTCCCCCAGAAGCAAAGAGTTGAGTTAAAAATGTATATACAAAGATTTGCTCACATTTTCACGATTGTTCTTTTTTTCGAAAATAGCAGATCTACAAGCTCATAGTGTGGCACTCGGTGAGCTTGTATATCTGCTTGTATATCTGCTATTTCCCCCCAAAAATAGCAGATATACAAGGGCAAGGGCTCAATTGAGGTGGGGCAACCGCTCTTGCTCTGCTTCCGGGCTATACGCTTCCGTGGCAGAGTAACCCGCCTCTCTCTCTCACTCCCCGTCCGCTCCTTCTCTCTCCCGTCAGATCAAGGAGCTGACGGGGAACATCAGGAGCCAGTACCCCTCGTCCTCCAGCCTGTCGTCCATCCCCACCAGCTCCGACTCGGACGTATCCCTCAGCAGCACACCGTCCGAGGAGCGGCGCGCGCCCGCCTCCGACGGCAGGGCCATCAAGAAGCTGCTACAGTGGGTGCAGAAACGCACGCGCAAGTGAGTGGTCATTGTGGACCAAGTGGGTTGTCAAACTGTTTTTTCCTTGTGCCAAGGACCCCCCGAATAGATCTATATATATATATATATTTGGCTGCGGACCCGCCATCTGAAAATGTTTTGTTGTGCCAGGGACCCCCCAGAAGAGAAGATTCATGTTTAAAATATATATATATGATTATTTTATAATATAAAAATTAAATAAAACACACACAACGAAATAAATAAATTTATTAATTTATTTCATTGTGTTTTTTATTTATATGATTCTGTGGTAATTATTATACAATTTTTGGACCAACTTAAAAGCAAATAAAGAAAACTACATAAATAAACACAAATAACTTTGATATATTAAAAAAAAAACATAAACTGAACTGAACTTTAAAAAAATAGCCAATCTATTAGCCTCGCGTGGCCAGACAATATCACACGACACCCTGCGTGGATATTAGTCTGGTCCCTATCAACGATAGATTTTTTTCCAAGGGGCGGTTACAAAAAGATCCAAACGGACTCTATTGGTTAGACCTAAAACCAATCAGAGCAGTGCTTCCTGCTACGTCACACGCAAGCGCCGGAGCTGAAATAGTAAACAACGAAAGCTAGCTCCACTCGTATTTAGTCTGGTAACCAGATGAAACTATTCTTAACACATCTTTCTTTCCAACAAAAGCTTTAAGGGCTATTGTTTGTTCGTCTTTTAGAAAAGAAATATTTTCTAACGCGTTTACATTTGGATACTGGGCCCTGATTGGTCCCTCACGACTTTGGAGGGAGAGAAATGAAATCTCTATTGAGGGGGGCCAGACCTAATCTGCCGAGGGCTAAAGTGCGATGCAATTTTTCAAAGGCAGATTCGTCTGGAACCAGGCTACCAAACTATAAGCTCAGCTTTTGATTGGCTTTAGAAATGTTTGAAAATGTTCAGCTGTAATGACATGCCAAACATAGGGACACCCAGATGATAGTGGATACAAACCGGGAAACATCGGGTGCCATGCAGCGAGAGCGAATGGAATCGCTCCGTCCAATTCCTCAGACACACAGACCACAGAAGCAACAGATAAGAATTATTGACAATGTTTTTGACTCATATTACTTCTAGGTAGCAAAGGATAAACCAAAGATCAACATCACGTTAAAGTATTAAAGGGATAGTTCACCCCCAAAATGATTTTTTTCCTATCAATTAGTCACCCCATGGAGACTTGAATTTGTGGATAATTATTTTTGTTTTTGTCGCATTCCTAAGCCAACAATTTGATGACCGGCAGCGGTTCCGGTAGGAGACGCAAAGAGTCTCCATTGTGTCTCCTACCGGAACCGCTGCCTACCGGTCCGCTAGTCATCAAATTATTGGCTTCAAGTCTCCATGGAGTGACTAATCGATAGGAATAAAATTACCTAAAACCTAAAAGAACATAAAAAAGATTCTGCTACTGTAGCTTTAGGCATGTCATTCATAAGTGAAGGCACCCTAGCAGCAAGACCCCGTCACGTCTATTGTGTACGAGACATTTTTGGAAAAAATAACACCCTGTCATCGCCATGTGAACTGCCTATTCATTTTGAGTTCTGTGATTACAATAAGAAGAGATTCTTTGGTGTCTGTCAGTTTCATTGTTAGCTTTGAATGCAAACAGAACAGAACATTCTGACTGGCCTCTGAGTTCTAAGACGGTTATATAATAGCATGAGACAAGTGGTGGAAGAAGTACTCAGATATTTTATTTAAGTAAAAGTAGCAAAACCACAATATAAAATAATACTCTGTTACAAGTAAAAGTACTAAAATGTTTGAAAATAGCAGATCTACAAGCTCACAACGCGTCACGATGCGACACGTTGTGAGCTTGTAGATCGGCTATTTTCAAATAGCCTACTGTAGGTATAAAATAGGGCTAAAGTGGTTAACACATTGACCGCCAGAGGTTAATCTCATAATGTACTCACCAGTGCCAACGTTTTATTGTTGTTTTTTGTTTTTTTCACGTCGCCATAGATCTTGTTAAAATCCTTAAGATTGAGCTGTACACGGTCTGTTTACATCGGCGACATCTCCCTGCGTGTACCAGTCCAAACCACGTGTCAAACGGAGCCGCCATGTTTGAGTTCTGTTTCGAAAAAAAGGAAAAAGCACCACAGCCCGTAGGCTACGGGATCGGCGCTTAACCGTTGGATTTAACGGCCCGTAGAACTACGGGCCCGGCGGTCAATGTGTATGTTTTATAATATAATGATTTATATCTGCAAAGTAACTAAAGTTTTCAAATAATTGTAGTGGAGTAAAAGTACAATATTTGCCTCTGAGATGTAGTGGAGTAGAAGTAAAAGTATTGAAAATTGTACTTAAGTACAGTACTTGAGTAATGTGCATAGTTACTTTACACCAGTGCATGAGTGGGGAGGATGATAATACTAGACCAAAGACATGGGAAAGTGTCGACTAGTGTTACTTTCAATAGTAATGCTTGCCGGACTGGTTGTGTTGGTTGTGTGGCTGCGTTGAGGTCATTCTCCACTCAAAATAATCTGAATTTGAATGGAATTTGAATATGAATTTGAGATGCAAAAGCACAAGGCTGAGTCGTCTGTTTATCACAGACAAATATTGAATCAGTCCAATGAATCACACAACCATTGGAATTGCCTTACAACTACTCATTTAAGTATTAAAGCTACAAGCTGGAAGTTATTCTACTGAATAAAACATTAATTTAACCAATCTGCGCACGTGATTTGGGGCAGCACTTCTGGGGAGGGGGAAGGGAGGCGAGGGGGAGCGGGGGTCCTTTTGTTTTTTGTAGAACCCCCCAAAGTAATGTAACGGAGGACATACACTGAGTTGTTGTGTGCACCAAGGCAAGAAAGTCACTCCCAAAACCTGCTCTCCAGGGCAGTGTATCCAGGCCATGATGTTCATGCTTCCCGAAGACATCATTTTAATACATTTGCATGCGGTGCATTCAGTGGTGGAAAAAGTACTCAAATGTTTTACTTAAGTAAAAGTATCAATACTGCAATGTAGAAGTACTCTGTTAAAAGGAAAAGTCCGGAATAAACAATTTCCCTGATTAAAAGTACAAAAGTATTGGTATCAAAATGTACTTAAAGTACCAAAGTAAAAGTACAAAAAAGTTTGAAAATAGGCTAGGTATAAATAGGGCTAAAGTGGTTAATGTATGTTTTATAATGTAATAATTTATATTATATGCAAAGTAACTAGTAACTAAAGTTTTCAAATAATTCCTGGTAAAAGTACAATATTTGCCTCTGAGATGCAGTGGAGTAGAAGTAAAAGTATAGACAACTGGAAATACTCCAGTAAAGTACAGCACTTGAGTAAATGTACTTAGTTACTTTACACCACTGGTTGCATTTGCATCCGGTGCAAGCTCACAACGCGTCAACGTGTTGTGAGCTTGCAGATCGGCTATTTTCATTTTTTTCCCATCCATTATGATTCTTTTTTTTCATAATGGATTAAATCGATTAGTTCAATTTAACTGTTTGCGTCCCTATCTGCCAGGTACGGCGTGGCAGTGAAGGACTTTGGGAAGAGCTGGACCAGTGGCCTGGCCTTCCTGGCCGTCATCAAGGCCATCGACCCCAGCCTGGTGGACATGAGGAAGTCCATACTGAGGACCCCCAGAGAGAACCTGGAGGACGCCTTCAGGACGGCCCACTACAGCCTGGGCATCGCACGACTACTGGAGCCAGAGGGTAAACAGAACAGACCGTCCGATCTATTAGGGCTGTCACGATTATGACCATTTTTTATGATTAACCCATTAACACATTAACTGCCAAGACCGTAGTCCTACGGGCCGTTAAATCCAACTGTTAAGCGCCGAGACCGTAGCCCTACGGGCTGCGGTCTTTTCGCGCATGCGCGGTCCGGGTGCACTTTCGGATTTTTTTTGATCCACTTCCGTTTCCGGTTTGATGACAGGAAATAGAATTATTTGGGATCCGGTTTTGACGCTCACGCCCGCTCCCATTCTACAGACGAAACTGAAACTCAATTCTCTTCCTGTAGTTTTTTCTCCTCGCATTTCACTGTTTAACGTAATCCGCTCTAACTCAAACATGGATGCCCCGTTTGACACGTGGTTTTCACTGGGAGATACAGGGAGATCTCGCGGATGTAAACAGACCGTGTAGCGCTCAATCTTAAGGATTTTAACAAGATCTATGGCGACATGAAAAAAACAAAAAAACAACAAAAACACCTTGGCACTGGTGAGTACATTATGAGATTAGCCCTTGGCAGTGGATGTGTTAAGACCTGGAACGCATCTGTGTAATTTTTTGATTTGAGCTAAAAAAGCATTATTTTACACTTTGGCTATTCAAAAATAGCAGATCTACAAGCTCATAGCGCGGCGGAAAAAAAAAATTATCGTGAAAATATATATTTTTAAAGCGAACATTTTTAACTAAAATCCTTGCTTCTGGGACCCCCTGGAACAAAATATTTTGAGATGGGGGTCCGCGGCCAAATACATTTCATTTTGGGGGTCCTTGACATGAAAAAGATTGAGCACCACTGATACAGAAACACAAGTTTTTCAGAATACTGTTGGGATTTAGGAGACATGTAGAATCGGCTTCAGGTCTTAATGGATTAATTATCACGCAAACAACAATTTAATTGCAATTTAAGTTGCAAAGGGCAGAAATGACAAATAACCTAAATACACACAGAAATGACTGACATATTTAAATAACGTAATACTTAAAAAAAAACTAAAACATTCATATAATAAAACATTAATAGTGGAAATAGCAGATCTACAAGCTAACAACACGTTGCATCGCGACGCATGGATCGCCTTCTTCCACTATTTTTTAAAATATTTTAAAATATTTCATTATGCCGATTATGCAGAAATTATTGCGATTATTTCAAATATTGCGTTTAGACAATTATGTAATAATTTTGACAGGCCTAAATTCTGATACAAATGTGGGATGCACAATATTGAAAGTTTGACCGATATCCGATTACATATTATTTCCATGGTCAAATCGATATTGATACAGATATTGCAGACAGTACAACTTTTACACCTGTTATACAGTACCTTCGATCTCCAGGCTTTTTGGACCAGCGAGTCGGTGTTCCGGGCATAGCAAGTGTTTCATTTCCCCAACCAACCAGAGTGCAGCGGGCGTCGCTGTTGTGTTGACGGGGCGGGGGCTGACGGACAGATCGGTGAACCAATGGGATCACACGCGTTCTCCCTCCGGAGATGTTAAACCCGCCCCTCTATGCCAGATATGAGCCACGCCAGGGCAGTCTAGTTATACAGTAACTGTGATGCTGGGTGCAGATGCAGAATTCTAATAAACAGTGCATTCTTATTACCTGATTTATTAGGGCTACTGATGCTCATATTCAAGTTCAATTCAAACAATCTAGTATTTTTAGTTCACATTTTTCCAACTTGTTGAGCCTTTATGAACACTTCTCCAGAAAACACTGATTGAATATTTAGCCTTCATCGTCGCAAAATTAATCTGTGCACATTACCATGTGCACAGAACACCGACGGACGTTTTTCACTTTCCCCAAATGTCAGCTGTTTATTAGCGTTTTTATGTAAAATAAATTTTCCATGGTTACGGCCCCCCGAGCTATGGGATGGCCCCCGAGCCATGCACTATGCACAAACCCTACACTATCCACATGTTTCACACTGATTACATTTTTTTTGCTAAAAAGTTACTGTATCGATTTTAAATCATTAAATTGTATCGTATCGCCATGAATGAACCAATATCGTCCATGTATCGTATCGTCAACCATCGTATCGTGATGCGTATCGTATCACTGTTAAAATGTATCGTTACACCCCTAGTTAAAACTCTCACGCATGCTGGCTTTGTTAGCATTTTTTTGATTCAAAGCATTGTCAAGCTAGCAGTCCCTGCAGTAATAATGAGGGCTAATTATACTAACAGCCTGCAGTGTCTGAAGAACAAAGCGCAGACATGTTCTTTCTCTACAGCGGGACACGTGTCTGTTTGAAAGAGAACCAAGCCACAAAGGAATAGAAACTCACCAGTTGATTCGGCTTAGGATCCTTTAGGAATTTAACGATTCCAGTTCACCAATTCCTATGTTTTGAAAAATCGATATCATTTTGTCCTTCATTAAAATCTTTCATAAACACAAATTGAATCGTACATGCAGTATTGCATACATGTTATTGTAGTGGTTCACAAAGTGAGGTCTAGGGGTTCTTCTCTGTTACTTGAGGGGGTTCCAAAAACTCTGAAGGCCATTACACACCGGGGGGATTTCTTCATGCATGCGAATAATTCGTTTAAAAAAAAAACTTAAAGTCAATGCAAGCTTCCACATCAAAGACGAAGTTTCCCGGAGCAAAACTGTGGCTTTAATTTATTCGGACCGCAGTCGAATTGTGCAGATATGCGACTGCTACACCTCTGACCAATCAAAATGTACTGTATTTATGTATTCTTTTATTAAACACGCCTGGCCATCCCATCCAACTCCTATTGAAGATGAGCGCTATATAGCCCATTGGTTCTCAAAGTGTGGTCCGGGGACCCCCCTGGGGGGTGATGCGCGGGTCAGGTTTTTTTCATAACTCACTCCGTCACGTAGCCCAACCCGCCCCGCAAAACAATATATAAATCAACGGCCCGTCATGCAACCCGCAGAGAGAGAGAGAGAGAGAGAGAGAGAGAGAGAGAGAGAGAGAGAGAGAGAGAGAGAGAGAGAGAGAGAGAGAGAGAGAGAGAGAGAGAGAGAGAGAGAGAGAGAGAGAGAGAGAGAGAGAGAGAGAAAGAGAGAGAGAGGGAGAGAGCGCAACGGGTCGTCCCGCGCATCACTACCAGGGGGGGTCCTTGGGAGTGTTCCAGGGGGTCCCCAGCAGTTTAACCACTTTAACCCTATGTAGCCTACATCAGCTATTTGAAAATATCCGATCTACAAGCTCACAATGCAACGCGTTGTGAGCTTGTTTGGGTCCCAGGTAGACATCAAATTTGTCTTTTGGGTCTCGGAATAAAAAGGTTTGGGAACCACTGGCCTTAATGCATCAAACTGGGGGGGGGGTCCTTCCTTGAAACTCAAAAGGTTAAGCATCACTGCATTAGATCCTACCATAATCACTGCACTTGTCATTTATGACTTTACAAGGAGGGCTAAATAGCTCCTATGTAACATTTTGTATATCAAATTCCGCTGACGGGACGTTGACTTAAAATCTTTCTGTCCTTTCAATCTGCTATAGATGTGACGATCAACCCCCCAGATGAGCAGTCCATCATGACCTACGTGTCCCAGTTCCTGGAACACTTCCCCGGCATAGAGGAGGTGAGTGTGTGCCTGCACTGTAGGATACCGTTGTTTAGATTATCCCCAAATTCACAATGAACCAATGTCGCTGTCGTACTGCATATCAGTACAAATGTGCAGTTTACCATTAGTTCTATTATACTACAAACTATTAATCAAATAATGGGAGACAACACATTATTATGTTGAAAACAAAGACAGTAACTGAAAAATGTTGTTAAAGGTATAGTTCACCCCCAAAATGACATTTTTTCTATCGATTAGTCACCCCATGGAGACTTGAATTCATGGATATTTCTTTGTTTTTGTCGCATTCCTAAGCCAATAATTTGATGACCGGCAACGGTTCCGGTAGGAAACACAAAGAGTCTCCTTTATGTCTCCGACCAGAAACCGCTGCCTACTGGTCTGCTGGTCATCAAATTATTGGCTTTGGAATGCGACAAAAACAAAAACATCTCCATGAATTCAAGTCTCCATGCCATGGGGTGACTAATCGATAAAAAAACATTTTTTAAATTGGTGAACTATCCCTTTAAGAAACGTACTGTATAAAGCAGACAGAAGGAGAAGGAGTGGAGCTTCTCGTACGATTAAAGGCCTTTTTATTTACAAGGTGCTAGGTATACAGTGATGCCAAGTCCATCTTCATTAAGCCCAACACATAGTTCTTCCGACGACGGAAAATCTTCCGGTTCGGAAAGACTCTCCGAACCAGGACATCTGGAGGTGCACGGGGTTCAGAGGAAAAAAAGTTCTGAGACCGCCTTTCCGAAGCTCGGAATGACGTTTTTTTTGTTGTTATATCACCTCCCTTTCTGAAGAGAAGTTTGAACGTCGGAAAGAGTGTGTATCGTGCTTTAGAGTCATTAGTACTGTATAAACCAGTCAGCACCAACTAACTGACTAAACAATAGGCTAACGTTAGCTAGCTAAGGTTAGCTAGCTAGCTTGCTAGCAGAGTGGTAGTTCACAGTAAAAATGTCCAGTGTTGTTTACTCGAGTGTTACTAACTGTTGTGTAACATGTATTAATTGCTGTTCTTTGTGTGCGGCTGTCTTTCTGGCTGCCTTTCTGTCTCTCCCGCTCTCTCTCTCCCTCTTGCTCAGCCCGCCGAGGAGCCCAGCCAGGTGATAGAACGCAGTGTGTCCATGGGTCGCCTCAGTGCCCACGACAGCGAGTCGGACATGAGGAGGAACGTCCACCGCAGCCGCCTGAAGGAGAGGCCCTACCCGTCGCCCCACAAGGACTGCGTTCAGCCCCCGCCCAAGATCTTCATCTCCGTGTTGGGGGGGAACAGGAGGGGAGGCGGCCGGTCTCCCGCCTCCCTGCCGTCCAGGACCCGTGCCTGGGCCAGTGAGGACTCGCTGGTGGACCCCGCTCCGGGGGAAGGTGACTCCGCCGGTGTGATCGCGGAGGTAGGCCTGTCACAATTATTACATAATCGTCTGATCGCAATTATTTTTGCATAATCGTCTAAATCAATTCCATGTAAAAAAATGTCATATATTTTCCAAAAATGTCAGAAATAGTGGAAATAGCAGATCTATAAGCTCAAAACGCGTCGCGATGCGGCACGTTTTGAGCTTATAGATTGGCTATTTCCATTTTAAAGTATAAAGTAATTCAATATGTGTTATTTGTCATATCTGCCCTGTGCAACTTTTATTTCAGAAATGTAATTTTTTTCATAATGTTCCATACATTTTCAATGACAGAAACACAATTAAATCGTTAATCGTAATTATTTGAGTGATAATTAATCGTCAACTTAAATTTGTAATCATGACAGCCCTACGTGGAGGAGCCCCCAGATGCCCGGCGGTCGGGGGTCTTTACCGCCGTCGGCTCCGAATCCCCTCGGTCTTCGTACGTGGAGTCGGTCGTCGGCTCCTCGACGGAGGCCGAGTCGGCCGTCATCGACTCCGCGATCGGCTCGCCGGACTCCTGGCTGGGGAGCGAAGTGCTGGGGGCGCCGGCGACGCCGGAGAGGTTCGCCGAGAGCCGGAGTGATGGCTCGCTGTGTGACAGCGGCATGGCGTGGGAGGTCGGCGCGCCCTCCTCCGCTGACACCCCCGAAGACGTCGCCGCTCTCGGCGAGGGGCAGGTGGCGACGGGGAAACCCCAGGACAGGTCGCTTCCCGAGTTGTTTATCGACGAGGGCGTCTACTCGCTGAGTTCAATGGAGAGCACCCAGGACAGAATCCAAGAGTGTTCCGAGAGAGACGACGAGATGGAAAATCAGCACGTCCAGGACCTCGGCCGTAACGGGGCGTCTAAGGATGTGCCTGATCTGAGTGAATGTAAGAATAAAGGAGAAATGGACTCCGAACAAGTGGACGCGAGTCCACTTCGTAAAGATCCTATGTCCGATGAGAAGCAGGCTTCTTTGGGCATCTCCGAAGTGCCACAGCAGCCCGATTCTGGGGTCGGGCACTCTCTGGAGCCTGAGGGAGCTAACCCGGGGCAAGCAGGCTTTGGCGATAAACCGCCAGCCTCGGATATTTGTGAAGAACCGAAGATGCAGGACGGCGTTGCGGAGAGCACCGACAGAGAATCAGACTGTGCAAAAGAAACGGCGGAGCTCAGTGGAGGTTCAAAGGACAATGAAGGACGGTCGCATGTTGAGAATAAGAGTGCGGATGAGAGAAATAGTTCAGTGGCGTTTGAGACGAACGCTGTATGTCAGAGAAAAGAGTCCGTTTCAGAGGTGGAAATGGAGGAGCTGGCGGCTTTGAAGGAAATGAACGAAGATGCCACAGAAAGTGTGAAAACTGAAAATGAGACGAGTCACGGCGTGCTTAATGGGCACCCGTGTCTTCAAGAAAACGCTGGCGATGAAATTATAGACGCTGGTGCCCAGATTGATGAAATTATAGAAGACACACTTCCAGAAGCTCCTTTGGCTGCCGTATGTCCCTCGGCCAATGAAGACGGAGCTTCAAAATCACACCTGGACCCAAGCAGCACTCACCTAAGTGGTCCTCAGACCGGGTCCACGCCCGGTGATGCATCCGATCAAGGCAACCACGGGACGCGTGGCCCTGAAAGAGAAGATCAGGCTGGGGGTGAAGGCCTAGAATTGACTGGTTCATCTGGGAGTCCTGGCTATGAGATGGATGTAAATAGCGCCGAAAGCCTTAGTGAAATCAGCCATGACTCCGGTGAACAAATTCACAGCAAATCCATCAAGTGCGCCCTCTGCCGCAACGGAGGTCTGATGGCAGAAAATGCCCCACAACAGATAGAAAACGGTCATTTCAGTGACGTGAACCCACACAATCCCGACAGCACGTCAAATACAGATTCATTTGTGTCTGAAGCCATAGATGCAGAAATAAGCAAAACCCAACCGAAATGTGATGACCACGCAATTGACATTGGGGTGCCACTACCGGGCGTAGAAAGCCACGGTCTCCGTTCCGACCAGGAAACGACAACGAACCGTACAACCGATCTGCTCGACAGCCACGGTGACACCCTGGACGCCACCGCTTCGACCGACGAGCCGACCAACGCCGGCGGCGTGTCCCTGCCGGTCGAACCGCAGACCGGCCACAGAACGACGGATTATTACAAACCGGACAGAAGCAGGGACGATGTGGTGGACACGTTTTATTTAACCAACCCTGACAGGGGCTCCCCCTTAGACGAGCTGGACCCCATGGACCTGTTCTACCCCGACAACGAGGCGGCCATGTTCACGGAGCCGCCGCCGGACCGGGAAGCAGAGAGCCAAGCAAGCGTTTTCAGCGTGCTGGCCCTCCAGCCGGCGCCTGCCTCAGAGACGCTGCCGGACATGGACTTTCTCCACGAAACGCACCCATACAGCCGGATGGAAGCGCCGCAGACACGCGATGAACTGGGCGAGGGCGACTTCAGGAATACGTCGGTTTCATCAACGCAGCGGCAGGTGAGTGCGGAACGTGTTTTTCGACCTTGTAAAAGTCTGAACTGGTGCACTTTTTTATGTCGTGGCTGTCGGGCAGAAACCTCTTATCTCCATATTTTAACTTTAAGTAACCCTACTTAATCATACTGCAGTGTCACACAAAAATAGCAAAAGTAGCAGATCTGCAAGCTCGAAACGCGTTGTGAAGCGACACGTTTCGAGCTTGCAGATCTGCTACTTTAGCTATTTTTGAATGTGAAAAGTAACAGTTTTGGACATATGAGGTTTCCACCCGACAGAGAAATATAGTAGTATACTGTTTATTGCTGTATATTGCTAGCCTTTCATTTCGTTTCAATTGCCAGAACTATTTTTTTTTTAATGGGCGTGGCTGGCGATTCAGGGAGCCAGGCTTGTATATTGCAGTAATAATGTGTGGTTTGTACACAATCCCAAGGCTCTCTTGGACTTGTCTCATGGCACAGGCACACTGTTTCTGAACCACTGGTGCGATGTACCGGCCCAAAGTCAATATCATGTAATTTGAATGTCTGAATGTTGAGTCATCACTGGTAAGAATAGATATTATGACACAATATTCGTTATCAAAGATACAGGCATTACATTGTGATAACAATGTTTGATTTTATTCCAGAACATGTAGTACCTAGACAACGAGGTGATACATTGATGAACTAGCTCATTGACCAAACATGCCCACTCCGCATTGGCTCCCAGCTATTGTTACAAACTGGGCAATTTGTGTTACAGCAGATTAGAAACATCTAAAAAACGATTTACTATCCACTAATAACATTCAGATGTTGGTTCTCTCGTGTGTGACCAAATGTTTTATTGACAGGAGGTGTTTAATGTGCTGACATACATGTAATACATACTCATACAGAACTGTTATATAAATACATTGAAGTACACCCGCATACATGTGTGTTATGCATTAAATATGAATGTATGACATCATGCATGCATAATTGCATCATGCGTTTAAACCAGGCAGGGTCCAGTAACGGCATGGCTTCATGAGACAGCCTTCATGAGACGCCAATGCAATACAGTATCTATGACTCGTGACTCCATAATTGGGCAAGGTTTCAGCCCCATTCGCCTGCCATTCACTTCCTGCCAAAATGGCCTCGTGGGTGGACATTGTGTCCGTTCTCTAGATCAGTGGTTCTCAAACGTTTTAATTTCAAAGACCACCCCGTAGCGGGTCCATTTGGTTCCATGGGTACACTCTCAGAGCTACAGGCCTGTAACCGGTCCATTTAGAACCCCTTCAAGGAACCCTGAGGGTCCCTGTACCACGCTTTCAGAACCACTGCTTTAGTGATTAGGTGATCTCCCAAAAATAAAGATAAATCCGCAAATCGCTATAAATGGAGTACCTGTCCCTGATATTATCAATTTGACGTCATAGTACTGACATCATAGACTGGCCTGGACTCCATATTTGGACATGGCTGACACGGAACCCTATATACTGTATGGGCTTAGTGGAGCTAGCTGCTCAGTGGCCAACAGAGTATACGTGTGTGTGTGTGTGTGTGTGTGTGTGTGTGTGTGTGTGTGTGTGTGTGTGTGTGTGTGTGTGTGTGTGTGTGTGTGTGTGTGTGTGTGTGTGTGTGTGTGTGTGTGTGTGTGTGTGTGTGTGTGTGTGTGTGTGTGTGTGTGTGTGTGTGTGTGTGTGTGTGCGCGCGCGTGCGTCCATTAAGCAGGGGCGTTGCTGAAAATTAGCACTTGTGCTCAACTACTACCTGGGTAAAATAAAGAACAAAAAAGGGGGGGGGGCATAGACAGGTACAGAAAACTCATATTTGGGCATAAAAGGTACTCAGACAGACAGACAGACAGATGGACGGGTATTTGCATCATTCCAGATTTACATTGTTCTTGAATCCTGACCTGCTGTTCTTAGCGTTGTTGATTATTTCAAAAAGTATAGAACATCTGTGAACACAAATGTCGTAGGATTCTACTGTACCCTAGTGTGCACATAAAATCTGGGGCTGATCAGTCGGTTTTGTTTGTGAAATTAACCTCCCGACAGACACACAGAACCTCTTATAGATGGCTACATTATGTCAGAACCACCCGTTAAAAAAAACTAAAAAAGGGGGAGATGGGGTTCACTCACAACTCCAACCTCTCCCATGCGCACCTTCAATTCTCCTTTCTCCTTATCGTCTCTGTCGGGTGGAAACCTCATATGTCCAAAGCAGTTTGTTTCCAGGATTCAAATTCAAATCGAAAAAGTAGCAAATCTGCAACTTTTGATGCTTTTGTGTGACGCTGTATTGTGATCAAGTGGGGCGCTAATTTACAAAAGAAAAAAAGTTAGAATGTGGAGATAAGAGGTTTCTGCCCGACAACAGCAGGATTCAAATAATAATCCTTTAAAAAAGTAGCAGATCTACAAGCTCGAAACGCGTCGCTTTGCAGGTTAAGTAGGGCAAGCTGTTGGAGAAAACACACAAAAAACCTCTATGCTTCCGTCTACCTCTCTCTCTCTCACTCTCTCTCTCTCTCTCTCTCTCTCTCTCTCTCTCTCTCTCTCTGCAGCAGATCACAGGAGGTGTGCGACGGGAGCTCGGTGAAGCGCCGGAGTCAGGAGAGGAACCCTGGGAAGAGGGATCCTTGTTGCCCGGAGGGGAGGTCACAGCGGGGGGGACGAACATCAAGCCAGAGAGCCGGCTCCTCGGAGAATACGCTGACCTCACTCCCGGCCCCGAGAACGCCAGAGCAAACACAGAGGCTATGAGGTAAGGTTGTTCTATTCCCGGTATCACTGAGAAACAACACGGTACTATACCCCACAGGGAGGGGGGGGGGGGGCAGTGTTATTGTAATGGGTGGGAGTGGAGGGGAGGCCCACGTCTACCCCTTCCCCAGTTTGCCCGAGTATGGCCTTAACCCATTCAATCCGGGAAGTGCGGGAACGCATCTCTGTCATTTTAGATTTCTTTGGCTATTTAAAAAAATGGCAGATATACATAAGCTCATAGCGCTACGAGCTTGTAGATCTGCTTTTTTTTTTTATCGTCAAAATGTGCGCAAATCTTTGAGTAATATATATTTTTAAAGCGAACATTTGTAACTCAAATCTTTGCTTCTGGGGGTCCCTGGAACCACATATTTTGAGATGGGGGTCGGCGGCCAAATACATCATTTTTGGTGGTCCTTGACATGAAAAAGGTTTGAGAACCACTGATATAGAAACATACGTTTTTTCAAAAAAGAATTGTTAGGATTTAGAAGACATTTGTAGAATCTCCAGAAGCAAAGATTTGAGTTACAAATGTTGGCTTTAAAATATATATATATTCAAACTACTTTTCACGATTTCCCCCCGAAAAAATTGCAGATCTACAAGCTCATAGCGCGGCATTTTTGAACAGCCAAAGAAATCTTAAAATGACAGAGATGCGTTCCAGGATGGAATGGGTTAAATGTCCTCCCGGCCGAAGTCGTCATCATCCGCACAGTGGGGCCTGTTCATAGCAGCATGTCCCCCCTGTTGTGTTTGGGAGGCCGTGGTACATTCTGCACGTTGAGGATTACTGGCTAACCAGGCGAAACATTCGGTGCAAGCAGTCGATCTACAAGCTCGCGTCGCGTTTGCGACGTGTTTGTGAGCTTGTAGATCAGCTATTTTCAGCGAAGAGATTTGGCGGAGAGGGAGGGATCCTTGACATGGAAAAGTTTGAGAACCCCTGATTTAGATCAGCACAAAATACAATGAGTTCTGAAAGTACATGTAGAGCAAAATGATTTGTTTATCGTTTTTTTATTATTTTGGCTTCCTAGGGACACAATGTTACTGAAATTCATTTCAGTTACTTAGCGATAGTAAAACACCCTTTGTGTACATGGGAGAGCCGCTTTAGCTGCTGAAATGATTTACACGGATAACAATTATGTTCCATTAAAGGGGAAATCCACCCATTTTCAATATTTAACTATGTCATTAATATAGCATAAAGGAGTTGTGTGGAAATAAGAAAAAATTTAAAAAAAAATTAACATTGCAAAAAAAATTAACATTGCAAAAAAATTAACATTGCAAATTACACCATGATGAGTCATCACAGTGTAATTTGCAATGTTAATTTTTTTGCAATGTTAAATTTTTTTGCAATGTTATTTTTTTTTTTAATTTTTTCTTATTTCCACACAACTCCTTTATGCTATATTAATGACATAGTTAAATATTGAAAATGGGTGGATTTCCCCTTTAAGTATGTGATTCTAAAAAAGGAGTCTAAATGAATTGCGATGCAGTGACTTATGATCAGCTATAGCTGTCAAAATAAAAC
Source organism: Gymnoscopelus braueri (assembly GCF_963280865.1). Classification (NCBI taxonomy): domain Eukaryota; kingdom Metazoa; phylum Chordata; class Actinopteri; order Myctophiformes; family Myctophidae; genus Gymnoscopelus; species Gymnoscopelus braueri. The sequence goes on along the minus strand of NC_137621.1, from coordinate 48,030,214 downwards.
CTAAACATTAGTAGACTGCGTATATGTTTTTTCTAGATGTTGTCCATTGCAACAGAAGAACTCGGGCATCGATTGAATTACTGAGTTACTCTGAGCTACTGTGTAGCAGGAAATAAACCAAATCAAGGGAAAACAACAAAATGGAAATAGGGCTTTCTTGTGTCTCTATCCTCTGTAATATCTTGTGTTTGGAAGTGCCATTGTGCTTTTTCTTTTATCACAAAATAAAATCAATCAATCAATCTATCTATCAAATTTGTTATCTCACTACTGGACAGAAATAAATCCCAATCATATTTGTACAACAATGGCAAACAGATGGATTAAGTCTTTATTATTCTAGTATTGGTTCAGATCTTGAGGACATAACAATATGAACTAGTCAGCTGCCCATTTTTTATGCTTTCTTATTGTCATTCAGGATTTACTGTGTGTCCTGAATATGTATTCAGATTCAGAATGCATTTTCCTTCCTGTATTGCCCAGGTCCTGTGTCCTTTTCATAAAACTATACTAACAGACGTGTTTCTTTTTCATTGAGCAGTGGAGGTATAAGCACCAGTGAAGTGGACGAAGGTCTGACCTGTACGGTTCTCCGTCGTAGAAAGGTGGCGGCTTCTACCGAGCCCCAGGTTGGTTTGAAAAGACATTTAAAGTGTTTTATTGAGACCTAATATACGCATGGATTAAAGTTCTCAGTTGCCACAACTGATCTGATGATTTGGATTCCATAGAAATCAGCATTTATTCTATGGAAGCATGTCATGCACTGAAAATAGGCTATTTACAAGCTCACAACACGTTAAGCTGCGACATGTTGTAAGCTTGTAGATAGCCTATTTTTGGTTATTCGTTATTATAAGATTAAAGAGTGTTTGAAGTGGTCAAGCTAGCAATAGCATGCATGTTCAATCTTCCCCGAAAATCCTAATGATGTCAGATATTTCATGAAAGCAAAGGTTAACCCTCTGGCATTTTGTTATAAAATACAAAATTACTATCCTTTTTTGTCAGTGCTGGCATTGCCGACTTTAGCATCAATCTGCACTTTCTTAATCCATTAAGACCGGGAACTTGGGCTATTCAAAAATAGCAGATCTACAAGCTCATAGCGCGGCACAGAGTGCCGCGCTATGAGCTTGTAGATCTGCAATTTTTTTTAAATGTTGAAAATGTGTGCAAATCTTTGAATATATGTATATTTTTTAAGTGAACATTTGTAACTTAAATATTTGCTTCTGGGGGTCCCTGGAACAACATATTTTGATGGGGATCGGTGGACAAAAACATAATTTTGGGGGTCCTTGACTAGAAAACGTTTGACCACCAAGCAACAATATTTTTTTTCAGAAAGATTAAGACATTTTTTGAAACATTTGACTGTTAGGCTACATATGAGCTTGTAGATCTGCAATTTTTGAATAGCCAAAGAAATCTATAAATGACACACAGATGTGTTCCCGGTCTTAATGAGTTAAACTGGTTGGTTGTATGGCTGCCAAAAGCACATAATTCTACATATTGGGCTAATTGTTTATGAAACATAGCACTAGTGTGTGGGGCTCCTTACATGCTGTTTCACAAATCGTATAGGCTGTTAGGACTTGGCCTAACAAACAGTTTGTGTCAGTCTTGAGATTGTATTTTGCTTTAATCCATGTATAGGCATTGGCTCAGGCACTCAGATGTTGTTGAAGATGTAGGCTAATATTTTAATTTTGTATTATTGGGTCTTAATTTTTTCTTATCATTATTATGCCACGCAGGACAATCAGACCAGCAAAGTGCACAGCAACGGCTCTGATCTCAGGTAAGAAGCACTGCAAGTGTGAGGAGCAAATTCTGCAGTAAAATCAATATACACGTATTTTAATACACAATGCGACACTTGCAATATTAACACATTGTGTGCCAGAAGTTTATTAAAATAGGGTAGGTTCAGTGCCTGCATATCTTCCATCCACTTACGTTGATATGTTTCGTGCTGTAGAAGCCCCGACGCGGATGTGCATGTAAACAAAGCGTGCGTGCGAGACGGCGGAGGGTCCCGACTAACGCCTGGAATAATAATATTTCTAACGCGATCCTCCATTGCAGAGTGATCGCCGATTGAAAACGGCTCACTTCCACCACGTTAAAAAGAAATGGAGATTTTAGTCAAGGAGTAAACATTGGAGCGGCCGACCGGAAGGATTTTTGACATGGATCCACATCCGGCCTCTCCTTCTCAGAGACTCCTTGGATGATCCCAAAGTTTTGTTAGAGCGCCCCATGTGGGCCCCACGTATAAAAAAAAGTTGGGCCAAAAACGGTCCGGACCGTTTATGGCACTCAATGTGTTAAGACATTTTGTTTTTATTTTTGTTGTCCCTTTCAAAGGACGGCTTCACCCATTTTCAACCTATCTTCAGATAATTAGTCCTCACTACTGCTCATGATAAAATGGTAAAATGTCTCATAGGAGGACTGTGGACACTTCAGAAACCCGCCTGCCGTCATTAGGCAGTTCATTCTTTTTTTTCAAGCAATATTTATATTAATATAAAAACATTATTTAGATGTTTATCAACGCAAGAACAATGGCTTCCATTATAGCATGCTAACTATCCAGGAATAGGAAACCTGCCGTTTCTATTAGCTTGGATTCCCCATCGATGATGTCACTGGTAGGCGCGTTTCTGAACCGTCCACAGCCCTCCTCTGAGACACAGACAGAGTAGACAAAAATGTTACCGTATTATCATGAGCATTAGTGAGGACCAATTATATGAAGATAGGTTGCAAATGGGTGAAGACATCCTTTAACAGTATAAAGTAAATTCAACAAAATAATCATCTCCTGTCTCTTGTTTGCTTCTCCCTGTAACTTCTGTTGTTCAGAAGTCCAATCTCAGGAATAGGTTCAAGGTTTCTATTGTCACATGTACTTCACAATACCGCTATGTTAACATCGCAGGGCAGGCAGAGCCTCCACAACAGTGTGGACTAAAATAAAAAATGAGTCTAATGCCTGGGGATAGAAACTGTCCCTGAGCCTGCTACATTGGGCCCAGATGCTCCAGCACCATTTTCAATTTTTTTACGGAACGAGGTCGACTTTTTACCGCAAATGAGGCATCAGCTATTATGATTGTTGAAGTTTGATGCAGGGTTGATTTTGTTGACTAAAACTATGACGAAAAATGTTCGTCGACTACCTTTTTTCCCTGACGAAAACTAAATAAAAACAAAATGAAAAACTAAGCTATGATGACTAAAACTAAGACTAAATATATTGACAATTTCGTCAACAAATAAAAACTAGACTAAAATGTTAGGGAGGGACGAGTGGAGAAGAGATCCAGTAGAACTAAAAGGCAAGTCATTTCATTTTTGGTGGCGCTCGGGTTTTGCGCTCTGAAAATAGCAGATCTACAAGCTCACAACGCGTCGCGCTGCGGTTTGATGCAAAAAAAACATTTGCAGACATTTTCGGAATCGTTTATTCTTCGCGCTCCCGGTGTGTAAAGGCCTTGCGGTGGTAGTCCGGACCACCTGGGGTCAGTTTGTCATAGTGTTGGGATCCGGAATCGGAGGAACCGGAATCAGTTTCATCACATTTGGAACCGTTTACGGAACCGGTTTTATCAGACTGTGAGTGGTTCTGAAACCTTTTAATTTTAACAACCACCATAACTCTGAGAGTTTACAAATGGAACCAAATGGACCCTTATTAGAACCGTTAAGGAATCGGTCCGTTAAGAGGGAATCGTAAAGGAACCGGAATCGTTAAAATCCCAAAGGATCTCAACCCTAGTCTTTCAGGAAGTGGAGCTGTCACGATTATGACATTTTACTCTACGATTAATTGTCACTTAAATAATTGCAAATTAATTGTGTTTCTGTCGTTGAACATTATGAATAAAAATGAAAAATATGTTTGGCTTTTAGCCTTCGTAAAAAAATAACACATATTTAATTATTGTATACTTAAAAATAAACATAGTGGAAATAGCAGATCTACAAGCTCAAATTTACAAAATGTTTGTCATTTTTTGAGAATATATGAACATTTTTAACAGGGACATGATTATGACGATTATGCAAAAAGAATTTGCGATTATCTCAAATAATTGCGATTAGGCGATTATGTAATAATTGTGACAGGCCTATCAGGAAGTCCAGGATTCATTTGTGGTGTCGAGTCCTACATCTCTGAGCTTGGTGTTGAGCGGTCACAGTCAATGAACAGCATTCTCACATGGTATGTGTTCCTAGTTCCAGGTGGGAGAGGGCAGGGGAGGGTGAGTGCTGTGGTGGAAAGTAACTAAGTACATTTACTCAAGTACTGTACTTAAGTACAATTTTGAGGTACTTTTACGTTACTGGAATATTTCCAGTTTGCAGTGCTTTTGCTTCTACTCCACTATATCGCAGAGGCAAATATTATACTTTTACTCCACTACAATTATTTGAAAGCTTAAGTTACTAGTTACTTTGCAGATATACATTTTTATATTATAAAACATATATTGACCACTTCAGCCCTATTCTATACATAGGCTATTTGAAAATAGCAGATCTACAAGCTCACAACGCGTCGCGATGCGACGCGTTGTGAGCTTGTAGATCTGCTATTTTCAAACATTTAAGTACTTTTACTTTTGGTACTTTAAGTATACTTTTATGCCAATACTTTTGTACTTTTACTCAAGTAACATTTTGAACGCGGGCCTTTTACTTGTAACAGAGTATTTTTAATATTGTGGTATTGCTACTTTTACTTAAGTGAAATATCTGAGTACTTCCACCACCACTGGGGTGAGTGTGAGGTTGTTTGTCTGCAAAATGCAGGGAGTCTAATGTGTTGGGTAGTGAGGAGATATAAGCGTTGTCTATCTGCTCAAAGCGCTTCATGATGACTGGTATACAGTATGTGGTAGTCATTCAGGGAGAGAGCTCGTGTTTTCTTATACAGGAACAATGGTGGGATTTTTTGAAACATGCAGGGACAGACAGGAACAAGGGAGAGGTTGAAGATGTCTGTGAAGACGTCTGCCAGCTGGTATTGTGACTCAACTCCAGCCCTGTAGTAGTTATTTTCTCTTTCAACGACGTGCTGGTGCTCAAAAACTACAAAAAACATCAAGGTACACTATTGAATTCTGTAGATGAGGGCTAATAACGACATTGACAGGTCAAGGTACATCAAACATAAATCTTTGGTCTGTTTATGTTGTGAGAACTGCTTTGAGTCTGTGAGTCTCAGATGTTATCTTTACGAGTCAGAGTTTTCTTGCCTTGGGGTGGTAGGCGTGACACAGGTGCCAGTAATTAGCCTGCTGTCTCCCGTGGGAAGACAACTGAATGAACCTTTGTTCACCTGGCCGGAGGTCCATACGCTTGTGCGTGTGTGTGCGTTTGTGCGTGTGTGTGTGTGTGTGTGTGCGTGTGTGTGTGTGTGTGTGTGTGTGTGTGTGTGTGTGTGTGTGTGCATGTGTGCGTGTGTGTGCGCACGCGCACGCGATTGTGTGTGTGTGCTTGCGTGCATGCCAAGGTTATCATAGTTTTGCATTTCTCATTTGTTTTCGGTTTCAGTTTAGTTCTAATTGTTTTTAAAGCAGGTTTACTAGTTTAGTTCCGTTTTCATTTTGTGAAAAGGCTTAGCTTTAGTTTCATTCGTTTTAGTTATATGGATTAGTCAGGGGCAAGATTTCAACAAGGTCAGAAACATTGCAAGTAATTGCACAACACGCCGCAATGCGACACATTGTGAGCTTGTAGGCTATTTGTTTTAACAAATTAGTATACAATACATTTTCTCTCTGATTGTATTTAGTTTGAGTTCGTTTTGTAAACATGATACAGTTTTAGTTAGTTATTTAAAAAAACTCTATTTCAGTTAGGTACCTAAAATGTTTTGTCAATTCTCGTTTTCTGCTATTTTCGGCTATTTTCACTATTTTAAAATGTTTTAGACATACAAGGTTCCGCCTGACAGTGACGCTATAATAACCTTGGTGCGTGTGTGCATGTGCACATGCACGTGTGTTTTCATCCTTATGGCTCCTTCAGGCCTATTCCTTCAGCTGCAGTAGTAAGGCAGTGTAATGGTTACATCACTGAGGGAGCCGCCAGGCAAACCCACGAAAACAACCTCATGATCTGAAAAGATTTAAAATGAAACACAAACAAACTGATGAACATCATTAATAGTAAATATGTGTTGATATTATTCTCCCCGTTTTAATTCAGAACGCTGGCCTGTTTTCCCCCAAACATTAAAAGAAAATGTGCAATGTGAACCTTTTGTGACCTTAAAGCATTCAAAGACAATTTACTGTGAAATGAACGTAATGAAAAGTAAATATATGTGTTGGTCATATTATTCTCCTTCTGTTATAATTCAGAACGCAGGTCTATTTTCCCCCAAACATTAAAGAAAATGTGCAATGTGAACCTTTTGTGACCTTAACGCATTTGAAGACAATTCAATGTGAAATTAACATAATCTGCTCCAGTTATAATTCTGAACGCAGGTCTATTTTCCCCCCAAATATTAAAATAGAATGTGAACCTTTTGTGACCTTAACACATTGAAGACAATTCACAATTCATTTCAAGACAGTTATTTATATAAGAACCCTGTCATTCAATTGCAGAATGGCAAAAAAGATATTTCTACAGTACCATCATCACCCAATCCAAACTGTAGGGCTTTACTCACTGTTGATATTGTAGGTCCGTTAGAGAAATGTGATCCAGATGGGGACATTTGTATTGTCCTCTTTGCTATTTCAAGCAAACAGGATACATACACAATAACATGGCTTTTGTTTCAGTCTTAGGATAATTGTGTGGAGCCGTTTTTTTCATCTAAAGTTGTTATTTTTGCTCTGTAGTTCTGTTCTGACCTCGATGTGAACTATCTCGCCTCTGCTCGCTCGCTCTGCATGTCTGTGAGCGTGTGTCACTGCTGTGTGCGTTTGTTTGTGTGGGCGAATGACAATTCTGTACCTGAGTATGTGTACACTTGTCTCTTTGATGCATATCGTCTCTGTCGGGTGGAAACCTCATATATCCAAAACTGCTACTTTTCGCCATTCAAATTCAAAAACAGCAAAAGTAGCAGATCTACAAGCTCGAAACGCGACACTTCGCGCCGTGTTTCGAGCTTGCGGATCTGCTACTTTTGATACAACTTGTGTGACGCTGTAGTTTGATCAAGTAGGACGTGTCTTCTCCTCCGTGTCATCAGCGCCCATACCCTAGGTGGGGAGTTTGCATGTTCTCCCCGTGTCTCCTAGGGTAGGTAATACCCTCACAAAAACATGTAGTAATCCTGGTCGCTATACCACCTTGACAGCCGGGGCGCCTGTTGGAGGAGAAGGGAACTGGATGGAATAACGTGTTCCTTCCACGCGCTACGTCCTACCGGGGAAACTCCCCCCTGTCAGGTGACAAGAAGGTCAGTTGGCTCTCATGCATTGAAGGAGGCATGAGCTCGGCCCTGGGCTCCCTAGGCTGGTGGGGGGAGTGTAGCGCCCAGGATCACTTAGATAATTGGCACCGGGTGAAAAAGGGTTTCAAAATCGTGGGCTAATTTATATATTTTTATGTCAAAAAAGTAGGGCGTTAATTCACGACAAAACACAAAAAGCGACATATTTGGAGTTTCTGTCCGACAGCAACGATATGTAAATATGTGCGACTGTATCATTTTGACATGTGCTTCTGTGCTTGTTTGTGTGTGTGCGTGTGTGTGTGTGTGTGTGTGTGTGTGTGTGTGTGTGTGTGTGTGTGTGTGTGTGTGTGTGTGTGTGTGTGTGTGTGTGTGTGTGTGTGTGTGTGTGCGTGTGTGTACTGTGTGTGTGTGTGTGTGTGTGTGTGTGTGTGTGTGTGTACTGTGTAGGCGGAGAGGGAGCGCTCCAGAGGCCACCAATGAGTTGTATCTGCTGCTGCTGCTGTGGATGCTCCTCTACTGCGTGTGGCTGCTGCCACAGATGGATCTGCAAGCACTGCCCAGCCTGCTGTTCAACATGGACCAATGAACACATACACATGCACACGCACACGCACACGCTCACGCACACACACACACACGCACACACACGCACGCACACACACGCACGCACGCACGCACACACACCCACACACACACACGCACACACAGGTTTGTTTTACTATGCTTGTGAGGACATTTTAAGACAGTGATTTTATGAATGGTATTTACTTTTCTTTTTAATTCATAAATTCATTTTTAACCATAAGCCTAAAGCCGAAAAATAGCAGATCTACAAGCCGAGGTCTACAAGTTGTGGGCTTGTAGATCAGCAATTTTTTGGTGCGCGACACCAGCAAGCAACTAAATGTGAATCAGGCATAACTCTAATTTGAATCCCTAAACAAAACTTCTAAAAGTCCTAAACCCAATCCCAACCTGAATCTTTTTCTAATTGTAAACGTATCTAAAAAAAAAAAAAATCAACTATAAAAAATGGACCCTAACCCTAATCAACTCTAATTACGACCCTATCCCCTAAACCTAACCTCTACATGCCTAATCCTAATCCTGACCCCAACCTGAATCTTTTTAATTGTAAGTCATTAATGAAAAAAATCCTGCACACTGCTTTTGTACAGCAGCATCATATGTATTCGGTCTTTCTGGACCTTTATTAAGAGTGTCAATTTCTCTTATGAGGACAAGGGTCCTCAAAGGGTCCTCAAAACGTCCTCAAAATGTCTGTTTCTAAAATTCATGGGGGACAATTAAACCTCACAAGTAGAGTACGACAAGTATACGCACACACACACACACACACACACTAACACACACACACACACACACACACACACACACACACACACACACACACACACACACACACACACACGCTCACAAAGTGTGCATTATAAGAACAGAACAAGGAATTTTTACACGTTCATTTAATACACGTCCATTATTGTGCACTTTCACTGAAGAAAACTCCCTCATGCACGGTAAAGTCACGAGTGTTAAAGAGAAGCTTCGCAGATCTTCCGAAGAGATGACGTGAAACGCGTTGTTTCACGCCACGACATGTTTGGAAATCATCGCTTCGGGGTGTCAACAATTCGCGGAGAAACACACAGAAGACATAGGGTATTTTTTTGCCATATTATATTATCATTCTCCACATCTCAAGGGTAAAAAAGAAACAAAATGAATGAAGAAACTCTGAGGATGTTACTGTGTACATAAGTATGCACAGGCAGATCGACTATCCCACGCTGGCCTCACCCTCTGTTTATTTCAGCACAGTTCTTTTTTTTTTTTGCAACACGATTTCTAACAAGTTAATGATAGAAATGAATAGAGCGTTTAAAAAAAACTTTTGACTGTACTGCTTTTGCCGCAGCTTTTAGTAATCTGCTCATACTGTAAGATGTGATAAAGGTTTGTACGTTTCTCTCTCTCTTTCTCTCTCTCTCGTTGTTTATTGCTGTACAGGAGGGGAGAGAGAGAGAGAGAGAGAGAGAGAGATACAGAGCGACCGATAAAACTGATAAGCTTATATGATGGTACTGTATAGCGCACACTGTTATGTAGATACAGGCAAGATATGTACAACACAGCTTGGCAATGCCCTATTTCAGTGGTTCTCAAACTTTTTTTAATTTCAAGGCCCCCCATAACTCTTAAGAGTGTACAAAATGAAATCATTTTGTACACTCTGAGTTACAGACTTGTAAGGGTCCATTTGGAACCCCCTCAAGGACCCCATGGGGGTCCCTGGACCCCACTTTGAGAACCACTGGCCTATTTGAATGGCCCCTGTTGACAACATTGCGAGTTTGGTGACTTTGTAAATTCACTTAACAACTTGGGCCATTGGAGCTTATAGGCAGACATTTGAAGACAATACTACATGTTTGTGTTCATTTATTTTCGCTTTGAACAAACTGTGTCGACGGCTTCTGCTCTTTTTTAAAAAGATTTTTGGAGCGTGCCTGTTGCACTTTTGAAACACGGTTATGTGAACTGCCAAAGAGACAGTGTTTGAAATATTAATTCAGAGAGTTCACAGCTTACCGCAACCCCAACTTAATATGGTATATTGTTTCGTCTTTTTACACAAACAGTGTAGTAACTATTGTATTAGTACATCACACCAGCCCTATATTGTAATATAGTTGTGGCAAAAATGGATAATTTGTAATATTGTAATGCGTCATAAGACATATGAATGGATTTCTAAAACCTTTTATGATTACATGTGATAAATGTTTATAAATATAAATATATATGTGATTTAGCTGAGCTTGAGCTTGTCCGAGAATGCTTTACTATGACATGTCTTATCGAATTATTTTGAAACGTCTTCAAATTGAGCACTATTACGAAAGTTTCGTTTTTTTTCTTCGACCATCCCTGTTTACAGCCTGGTCAGTCGATGACGACTCCGTCCAAACGAGCACAACCGACTCCCCCTCCCACACTGAACGGCCAGTCAGTGAATTCAATGTTTACCGTAGTGTCCCAACTAAGAGCCACTAACCAAACTACAGACAGGTGCATGGAAAAGCCATGCCTATGGATTAAGCACGAAACAGGTTAGAGCGCATACCATTAGTATAATGAGAGCTCACTCTGTGTGTGTGTGTGTGTGTGTGTGTGTGTGTGTGTGTGTGTGTGTGTGTGTGTGTGTGTGTGTGTGTGTGTGTGTGTGTGTGTGTGTGTGTGTGTGTGTGTGTGTGTGAGTGTGTGAGAGAGAGAGAGATTATGCCTACGAGACACAATTACCCCATTTGACTTTGAAAGGAGTAATCTGCAGTAGTAAACATACAACAGCCCTGTCGGAATCTCTGTTCATACTGATTGTTTCAGAAGCACCAGTCAAGTGCAATAAATAAATAAATACATGTTCTGACCTCTTTTGTCACTTGTGGTTTATTCCTTGTGCAGTCTCCAGATTATTTCAAACCTGACGCACTCTTGGATTTGTAACTGTAAGGATTCATTTTGTATTTTTTGCCAGTGGTGGAAAAAGTACTCAATTTGTTTTACTTGAGTAAAAGTATCAATACTGCGAAGTAGAAATACTCTGTTACAAGTAAAAGTCCGGAATTCAAAATGTACTTGAGTAAAAGTACAAAAGTATTGGTATCAAAATGTACTTAATGTCCAAAAGTAGAAAGTGCTCATTATGCAGAATGTCCCATTTCACAAGTTTTCAAATGTATAAAAATCTTTTGAAAATAGCAGATCTACAAGATCTGCTCCCAATGCGTCGCGATGCGACGCATTGGGAGCTATTTTCAAATGGCCGAAATGTATATAGGGTTGAAGTGGGTAATGTATGTTTTGTAATAATAATCAAAAACAAAAAAGTAATTAGTAACTATAGTTTAATTTTTTTTGTAGTGGAGTAAAAGTACAACATTTGCCTCTGAGATGTAGTGGAGTTAGAATTAAAAGTATTTAAAATTGGAAATACTCCAGTAAAGTACAAATACCTAAAAAATTTACTTAAGTATAGTACTTAAGTAAATGTACTTAGTTACTTTCCACCACTGCTTTTTGCACAGTTTGTAAGCTAGTTTAGAGAGTTATTGAATAGTTGAATCTATTAAACCTTTTGAGTTATTTTAGGATTGTGTAGACGACAAAGGGACGGGAAATTCATGTCCTTTTGACTTACATTGATTGAATGATTGACTGATTGATAATAATTCATTGTCAGACCGGTCAGGCTAATGCCGGGGCACCTCAGCATTAGGCGATTTTACAGAGGTTTTGAGAATTCCTTCAAAAACAGGGTTAGACACATTCTAATGGGTCATAAGCAGTTATCTGATGCTCAAATCTGGGTGGTGTGGTACTGCTGCCACCTAGTGACCAACATGTGCTATGGAGTGAGAGATAAAGTAGGATTTTCAGTGGTTCTTAAAATGTTTCATGTCAAGGACCTCCAAATGAATTTGTATTTATTTTGGCCACAGACCCCCATCTGTGTGTGTGTGTGTGTGTGTGTGTGTGTGTGTGTGTGTGTGTGTGTGTGTGTGTGTGTGTGTGTGTGTGTGTGTGTGTGTGTGTGTGTGCGACTCCATACAAGATTCATGACGTCACATGTTTTTAAGAAGTTTTTGAAAATAGCCAATTTTAAAGTGGTTAAACTGATTTTTTTTATGTTATATTATCACACTTATTACATATATATTATCACACTGCTCTGGACAGCGGCTTTATTTATATATATATAATGAACAAAATATAGCAAAATTAACAATCTAATTAACAAAATATAATAACACAATGAACATGTACACAGTATACAAACATAAACCCATGTGGTTATTACAAACATACATACATACAACCAAACACCAAACATACAAACATACATACAGATACACATCAACTCTAAATATGTTAATACTATGAATACTAGTATAGAACTTATATACTATGTATAGTACATACTATATAATAACCTATACATATAAATACAGCAAATAACCCTGCTATCCATTCCCATCCTCACTGTATCTTGTGAACACCAAACCCTTGTACATTGCTCTAAACTGATTGATGCTTGGACATTGCTTTTGTTCCTCACTCAAAACTGTTCCATATTTTTACACCCGCAAATGATACACAAAGACTTTTCATGGTGGCATGTCTGGTTAATATTTTAAAGTTGAATTCTCCCCTCAAATGATAACCCCCCTCCCGATCCTGAAACACATTTTGAATATTTACTGGTGGATGATGGTTCTTAGCCTTGTACATTATTATTGCTGTTTGATATGATATATGTCGAACACTACACTGCTCTATGACTGAAATACTCTGGAACAAGTTCAAATGTTTGATATTTTCATCGGTATGTGCACGATGGCGGTCTTTTCTGGCAGGCAGGCACTTTGAACACTACACACTATACTGCTGGCCTTACTTTAAGCTCAGTTGAGCAAGCACTCACTGACTGACTTATCCACTCTGTTATTAAAATGCAGTGGTGGAAAGCAACTAAGTACATTTACTTAAGTACTGCACTTAAGTAATTTTTTGAGGTATTTGTACTTTACTTGAGCATTTCCAATTTCCAATACTTTTACTTCTACTCCACTACATTTCAGAGGTAAATATTGTCCTTTTACTCCACTACAATTTTGATTTCTGGACCTTTACTTGTAACTGAGTATTTCTATATTGCAGTATTGGTACTTTTACTTAAGTAAAACATTTGAGTACTTTTTCCACCACTGTTAAAATGAAAAATGTCAAAGGGTATCATTGGGGTGTTCTAAATATACTGTGCCAAACCTCATTTGGAATAGCTATGTAGTAGTTAGTAAGTAAGTAAGTACCCCTATAGTTCAGGGGTTTCCAACTTTTTCCAGATCAGGGCCTTGAAAATCTTAAAAACGTTCAGCTAGGCAGCCATTCGGCTGCTGGGTTAGAGGTCAGGTGGGTGGTCCGCAGAGCATGTTTATTTGAATGATCAATCAATCAATCAATAAATCAGTCAATCAATCTTATTCCATCTTGGATCAATGGAATTAACGTAGTAGCCTAAACTTTAAGTTCCGATTTATCAGTGTCACAGTATAAACTCATTTAAGGTTTTAAAGACAAAAAACAAGATTTTTGTCCAACTTTTTTACATTATTATTATATTATTATCATTACAACGTTAGTGTTCTGCCAATTATGTGGGGGCCCATCTTGCAATATTCTCTCTCTCTCTCTCTCTCTCTCTCTCTCTCTCTCTCTCTCTCTCTCTCTCTCTCTCTCTCTCCCACCATTCATTTCCACTTTTATTGTGTGTATGTATTCTGTGTGTGTTCTCTCTTGATTGGATGAAATTGATATCCAATGTATTTTTTTGCTGGAGAGCTGGAGAGACAGGGAGAGAGGCCCCTGTTACTGAACAAACACTCCTATAGCAATGGTACTAGATAAAAAAGAAAGAGAATCACTTACACACTGTAGGCTTTTAAGATTAGATGACTTTGTAATATCAGAGAAATTAACACAAGGGCCTCATCCGCCTCTTATCTGAACAAATCTCTCCACAGAAAGATACATTTATTAGTTCAATAATATCACATTACTCCAGCTGTGAACATGAATTATGCCACCATGGATTGAAGTGGTGTAAAGTAATAAGTAGGCTAAGTATTTCCAATTTTCTGTACTTTTACTTCTACTCCACTACATATCAGAGGCAAATTATACTTTTACTCCACTACAATTATTTGAAAAATGTAGTTACTAGTTACTTTGTTGATTTTGATTATAATTACAAAACGTACATATATGTACGTTTTGTAATTATAATCAAAATACCCACTTCAGCCATTTGAAAATAGCCATCTACAAGCTCTGATGCATTGTGAGCTTGTAGATCTAGATCCCTTTGTAGATCAAAACTTGTGAAATGGGACATTCTGCATAATGACTACTTTCTACTTTTTTACTTTCTATAATTTTTTTGAAACCAACACTTTTGTACTTTTACTCAAAGGCCTACATTTTTAATTCCGGACTTTTACTTGTAACAGAGTATTTCTACATTGCAGTATTGATACTTTTACTTAAGTAAAAGTACCTTTTCCACCACTGATACTATTCTCCATTTCCACATTATCAGACCCACGTGTTCGACCAGACCCCATCATGCAGCAGCTACGCCTTGGCTACGCCGTGTGCGCACAGGATACGCACGCAGCTACGCAGTGTGCGCAGCCGTTTTATTTTGCGTAAGCGGAGGCCTGGCATTGTTGCCATGTCTGCTTATTATAAGCAACTTTGGGCTTGCTTTTCTGTAAAGTCTTATACATATTGGTACTTTGCGGATTGCGGTTTTTGAGGGCTTGTTTCTAAAGTGTAAGTTGCTTATTTGGGCTTCTTTCCTAATGTTTTCGTAACAAATGTCCTTTCATAGAGTTATAATTTTCATGTCAAGGACTCTAGAAAATCTGAAAATAGATTTGTGGTGTTTTGCTATAAGGCTTCTCTATAGGACTATAGTTCCAAATTGCAGATATGTTCTCTTTTATGGTGGTTTTGAAGGAGGGTAAGGGTCACACTTTCTGATGTTTGTTGGTAGAGCATTCCACATTATGGTGGCACGAATTTAACCCATGTTTGTGCCGAATCATGGTTGAACGAGATCAGTGGCGCTCGTGTTGCACTTGTGTATGTGTCTTTAACGATGTAGTCTGACAGGTACATGGGTGTCTCTGTAGTCTTCAGTATCTTGAAGACCATGTACTCTGTCCTCTACTTTGAGCCCCCCACCCTCGCATAATGAGCAGGGGCTAGGAGCATAGAGTCACACGGGGACTGCACATTTAATGCCACTTTTGAGACAGCGCCACTACTCGAGGTCCTTTAGAACGATGAACTGCAGTTGCCAATGCATTCCCTATGAGAGGATATGAAAGTTAGCCTACTTTTAAAATGATCCTACATTAACTGGAGACGATATTGATTTAAATAAAAATATGTTTCCAAATGTATGGAGTGTCTTTGTCAACCTATCGTCTTGTTTTCTTAATAGTTGATGTGTTTCACATTTAATTTGCCACTTTAATGGGTTACCCATAATGTTAACACAACAGAGGGTAGACGGCAGACAGACAAGTAGTCGCATTTCAGCGACATCACTGTCTTTACGAGCACCAGCGCCGACTTTGAATTCTCATCCAAATCCCGACTGACTTTGTTCATGTCTATATTTTGAACATCTCATAGGCATATTCATTTTCTACCTACCGTGGAGCTCCGACGGTACATGAAAAATTATAACGTGTGGGTTTACTGCTGTTGTATTAACTTGCCTGAATGTAAGTTGGGGAAATAACCCAACTAAATGGAAGAGTGAAATATCCCCCATTTTCAACTACTTAGTTAATTCTCCAGGATAGTATTAATATACAAATAGTCTTGCAAGATGCTGTTTGGATAATTGTCCAAAATAAATAGCGTATAAAAATGATACATGACAGACACAAACGTGTCTGGGTATTGATAATCTCTCAAGAACAGATTCTGCTCTGCGTTTGAATCTGTCGGGGCCCGGGGGGGTTCGTCATATTGCGTACACACTGGCCTACAAGTGGGCGTGCCTTCAGATCAGGAAGAAGGCCGCGCTTTACCCAATCAAATGTAGTGGGCGGGATTCACGTGTCCGTCGATCCTTCCCCACTTGAAACAAACCGAAACTAATTTAACAATAGCGTCCGCGGAGCAGACAAAACCGCGGAAAGATATTCACATTTTAACTTACTCTTTCATCATAGAAACAAGTGGGCTTATAACCAAAACGATCCATGTTCTCTGGGAGAAGTGGTGTTAGTGTTCCGTGTAGAAATATTGTTAGTGGGAATGAAAACATAGTCGCACCACCGGAAGTGATGCGCTGAAGGCAGACCAAAACCCCGGTTTCCTTGCGCACGGGTGCTACGTCAACTTCCTCCCAGAGCCAACTGAGATAGTCAAAAACAGCAGAGGGTGCTGTTTTTCCTTTTCATTTGGCGATGGGTTCCCAGATTGGGGTATTGAAAACCTCAAGGGATGCGTCCGTGACGTATATACCATGCGACCACTTAAACTTTAGATTTCAGATGCTGGAACTTTTGACACACTGATGGAGTATATTGTAGTATATTGTGGGTAAGTGGCGTTCCCAGGAATTACATTGGGCAGGCGAGAATTCCCCCCCCCCCCCGGCCCCCCCTACGAAGGGGGGGGGGGGTACTCGTGGAAAAATCTCGGGGGAAACAAGTTAACAACAAAACTACACTGACTACAAAAACGTTAATAAAAACAATGTGCAATAATCAATCAATTCTTCAGTGGTGGTCTCTTCATGTTGTAGTTTAGTAATGAATGGCTCAAGCTGCTCTCAGAGACCCTTTTATGCCAGGTGAGTACAGGTGATGGCCCAGACCCCCACCTCTGGCACTCCTGGTACCCCATGAAGACAAAGGCAGACATTTGCATCACTATAGGCGAGGGTCGCTCTGCTGAATGGATATGGTGGTGATTAGCTGCCTGCCGCGTGAATGGACGAGGAGTAGTTAACCAATGAAATTGGTAGTTAACCAAGGAAATTATGGTATTTTGCAATGCTTCTCATAGAGATTGTATTGAGAGCTGCAGTTCATCGTTCAACGGACCTCGAGTAGCGGCGCTGTCTCAAAAGTGGGTGTGAAATTTGTAGTTCCCGTGTGTCTCTATTGTAGTTCGGCTATATTTCCACAATATTTATCTGTGGAACCGAAACTAAATGTAATGCCTCAACTCCTACTATTCCAAGAGCTTGTCAGGCTGGGGGGTCCCCAGTTCAAATATGATTCTTTTGGAGGGTCGCGGCCTGAAAGGTTTGGGAACAAGTGACTTGGACTCTCCATGCTCTTTCCATGCTCTTCTTCCGAAAATCAGAAAAAAGTTTTTTTCTATGTTGGATTCAAATTGAACCAACAAATTATACTAAGATCCCCACACCCTCATCATCATGGACCTACTAGCGGATTACCAGTGTAAGGCTACTTTATGTGGATTATGCGGTCGACATGCACTGACATTTTGCACCTTTATCCCATGTACAACGCACTGACTTTTTTTGTGTGTATTTCTAGCACCTTAACTAACGTCCATAAGTCATGCACAGATACTGTGCATGATATACTTATGGATGTTAGTTAAGGTGCACAAACTGCACAAGTGCCTCAGATAAGTTATTTAGGTGTGTGAGCAGCTATGCTCACGCACCTAAATATCTTTCTCTCTATGAATTGAGTACCTGAGAACCCCAATTGAAACAAGCCAGTTGCTTTTCAATCCTATTTAGTTGACCTTGTATTTTGAACTTGCACGAAAACGTGTTTTTTACTTCTGTAAAACCTGTTTATACCTGACAATAAAGCTGAATCATTGGCCTAGTCCATGGGGGGGGGGGGGGTACCCCAGCAAACGTAGTTAATAAAGCGTCATAATCATTTGAACCCCTTCATCCATATTTTATACTTTGGCTATTCAAAAATAGCAGATCTACAAGCTCATAGTGCGCTGAGCTTGTAGATCTGCTTTTTTTTTTTTAAATAGTGAAAATGTGGGCAAATCTTTGAATACATTATTTTCAAAGTGAACTGGGCGAACTGAGAAGGGGGTCCTTGGCTAAATACATATCAATTTGGGGGTCCTTGACATGGAAAAGTGTGAGAACCACTGGCCACTGGTATGGTCGCTTCTTTTGAGCTCGTTTTCGTAGACCCACTCCCTTCCTTGTTTCTCTCACTAAGACGTGGCAACACTGAGGCCCAGGTGCAAAGAGAACCGGTCCCATAACACACACAGACAGCCTGCTAATCGGCACCGCACGGCGGCTGGAGGGAACGGGGAACAGCCGGGGGCAGCCATTTCACGGCCAGGACGACACGCAGGAACCATTTCAGCCCCGAATAAATAAATAGCCCACTTTCTGGTGAGACGAAGCTGGATAATAAGCGGCGTTCAAAAAAAGTGTGTGCGACCCCGTCCGTCGGCCTATGTGTGTGTGTGCACCCTGGCCTGCATACACAGGGCTAGCTGTTAGCAGAAGGCTAGCTGCTAACAGCTAGCAGCAGGCTAGCGGCTAACAGCTAGCAGCAGGCTAGCTATTAGCTGCCAACAGCTAGCAGCAGGCTAGCTATTAGCTGCCAACAGCTAGCAGCAGGCTAGCTATTAGCTGCTAACAGCTAGCAGCAGGCTAGCTATTAGCTGCTAACAGCTAGCAGCGTGCTAACTGCTCAGTAATGAAGACATGCATGCTGCTTTCTGCACCGTATGTGTGTTACAGTGTGTGTGTGTGTCGTGTTGAATTTAATACAGAATTTGTTCTTCGGAATAAACCAGCGGGGTCAGGGTTAGCTCGCCGTTAGCTCATTAGCCCGCGGGTGTCATGAATTAACGTTAATTAGCTCGGTCGCTAGCTCTAGAGTCTAGTCTTCATATAACGGCGCTGTTGCACCCAAGTCGGTGACCCGTCGAATTCTGCGTCTCCACGCACAGTTCGCTGTGGGTTTTGTCCTCCCCCCTGAACTTAAACTAAACGCACTTAAAATAACCCTGTCCACTCCGCACTACCCGTATTAAACACACTGGACATGGTGTGACTGTTTTAATACATACATTTTGTTTCTCATTAAAGAAACAAAGTAGTAGACGATACTAGTGACCCCTGGAGCCACGGAATTGTATAGACGTCCGATTGCGGCGTAGCACCTGTTAGCACGCATGAGGGACTGTTTGGTTTAGTCCATGAACTGCACACTGTCACACCAACAAGTCTGTTTGCATTCTGTTGGGTCTTTATTGCAGCAATATTTATATATCTTTTTTTTTGTATCACGTTTGTATTCGTTACATTTAGAGTATAATTTAGATATTTCAGTTTTAGCCTGGGTGACAGAAAGGCCAATGCATTTGGAAGTCATTTGTTTGTCAAAAATAATTCATGTATGTATTTCAATTAATTGTATTAGTTTATTACAAGTATTCCTGAAAATTATGTTGATGTGTTGTTGATGTAATGTCTCATCAACTCCACACCTTTGGGACATATTTTGTTTTGTTGTACCTGACGTTACTCATCGTGTGGACCCTCGTGCCAACATCAGTCAAATATCCATATATCTAGTAATTGAACAGTTATAAGTAGCCTAATTTAACTTATTTTGCTATGTGATATGAAAGTGGTGAATAATAATTGCTAAGTCAATGATTCCAGGAGATGCATGGAAATCATAGGACTATGTGTACCTTAAAATGTGATTTAGTACTACTTTTGTTACCATATTCTCAGTCATTGATTCTCTAACATTTTAATTTCAAGGACCCCTATGACTCTGAGAGTGTCGTTCCATTCAGTTCTATTTGCACACACTCAGAGTTACAGTCCTGTAAAAGGGTCCATTTGGTACCCCCCCTACCCCTAGCAACCCTGAGGGTCCCTGAACCCTGAATTGAGAACCGCTGATCTAACTGGAATGGTATTAAAGCTGTACTTTAGTGTACAACACCCAAGCATCAGGCTAGTGTTGTTTGAGGTAATGGTGTCAGTTGTGCGCTTTAATCTGTGCTACTGTGTTAATCTGGTTCGGCACTGTGGCACCCCACTGCTTTAAATGTGTTGAGGCTAAGCGACAAGTCAGTCTGCCTAATTTTATGCTGTTATTAATAACTCATTTTAATATGAAAGCTTTGTTGGAACTCGAACCAGGAGCACCAGAGGTATGACAGTGTAAATGCACTAATGGCACTAGGAGAAGATTAATGTTTGATAGCGTTTGCTCTGCAAAAAAGACAGATTGGTCTCCTGGAAGTATTGATGCTCTTGTATCCGTGGTAATGTGTTTGTTTGACTTTGCTTGCGAGGATCTGCCGTGTGTAGCGTCTCTGGCAGCTCTTACGGTTTTCTTGTTTATGTCACTGTCAGTGCGCATGGCCTGGTTTATATATTCCCCTGATTTGGCGCAGGTTCAAGGACCTAGCTAATCTTCTATAGTTGTGAGTCACAGTTGGTAGAGGTGGTTGAAAGGTTGAATTCCAGGTTTCCCATGCCGGTACACCATATTGAAGTCACGGTTGGCGGACGTAATCACCAATCCATTCAGTGCTGCTGTCAATGCAAGTTTGCTAGATTTCCATACAGGGGTCGGTAGGGCTGCTTGATTATGTCTAGAATCATAATAATCAGATCAATTTGGTCAATATGAGATCACGATTGGTTAACACGATAAAAAATGGACTTTGGAATAATCATGCATTTATTAAACTTAAAAAACTAACCAACAAAACAGTGGATTTTCTTGACCCTATGTTTTGTTCCTTTGGTTTTGTCGTAGACCACTTTGTATTGCATTTCAGATGATCAAACACAGTGGTCGTATTGCCTTGTGGTGCAGACAGACACCACAGTGTCATAAATCTTGCACAGTATTTGTCGTTCCTTGTCAGACTGTGTTTCCAAACAGCTCAATTGGTTTTTATCTGTATTGTTTACCAAAGGCTCTCTTTCTATCATCTTGGCTCAAGCTGAACTAAACATGCCACAGCCTAACTAAGAGTGAGTTTGGGATTTTATGGATGGGGTGAAAGCGTAAAGGAAGGGGGCAAGCTGGGTTTATAACAGTGGTTCTAAAACATTTTCATGTCAGGGACCCCCAAATTAATATGTATTTGGCCACGGAAACCCATCAGAAAATAGTTTCTTCTAGGGATCCCCAATATTAGCTTTCTGTTGTTAAAATGTTTTGAATATGTACCAAATTTTGCAAATGTTTCTTCAAGATGTTTTGAAAATGGCAGATCTACAAGCTCACAACACATCGCATTGCAATGCGTTGTGATAATTGCCTAGGTATATACAGTATAGGGTTAAATTGAATTTGATGCTATATTAAATTGGCTGGGGACCCCCTGAAACCCCTCATGGACCCCTGTCTTATAACATGAACATGTATCAATGCAGCACATGCCAATACTTTAACCGATTGTATTGCCACAGCCAGATAATTCCAAGGCATCAGTGAATTTGTGTGTAGACGCAGTAATTGACTCCCTGATCTTGGCCACGGCAGTCCATTATATCTTGGCCCAAAAAGGAGGACATTTCCTAATATGCAGTGATTCACCTGCAGCCTCAGCATTCCCACATGTCCAGAAGCTGGACAACACATGCAACATCAGTGCTATGTCATGGAAACAAAGTTGACAGTGTTGGAAATGCGGAAGGCTGGTAATTCATTACAAAGACAAACCAGAGGCAGCATTTATCTGGACCACCCCCAGTTTGAAAGACCACCGTAGTTTGACTCTTAATAGTGTTATCTACATAGCCTGTTATCAACACACAATTTGTAACTAGCCTAAATGTAGTAATGTACGGTGTGTGGGACTAGATCATGCTGATACATATATATTTCTCCAGCTCAACCAGTGTCACATAAACTTGGCGGCACACTTTTTCGGAAGGCCCCATGTCAGTCACCATGACTGATTTCAGTCATTTTTATGAGATTTAAAGGATATTCAATCAAGCTGGTAATAGAATATTATATTAAGAAGCGTCTTCTGTAAAACCCTAGGATAATTTGGTAAAAGCATTCTGCAGTTTGGAAGTGCTAGTGTGGAAGACTCCTCTCACGCTGTTACCACAAATCACAGATTGGGACAGCCTAACAAAAATGTTCAGTCGTGAGATTAGTTTTTGGTTCAATCCCTGAGGCCCATTCAGGCATTTAAAGCACAGTAGGCCACCAACACCCATGCGGCCGTGAAGGTGTTTCTGTCACAGCACCTGTGTGGAGCAGGTCCTTGGCATAGAATATTTAGGAGGACTCCCATCACCGCCTCTTTAAAGTTAAAGTCTCGGGGGCGCAGCCAGCCAGCCCCGGTGAATAATCAGGTTAGATTTGATTTAGTGCCTGGATGTAGCTCAACCCCGCATGGGTTTCCAGGTCATGGGGGGCAGCCAGCCAGCCCCGGTGAATAATCAGGTTAGATTTGATTTAGTGCCTGGATGTAGCTCAACCCCGCATGGGTTTCCAGGTCATGGGGGGGGGGGGGTGCTTTAACCAGCAGCAAATGTTGTGAGCGGCCCGCACCATTAAAAATGAAGGCTTGTGTCTGCTGAGCTGAGCTGACTGGCCGCGATTGGTTGCAGCTGTGCGGCACAGCGGTGGTCAGACGAGAGACGTGTGGTCTTGATTTGGGGCCTTGCGTCGGAAAGTGTTGAAAAGGCGCCCGTCGCTGTCTGCCGTTACCTCTGAATCAGTGGTTCCCAAAGTGGGTCCTGGGGGGGGGGGTTCTGGGTGTGTCCCCAGCCAAATGATTGATAGTTGGGAACCAAATGGACCCTTATGTGTCAGTAACTCTTGAGAGCGTTCATAGTTCCATTTTTACGCTCTCAGAGTTAAACTAACACTGATGATACTTACAGTGCAGGTTGGGGGGGGGGGGGGGTTCCAGAGATCAAAATGATTTAAAATGCGGGTCGGTGGTCTGATGCATATCAAATGCTGGGGGTCCTTGAAATTTAAATGGTTGAGAAACGCTGCTATAGCCGTAAAAAATAGTCTCTTATGAGGGTCCCTGCCATATCTTTTCAAATGGGGGGTCCGCGGGCTATTATGTGTCAATTTGGGGTTCCTTGACATGAACAAGTTTGAGAGCCACTGCTCTGAACTTGACTGCTGCCCACCCCGAATCGGCTAACTGTCACTAGAGCCCGACCCGTGCCAGAGGTTTGGGTTCAATCAATGCCGATCCCGATTTTGGAGAGTCCTAGACCATTGGTTCTCTCAAAGTTGTTCATGTCAAGGACCCCCAGATTGATATGTATGTGGCCGTGGACCCCCATCTGAAAAGATTTGTTTCAAAACATTTATTTTCCAACTTTTCCAAACATTTTCGATATTTCTTCAAATATATTTCAAAAATAGCAGATGTACAAGCTCGCAACGCTATCGACTGATAGTTTGACAAAAAGTGCAGTAATAATAAAAAGGAAAAATAACTTGGATTTGATTAAAGTTTCTATTTCAAAACACTGAACTTATAAGCAAGAAAGTATAAATATAAAAAACATTGAGACATTTGAAAAACATTGAAAACTTGTTTCTAGTGGTTAAAAATTAGGACCCGTCGGCTGCAATACCGATAGTCAAATAATGGCCGAAATATCGGTCTGGCTCTGTCAACCCCCAGCAAAATGTCAGCCCTCTGACCCATCCTTTCTGTTTTCTTCCTCACAGAGCTGTAGAACCCCAGCTAGAGGTCCCACCACTGTCCTTCTGTACAGAGGTAAGATTGGTTTCCACTATTCTGTCCCAATTGATTGATTCATTGAATACTTTATTAGTCAGAAATGTAAACAGCACGAGGTACAGTCAGACATTAAAGGCTGAAAGGATAACAAAAACGTCCAGGGGACTTGTTTCCATTGTGGTCCGATGTATTCAATTCATGAACATAGCATAAAAAATAATGCATGTCATCAACAAATACAAAACACTATGTGTACAAAGGAGAAAAAGGAAAACCGGCGGCAGTGAATGACCAATACAATATTCAAGATGTAGCTGTTTAGCTGGAGGGCAGCCATGTTTTTCCTGTGCCTGCCAGGCTGGGGATGATGTTGTCAGAGTTTAAATCTGTGCACGTGTTGTTGTTGTTGTGTTTCAACCCTGACATCATCTTTACCCTGACATTTCTATCAGCCTGTCAGCCTTCCATCCACACATCCTGTTGCACTACTTCACTTGTTTGGTAAATAAGGGGATTACGGAGTCCTGATTTTTATCGTGAACGTGAATGGATGCCAGTGGGAAGCTGGAAAGTTTCTTTGACATTTCGTACATTCAGCGGAAACTGCTCTAACATCTGATTTTTAACACTTAGAGCACAGGAAAAAAATGAAAAAAATAATATGGCCATCACCTGTGCTTATCTTGGCCACTTGTTTTATTCAGACAACAGCCAGTCTAGTCAGCTAAATGCATGGATTAAAGTTCTCAGTCGACTGATTTCAGTCATTTGGATGCCATAGAAGCCAGCATGTATCCTATGAAAGCATGTTGCGCACGGACAATAGCAGATCTACAAGCTCACAGTGCGACTTGTTCTGAGGTTGTAGATCGGCTGTTTTCGGTGATAAGTTATTTTAAGATGAAAGAGTATTTGAAGTGGTCAGACTAGCAATAGAATGCATGTTTAGAAGCATCTTCCATAAACGTGAATGGTCTCAGAAAAGTCATAAAAGCAGAGGTTATTGCCTCAAATCTGTTATTTTTTCAACTGGTTTAGTTCAGGTTTAGAATGATAAATACTTCAACAGCATCATTAACCCATTTAGACCGGGAAAGAATCTGTGTCATTTTTAGATTTCTTTGGCTATTCAAAAATAGCAGATATACAAGCTCATAGCGTGGCACCAAGTGCCCCGCTACGAGCTTGTAGATCTGCTATTTCGCGATTTATTTTTGCAAATCTTTGAATATACATTTATTTTTTATAGCAAACATTTGTAACTCAAATCTTTGCTTCTGGGGGAAAAACGTATGTTGCTATATGTATAGTGGTGTTCAAACCTTTTCATGTCAAGAACCCCCAAAATGATATGTATTTGGCCATAGACCCCCATCTCAAAATATTTTGTTCCAGGGACCCCCAGGAGCAAAGATTTGAGTTACAAATGTTCCATTTAAAAAATAAATATACCGGTATTCAAAAAGATTTTTCAAAAATAGCAGATCTGCAATTTTTTAATAGCCAAAGTACAAAATATGGATTACGTGGTTACACAGATGCGTTCCCGGTTTGAATGGGTTAAACTTTGAGTCATTAGATTAAATTTAGCTTTACTCCATGTAAATGGCTCACTCTGTGAATGCTGTGCGTTCGCAGGTCAAGCTGCAACTGGGAGATGCGGGGGGAACCTCATCAGGAGTCGATTGAGGGATAATCTATCATGAAGCCCAGATTAAGTCCTATTTGCCCGCACTGTGTCTCTGACCTTACCTGTAAGCATAAATTACGTTTCACATTACACACGAAACTGAAAGATTGAAAAGGGAACCATATTTTTTTGCATTTTTTATGTTCACGCCTCTGTTGACATGAGTTTCAGTCTTGGCACACGCCCATGTGTATGGAGGACACCTTCAGAGTGGCTTTATGGTACACGGGTCAGGTTATGTTACTGTACACCAGGGACTGTTGTCCTAAAATGCCACGATACTGCTCTGGGGGCATTGTGTTTATTTAGGGCGGAAACTATTGATTGTATTCTTGCCGGTTATTCTATAGGTCAGTGGTTCTCAAACTTTTTAAAGTCAAGGACCCCCAAAATGATATGTATTTGACCACGGACACCCCCAACTGAAAATGTTCTATCCCCCCCCCCCCCCCCCCCCCAGAAGAGAAGTGGCAGATGTAGCTCGCTTGCGTTTCAAGCTAGCGGATTTGCTACTTTTGATGCTTTTGTGTGACACTATAGAACAGGGGTGCCCATTACGTCGATCGCGATCGACCAGTAGACCGCAGAGGCTGCGCAGGTAGACCACCTGCAATGCCCCTGAAAAAAAAAAAAAAAAAAAAAAAAAAAACTTTTTTTTTTTTTTTTTTTTTCAGGCTCTAGGTGGCGCTGTGGCAGAAAACGGTGGCGCGGCACTAAATGGGGGGGGCGCCAGGAAAAATATTGAAACAGTCCTAATGCCTTAAAGGGGTAGTTCACCCCCCAAATAACTTTTTTTCTATTGATTACTCACCCCATGGAGCCTTGAATTCATAGATATTTATTTGTTTTTGTCGCATTCCTTCCTTTATTATTTGATTATAATAAATTTAGCCCCATTGATTCCGGTAGGAGACACAAATGCATTTGTGTCTCCTACCGGAATCAATGGGGACACATTTATTATAATCAAATTATTGGCTTAGGAATGTGACAAAAACAAAAAAATATCTATGAATTCAAGGCTCCAGAGTCCAGATGGTCAGTAATCAATAGATAGTTTTGGGGGTGAACTACCCCTTTAAGGTCCTTACACACCGGGGCGATTTCTTTCATGCGAATAATACGTCTTTTTTTAAAACCTTATAAAGTCAATGCAAGCTTCCACACCAGTTTCGCGGAGCGAAAAAAGCGTCTTTTAATTATTCGGAACGAGTCCGAATTTTGCGTAGGCCTATATTCGCATATTCGCCGGTGTGTAACCGCCTTTAATGTTGTTATTTAGCCCCCATAGGTAAATTAAAAAAAAAAAAAAAACATTAATGGGATAATAATTATTTGTTGGTTGGTAAATAAAATGAATGAATTACATTTTTTTAAATAATAAATCGGTAAAATCAGGCAAAAATAATAATTAAATAACCTAATCCTGACCCTAACCCTAAAACCGAAATAAAGTAACCAAAAAACGGAAAAGAAACCAACAAAAACCAACCAAAAACCAAAAAAAAAAATAATAATCCACCCAAAACCGCGCAAATTTCGCCCACCATGCCTACCACCATGCCTACCACTCATGCACGCGCGAGTGGTAGATCACCTTGAGCTGGCAATTTCAATAGTAGAACTCAAGTTAAAAAAGTGTGGGCACCCCTGCTATAGAATGATCAAGTACGAAAAAAAATGGGAAAGGTTAACACATTCACCGCCAAGGTTTTTTCATAATAAAATCACCCACTGCCAGGGTTTTAATCATTTTTTTATAGAAACAATGTGAATTAATTGTCCGTTTATTTTTTAACATTGAAGTGAATGGATTATTATTTTTTTTGTAATTGTTTTTATTTATTAATTCGTTAGGGTTAGGGTTATAAATTTATACTCAAAAATTAGAGAAACTTTTTAGGAATTCAAAAACAGAATTAAAAAAAATAATTAAAAGGGGAGAATTCTCCCCTTTGGCGGTAAAGACCATTGACTGAAAAGGGGGGTGAGTGTGAGGATCTACACCATGAATTTGAAAAATAATAATAATATTTAATATCATATTGTTTATGTCCCTCAAACGTTTTTCAAAAGGTTTGAGCCTAAATCAAGCCTCAGATATACTCATTCAAACTAACTTCTCTCTGGCTTATAAAGCACTTTCACCTGCAATACCACATTGTCCTGTTTGGCACGGGGCGCTATTGAGCCAGTTTGTATGCAGTAAAAAAAAACAAATAAGAGAAAAAAAATATATATATATTTTTTTTTTGGTTGGAACTGACGTCAGGGTGCAAATCAGTTTGGCCTGTTTTGAGACCAATTTACAGAAAACCCCAGAATTGCTGTGATAGCCTGAGTGTTCAAACTGGGGTATTTTTGGGGATAGAAGAGAGGTAGGGGAGACCAAAAACACACAAAAAAGAAGAAAAAGTAAAAATTCATGGTGTAGTCCTTTTAAAATATGAAGAGGTTTCTGCCCAACAGTGAAGATATTATATCAAATGTCTAATCGGTACTTGTGTCTCTCCCCAGTGAACTTTTAACAAGAGGAAAGCGAAGGATGAAATGAGATAAAAAAAAGTGGACGACTGGAGGAGCCCAGCCCCCCCCCCCCTACCTCCAACCCCCCCTCTCTCTCTCTGTGTGAAGCATGGCAGGCCTACAGCTGGTCACCCCCGCGTCTTCACCCATGGGGCCTTTCTTCGGTCTGCCATGGCAGCAGGAGGCCATCCATGACAACATCTACACACCTAGGAAATATCAGGCAAGGGGCGACCCAGACCGCTGGAAACATATGAAACATCTTAACCCTTTAAGACCGGGAAGGCATCTGTGTCATTTTAAGATTTATTTGGCTATATAAAAAATAGCAGATATACAAGCTCATAGTGTGGCACCGAGTGCCGCGCTATGAGCTTGTAGATCTGCTATTTTTTTTGGGAAAAATCGTGAAAATGTGTGCAAATCTTTAGTTTGAATATATATATATATATATACTTTTTTAAAGCGAAAGTTTTTAACTAAAATCTTTGCTTCTGGGGATTTTACAAATGTCTTCTTAATCCTACGTTTTTTTTTTCCTAAAGTGTTTTTTTTTTACTTTTTACTTATGTTGCTATATTATCGATGGTTTTCAAACTTTTTTTCATGTCAAGGACCCCCAAAATAATATGTATTTGACCACGGACCCCCTCCCATCTAAAAATATTTTGTTCCAGGGACCACCAGAAGCAAAGATTTGAGTAAATATTTGCACAAATTTTCAGGATTTTTCAAAAAAATAGCAGATCTACAAGCTCATAGTGCGGCACTTGGTGCCGCGCCATGAGCTTGTAGATCTTCTATTTTTGAATAGCCAAAAAAATCTAAAAATGACACAGATGCGTTCCAGGTCTTAAAGGGTTAAGCTGGTGTAATGAATCGGTCCCAATTAGTTGGGCTGAGGCGTGGACCGCAGAAGACCTGACCATGACTAGAACAAAGATAACCTTTTACACGTGTTGCGTCAAAGGAACGGTTCACCCAAGAAAAAACATTATTTCTATAGTTTACTTGCCCCTTTGATGTCTTGGAACACGAGATAATTTTTCGTTTGTATGACATTCCTTTACGGTGAAAACACTGAATGAATTTGAGTAAATGTTGCCCCAGATTAACAGCAAAACTATATAAAAAAGGAGTTTATAAACTAAAAAACAACTATGTGCCCATGGGGTTCAATCTGAGCCCATTCCCAGGCGCGTGCGTCATTCGTGCATGAGGCTAATTAGCCTGGAAGAGTTTAAAAAGTGTATTTTCTTGTTCTATGGTTATATTTTAGAAAGGCAAGCGGCCATCTGACCACTTAACACAGATGGGTAGTGTCATGGCAGACCATTTGAAAGGCACTCTTTTAAACCTTGTTCTTTAACTTCCACCCCGTTACAGGTTGAACTTCTTGAAGCAGCTATTGAACACAATACTATTGTCTGCTTGAATACTGGCTCAGGGAAGACGTTTATTGCAGTACTCCTAACTAAAGAACTCTCCCACCAAATCCGGGGAGACTTCCGAGAAAATGGAAAGAGGACAGTCTTTCTGGTGAATACAGGTAAGAGAAACGACGCCATAATACATATAGCCACGTATCCAGATCCCTGTGACTACCGTAATTGTCTACCAATTTAAAAAGAATCCCTGTTGAATATTTTTCTCCACCCTTTTGTGTTGTTTAGACTAGTGGTTTTCTGCCTTTTTAAAATTCAAGGACCCACAGTTTTGATATGCATTAGGCCCCCATTTCAGGGGGTCGGCAGCAGAATGTTCTAGCGTCACCATCATTGTAACCATATTTTATACTTTGGCTTTTCAAAAATAGCAGATATAGCGCTATGAGCTTGTACATCTGCTATTTTTTAAAAATCATGAATATTTTTGCTAAATATTGATTATATATATTTTTTAAAGTGGACATTTTTAACTCATATCTTTGCTTCTGGAGGTCCCTGGCACAAAGTATTTTTGAGATGGGGGGGGGGGGGGGGGGGGGGGGGGTCTGCAGCCTAATGCATATAATGTTGGGGGTCCTTGACATGAAAAAGTTTGACAACCACTGGTTTAGAATTAGAAATGATTACACACAGACTTAGATTTGTGTCCCTGGTTTGCAGTTCAGTCTGTGGTTCAGCAAGCAGCTACAGTCCGGACCCACTCGGACCTCCAGGTGGGAGAGTACACCAGCGTGGAGGAGACCTCGGCATGGACCCAGCAGCAGTGGTGCCGAGAGATGACCCAAAATCAGGTGCGAGGAAGAGCCTCATCGGCCACATTGGACTCAAATAAGGGCATTTCTCCTGGGTTTAGAAATACAGGGGATTTATCAGCAGTAGTAACATATGGGTTCAAAGGATAAAAATGCCATGTTAAAATGCCCGATGGTTTTAGCTGAAAAGTATGTACTTTCTACATTTGCTATTTTTGAATTTGAATCCTGACAGTTTTGGACTTATGAGGTTTCCACCCGACAGAGACGATATGTTATATCATTACCTTTCATATTAATGTGTTATGAAGATAAAGATGATGAAAAAAATGACCCCAACACTAAAATGATGATTTGGATGACCCGATGGCCGAGTTGTTAGGACACATACCACATGGGCTCTGATGCCTGACAGCGAGTTCCCGGTTCCATTCCTGGCCAGCCAGACTATTGATCAACAGATGTCCCATCTGTTCCACTATGTCTTTTCTCTCCCCCCCCCCCCCCCCTCTCCTCTGGAGGCTCAATGTAAACACTGCATCTCAGCAGAAGGAAATAAGCGTGTTACTTTGACATGCAAGCCAAAAACAGCAGTCTGACTGGTTGTTTATTTCTGATGTTTGATCAGGCTTTTAGGTCGATCCATATTGAGCATTAATGTCCAACGTTTATCACCGTTATCGATGTCAATTTTATCGTGAGGACTAGGTTGGATTGGTTTCAAGCTGTGATCTTTGTTAGCAATGACGTCCTATCTCTCATTTTGTCTATTTCCCACGACAAGAACTAAACCGTGTCATTCAACATATTTCAGGGTTCTGGATTTGCATTCCATGTTGCTGCTGTCGGGCAGAAACCTCTTATCTCCATAATTTCTAACTGTTTGTGTTTTTTCGTAAATTAACGACGCCCTACTTCAACATACTACAAAAGCAGCAAGCAGTTCCACAAGCTTTTGAGAGAAAAATATATTTTGGCAGGCCGTGATGATGCCGTCGTAATGCCTGATTTGTATTTAGCTGTGTGCCGAACATTGCTGATCTACAAGCTCACAATGCGTCGCAGACGCTTGTAGATCGGCTATTTTCCGAGCACGCCGTCCGCACGCAACTAAGCATAAAACCACTTGTCTTAGTTCTACTGGATCTCTTCTCCTCCAGTCCCTCCCTAACATTTTAGTCCAGTTTTTTATTTGTTGACACAGCTTAGTTTTTATTCATTTTTTGTTTCGTTTGTTGTTTTCTCCAGTGAAAAAAGGTAGTCGTCATAGTTTTAGTCGACCTTCATTAACGCTGATGGGAAGTTCTGGGTTACCCTTCGTTGTTGAAAATCAACCAGTTATAAATTCTTGATTTGATCCCCCCCCCCACCCCTCCCTGCAGGTACTGGTAATGACGTGCCACATATTCCAACTCGTTCTGAAGAACGGAATCCTACCACTGTCTCAAATCAACCTGGTGGTGTTCGACGAGTGTCACCTGGCCATCACCGACCACCCATACCGGGAGATCATGAAGGTGAGTCCAACAGGTCCATATAATAATGTTTTAGGTCACTGTTCCTCAAAGTCTGGTTCCGGAGGCCCACCAGCGACCCTTTACAAGTCTGTAACTCTTGAGAGTGAACAAAGGCACACCAATCCACACTGTAAAGAAGATTTGATTTATTTATTTGCACAATAAAAATAGTACAAAAGTAACATTATTAAAACATAAACAGAAATACGTGCAGGTGAGAATAGGCCTGTCACAATTATTACATAATCGTCTAATTGCAATTATTTTAGGTAATTGCAATATTTTTTGCATAATCGTCATAATTGTTTTAAAAAATCACACATTTCCGAATACAACAAAAAAAACAGAAATAGCAGATCTACAAGCTTACAACGTGTCAAAAAGTAGCCTGAAAGAGCGAGCCCTATCGATGGTCTTGAAGGGCGGATCCAAACCCAGGCGGTTGGATTCCAGCGCCGCTTCCTATTGCTTCACCAATCTATGTCCCCGCCTTTTCTTTTGCATGCATAAAATGATTATATATGTCAATAATTTCTTTGTATATTTAAGTTATTTGTCATATCTTGCCTGGGGATAATTTTTTTACGAAGCCTAAATGGCAAACAGAAATAAAACATGTATTCATACGTTCCAATGTTCAACGCCAAACACACAATTAAATCGTTAATCGCAACTATTTGAGTGACAAATAATAGTCACCTTAAATTTGGAATTGTGACCCTAGGTGAGGAAACCCATATAGGACTTATACAAGGTTCTCACCTAAAATAATAAACAAGTAGTAAGTTAAACATAGTAATCAAACATAAGGCAACACGTGCCTTGTGTGCAGTTGAATGTGTGGGTGCGTGTGTCTGGGTGTAGAGTGCGCGTGAGTGTCTGCGCGCGCGCGTGTGTGTGTGTGTGTGTGTGCAGAAGTAGGGCTACATTATATGGTAGAAGCCAGTGGAGAGACTTGATTCATCAGGCTGACCTTCAGTCTATGTTTAAAGTTACTGAGTGAAGATGAGGAGTTGGCAATAAGTATGTGAGTATTCCAGAGTAAAGAACGTTTGTCTTTAATGGAGAACTGGCTATGAGTGGTACGGCTGAAGGAAAGATGGAGATTGATGGATTTTCTAGTATTATAATTATGAACTTGCCGATTTGCTTCCGTTTGTACTCTCTTAGAGTTACAGTACTGTCAGGGTTGATTTGGACCCCTGTGTGGTCCTCGAGGCCGATGTTGAGAACCGGTGTTAGCTGAGAGAAGGATGGAAAGCTGCATCATAAGTTACATCTTTAGAAAAGACGTGTTCTGCACTTGTCATTCAAGACCCTCTTGAGTATGTCCGGTTTAAAACCACTTAAACCTGGGGGACCCCTTGACCGGGGTCCCCCAGGGCTCCATACTTGATCTGCTTTCCCCCCCCCCCTCCTCTACACCAAATCTCTTCTTATAGCCGATGCGCAGACCGATGCACGGGCTCACAAAGCGCTGCACGAGCTTGTAAATCTGCTATCTTCGCAGAATGTTCCTCCCAGTATAGGGATGCTAGGTTTCATGTGGTTAAGCCTGATTTATACTTCGTCATTACAACATTGTTGCGTGCAGAAAAATAGCTAGATCTAACTGTTTTCGGCACGCAACACCGCCGTATGACGGAGTATAAATTGTCCAAATTATACCTCATAAAAACGGCAAAAGTAGCAGATCTACAAGCTCAAAACGCGTCGCTTCGCGCCGCGTTTCGAGCTTGTGGATCTGGTACTTTTGATGCTTTTGTGTGACACTGTAGTATGATCTAGTGGGGCGTTAATTTACAGGAAAAAAATAGGTTTCTGCCCGACAGCAACGATTAGTCAGAGATGCCAGTGCAACCTGCTCGATGAGCTTGGTTGTGTTTGTGCCGTACTGCGTGAGTCGAGTTTCACTATCCCAACCTCTTTGGACTCCTCATCAAACGCTCCAATGTTCTCCACTCCCAACATAAGCTGCATCAGAAGGCCCTCCGTCTGATTGCGTTGTTTATTTTGTGTACAGAGTGGATTTCATGACATGTGATGATATATCCTTGATACTCGGCTCGTTGCAGCCCTCTGTGATTTAAGGGAACATCCGTTCTCGCAAAACAAACACACGCCTGACGAAGGCCAGAGGGGCCGAAAACAAACGCGTTTGTTTGTTTGACTGCTGCTAAGCATTTAAACTTATTTTGTGAGTGCGGGTGTTCCCCTTTTCTTTTGGTATTCTGCATAACGTTGCTGTCCGGTGGAAACCTTGTGTGTCCAAAACCTTTCAGGAAATGGGGGAAAAAAATAACCTGTGTTCCTATGGATCCAATGAAGTTATTATTTAGTCGCAAGCTCTTGGTTGAATACTTAAAAAACCCACAGACAGACTTAACCATTTCACTTGGTTAAGCAAGCAAAAATGTCAGATCTTTGTGAGCTTATAGATCGGCTATTTTTGCTACTTTTGTGTGAAACTGTAGTATGACGAACTAGGGCATTCATTTGCGAGAAAAAAATGCATAAAGTTGAAATATGGAGATACAAGGTTTCTGTCCGACAGCGACGATGAGGATCTGCACCCGTTACGAATTTCAACTCTTTTGAGTCCAGAGTGCCAATCCTTTGTAGCATCCTTTGTGATTTCCCACAAGTCGAGGGGATTTCTTTTTATAATCCACCTAACGATCTCCATCCCATCCCCCACACCCCCCTCTCTCTCTCTCTGCTCCCCAGCTGTGTGAGGGCTGTCCGTGCAGCCCTCCTCGCATCCTGGGCCTCACCGCCTCCATCCTGAACGGGAAGTGCGACCCGTCGGAGCTGGAGCAGAAGATACTGAATCTGGAGCGGATCTGAGGAGCAACGCCGAGACGGCCACCGACCTGGTGGTCTTGGACCGGTAGGCTTGAACCTTTTAAGACCGGGAAAAAGCGTCAGCTATGTCATTTTAGATTTCTTTGGCTATTCAAAAATAGCAGATCTGCTATTTTTTTTAAATCGTGAACATTTTAGCAAATCTTTGTAGGGAACATTTGTAACTGAAATCTTTGCTTCTGGGGGGGTCCTTGGAACAACATAATTTGAGATGGGGGAGGGGGGTCTGCGGCCAAATACATATCATTTTGGGGGTCCTTGACATGAAAACGTTTTAGCACCACTGATTATAGAAACATAAGTTTTTTTAAAAAACTGTCAGGATTTAGAAGATATTTGTAGAATCCCCCAGAAGCAAAGATTTGAGTTCTAAATGTTCGCTTTAAAAATATGTATATTCAAAGATTTGCACACATATTCACGATTTTTGCGGACAAAAATAATAGCAGATATACAAGCTCAAAGCGCGGCACTCGGTGCCGTGCTATGAGCTTGTATATCTGCTATTTTTGAATAGCCAAAGAAAAACATTTCCAACAGAGTAAAGTAAAGCCTAATAAGTGTACTTTTCAAATAACATTTGTACATTTGGAGCAATGTGCTACTACAGTGCATAAAGTAGATACACCAAACACCATCGTGGGCAAGAAATATCACTGCACACAGGCGCCAATGTATGTGTTCCGTGAGGGGATTCTAAATAGACCCTTACGGGGTTGTTGGTCTTGACGGTGTACAAAAATGAATACAAAAAAGTTTGAGTCAACACTGGACTAGGTTATACGCATGAGGCTTGAGAGTTCAATGTCACCCTGCAGGTACGCCTCCCAGCCCAGGGAAGTGGTGTTGGACTGCGGCGCGTACGTGGACAAGAGCGGCCTCTCCTCGCACCTGCTGGCCGAGCTGGACGAAGCCATCCACTTCCTCAATGACTGCAACGTAGCGGTGGCCAGAGAGGACCGAGACCCCACCTTCATATCCAAACAGGTCTGCTCCCAACCGACTTGAGAACCCCACCGTTCTCAAGCTTTTTAAATTTCCCACAGTTTGACTGATTTCAGTCATTTGGATAACATAGAAGCCAGCGGGTCATCTATGCAAGCATGTTGCACAGCGAAAATAGCCGATCTACAAGCTCTCAAAGCGTTTGCGGCGCATTGAGAGCTTGTAGCTATTTCCAGTTAGCATTTTAAGATGGGATCATTTGAAGTGGTCAAACTAGCAATATGTTCAGAAGCATCTACCATAACATCTTAACACAACGGGTGCCAGCGTTTTATTAAAACAGATTACTTTGAGTACCAGAGATCTCACTGTTTGTAACGCTGTGCTGTTTATAGCTGTGGACTCCACGGCGCGCACCGACACACAAACAATGGATGTGTGTACGATGTTTGATGGTCCTGGCTAACGGCTGGAAGAATAACATCTCTCACGCGAGTCGCCATTACGGAGTAATGGGCCATCGAAAATGACTTGTATTCCCCACTGTAAAAAGTTAAGGAGATACAGAGGTTTTTATCAAGGAGATAGAACGGGAGCGGCTGGGGAGCCATGTTTTTTGGCACGGTGATCCATCTGTCCCTTCCTTCTCAAAGTCACCGTGGGTGATTCCAGAGCTGCGCTAGCCCCCCCCCCCCCCCTTGTGGAAAAAAACGAAAAGACTGATAACACGGTTTTTACCGTGTTCGGCACCTAAGCGCTACTCTCTGAAAACACGATTTTTACCGTGTTTGGCACCCGATGTGTTAATAGTCTCGGATATTTCATATAAAAGCAAAGGTTAAAGCCTCAATCTGTTGATTTCTTCACCTGGTTGGCTGTATGTAGAACAGCGGGAACAATGCTACTAAAAACATAATCATTTTACATTTTATGTTAATTGTTTAACTGTTAATTGTTGAATCAGCGCTAGTGTGTGTGTGTGTGTGTGTGGGGGGGGGGGGCTCCTTTCATAATGTTTCACAAATCGCACAGTATGACTTGGTCATACAAACATTTTCAGTTGTGAAATTAAATTTTTGCTTTAATCCATGAGTTTGATATGCATTAGGCCATGGACCCCCATTAACTCTGGGATTTAACCCCCCCCCCTCCCTCCCTCCCTCCCTCCCTCCCTCCCCCAGGTCCTGGGTGACTGCCGGGCGGTGCTGCTGGTCCTGGGGCCGTGGTGCGCCGACAAGGCGGCGGGCATCATGGTCCGCGAGCTCCAGAAGTACATCAAGCACGAGCAGGAGGAGCTGCACCGCAAGCTCCTGCTGCTCACCGACACCACGCTGCGCAAGGTGCACGCGCTCTGCGAGGAGCACTTCTCGCCCGCCTCGCTCGACCTGCGCTTCGTCACGCCCAAGGTACGGCTGCCGCCTGCCAGTCCCCCCTCCTGTCAACCATTATTACATAACCGCTTACACCCCATACGTTTTTGAGCTGAGTCCCTCAGGGCTCTATACTAGTGTCTTTTCTGTTTTTTCCCTACATTAACCCTTTAAGACCTGAGGCGATTCTTAAAAATGTTTTCTAAACAGTTTTTTGAAAAAAAATCATAAAAAAAAAAGTTTCAGGATTTTTCAAAAATAGCAGATCTACAAGCTCATAGATCTGCACTCGGTGCTGCGCTATGAGCTTGTATATCTGCTATTTTTGAATAGCCAAAGAAATCTAAAGTGACTCAGATGCGTTCCAGGTCTCAATGGGTTAAAATATCTTCGCTGAAAATTGCAGATCGACAAGCTTTTGTAAGTGATACAAATCACGTTGCAAGTTGTAAGATCGGCTAGTTTTCTCCCCGAATACAGATGCTGGGGTTTAAGTGGATAAGTAGAAAAAAAAATCCTGATCATGATTATTTGCGATAATCGTATATATATGAATATATTTTTTGCCAGACTCATTTACGTTCCTCTGTAATAAATTAAAATAAAATAGCCGATCTACAAGTTCACAATGTGTCATGTTGTGAGCTTGCTATTTATTATTATTATTTTTTGAATGTGTGATTTGTTTCACAAATCGCTCATTAGGGCATACAAACATTTTCAGTTGTGAAATTTTGTTTTGCTTTATCCTATTAAGACCTGAGGCCGATTCTACAAATGCCTTCTAAATAAGCAGTTCCCAAACGGCCCCCCAAATTGATATATATTTGTCCACGGACCCCCAGAAGAGTGTAAAAAAGAAAAATCTGTGAGCTTGTATATCTGCTATTTTTGAATAGCCAAGGCTAGCGGTTCTAATGGTCTAATCCATGTGATACCCTAGGTGCTGCGGCTGCTGGAGATCCTGCACGAGTACAAGCCGTTCGAGCGGCAGCAGTTTGAGAGCGTGGAGTGGTACAACAACCGCAACGAGGACAACTACGTGTCCTGGAGCGACTCGGAGGACGAGGACGAAGACGAGGAGGGGGCGGAGGCCAAGGAGCGGCCCGAGGCCAACTTCCCCTCGCCCTTCACCAACATCCTGTGCGGGATCATCTTCGTGGAGCGACGTTACACCGCCGTCGTCCTCAACCGGTAGGTTCCCCATCTTTTACTATGACAACCTGTTGTCATTGTGCTGTCGGGCAGAAACCTCTTATCATATTTAATTTTTTTATGTTTTTTTTGTTTGTAAATTAACACCCTACTTGATCATACTACAGCGTCACACAAAAGCATCAAAAGTAGCAGATCCGCAAGCTGGAAACGTGGTGCGAAGTGACGCGTTTTGAGCTTGTGGATCTGCTTTTCATAGCTTGGAATTTGAATCCTGAAAAGTAGCAGTTGTGGATGTATGAGGTTTCCACTCGACAGAGACGATATCGAAATATCTTGATATGGCACAAGTGTTCGGGATTTTTATCAGCCCTATTTTAATACACAATGTCAACGATTTATATCGCTGAGCCCTAACCTGTTGAGTCTCCACAGACCATTGTTGACAAATGTCTTTCAGGGGAAAAGTCCAACATTATTAGCTCCTCTTATTCTTAACGGTATTTCAGTTTATTAAACATATGATCATTCTGATTCGCCCAGAGAGGACGTTTGTGCTGTGACTGGCTAGTTGGTCTTGGCTCCATCGTTTTGGATTTGATTGGCCGTTATCGGTGGAGGAAAGGAAACATCCACCTCGAAATTATGCTCCAAGTCTAAGCTGTCACGTGCTCACTGTCACTTGCACTTACAGTACTCGCCTTCATAAGAATCAGTCCTGTATCTTGGTGAGAAATTTTGCGTGGGAAACTGGGTTTTAAGATGCTTAATGCAGCCATTATGGCAGGTACTTGTCATGTGGCTTGTTAGAGAAGCCATCCAGCCTCATCAAACCATTCAATACCCACTTGTGCCCTGCAGATGGAGGCATTGCCATACTGTGGTGTGGGAAGCGTTCCCACTCAGGTAGAAATGCCTCAGTCAGTTTAGGTTGCAACCGGCCACTTATCCAGCAATTCATTTGGGGGAGAATGGTCATTCAATAAAACTATTCAATTAGTCTTAAACACGTCCACATTAATAATACTAATATAATATTTGACTGTAATTTCTGAGCTCAGGTAAAAGACCTGCAATGGTTATGATTTGTCTGGGCATTAAATTACTCTATAAGAGGAAATCTTGGGGAAGAAAGGCATATCTATATCCAAGCGTTAATGGAGACGTGGTCTGACGTCACACACAACAGAAACCATTGCCTCACAACACCAGTTTGCGTTGGCATCCATTATTTCCATATACAGCATAAACACCTTGTAGATTTTGACATTTTCATCATCTTATCGTATATCATCTACCAACACAGTTATTGTTATTCTGTTTATTACACGAGGCCTTGACTCCGTAAGTTGGTTTCCATGTAAGTAGTAGCAAATAGTCCTATCCTCAGGCTGTCATTTATAACCCATTAAGACCTGAGGCGTTTCTTTAAAAAAATCTATATCCTAACAGTTTTTGGAAAAAAATCTAAAACATTTTTTTTTCCAAATGTTTTAAAAAATAGCAGATCTACAAGCTCATAGCGCGGCACTCGGTGCCACGCTATGAGCTTGTAGATCTGCTATTTTTTAATAGCCAAAGAAATCTAAAGTGACACAGATGCGTTCCAGGTCTTAATGGGATAATCTTGTAGCATCTTCCATCCTGCCAATCCATTGTGTTTATCTGGCCATGTTAAAACGTAACGTCAAGTTGTTTACGTGCTGTGCTGAGAGATCCTTGGCCGGCCTTGGGACCGACTGAGACTGCTGGACCTCAGGATGATCAGGGGAAAATCTCCAACTCGTCCAAGAAATGTCCTCTGGACTTTCACTCACTGTCTCGTTGCATTTTCTTTGACATTGAAACCCTTCCCTGTAGCATTAACACATTAACTGCCAAGACCGTAGTCCTACGGGCCGTTAAATCCAACTGTTAAGCGCCGAGACCGTAGCCCTACGGGCTGCGGTCTTTTCGCGCATGCGCGGTCCGGGTGCACTTTCGGATTTTTTTTGATCCACTTCCGTTTCCGGTTTGATGACAGGAAATAGAATTATTTGGGATCCGGTTTTCACGATCACGCCCGCCCTCGTTCTACAGACGAAACTGAAACTCAATTCTCTTCCTGTAGTTTTTTCTCCTCGCATTTCACTGTTTAACGTAATCCGCTCTAACTCAAACATGGATGCCCCGTTTGACACGTGGTTTTCACTGGGAGATACAGGGAGATCGCGCGGATGTAAACAGACTGTGTAGCGCTCAATCTTAAGGATTTTAACAAGATCTATGGCGACATGAAAAAAACAAAAAAACAACAAAAACACCTTGGCACTGGTGAGTACATTATGAGATTAGCCCTTGGCAGTGGATGTGTTAACCTGTAACTCAATGCTGCCTCTATGTCTTGTCTTTTCGTTTCTTTTTTTTGTTTTGTCCTCAGCCTAATCAAGGAGGCAGGGAAGCAGGACCCGGAGCTGGCCTACATCAGCAGTAACTTCATCACGGGCCACAGCATCGGCAAGAACCAGCCACGCAACAAGCAGATGGAGGTGGAGTTCAGGAAACAAGAGGAGGTACAGTGTAGACACGGGGGTGACATCTGTTCCTAGCGTGTCTTCTGTCATAAACTCAACGCCTAACTTGGGGTTTTGGCTACAATCTCCTCTTTTTTGAAACGCAATCTAATGACAGAAACAGCTAGGCCCGTTGGAAAATAATCGATATATTTAAAAATTGATTCAAAATTTCCAAAAATCGTGTAAATTCATCTTTTTCTTTTTAATTATTTTTTTCTGGTGAAAGTTACAGGAGTTCTTACTGTATGGTGTGTGATATGAAATGTGAGCTTACCATAATCGTAGTAAACATGATCATGTCTTCAATCATATTCAAGGACTTCAAGGAAAAATTAAACACATTTCTAAAGATGCGTCTCAGTCCGCTGTAGAACCTGCTCTAACCCCCAAGTCGCATCTTAACTGTCCAAAACCTCACTTGCAGCGCGACCCAAGCGCCACTGACGTTATTAGAAAGTGCGAGAATTGATTTTGATCTACGAGTGAGAGGGGTAATCGTAATGAAAACAAAACAATAGCGGTATTATTTTACGGAAGAAGTAACTAGTTGAGATATGTAAATTTTCCACAATTTTCACCCATGTTCTTTGTTATTGTGTCCTCTGTTGTTGTCACTTGTCTGTTATGTTGTGTTTCTAGGCAAGCAATTAGCGCCTACGTCATGACGTTGTTACGTCGTTACCACAGTAACCAAAGCAGATAGGTCGCGCAGAGCGGTTTTGGGTTGACGTTGGTTAAGTCAGTCTGAACAAACAGATCCGATCTGATCACTTGCAAATAATAGTGTGAACAGTTGGTCCTAAAGATCGGATTTGAGAAATGAATCGGGATTTTTCCAAGCGATCCACTCTGGTATTATATATTTTTTAATGGAGCTGTGACAACAACAACAATATGAATGTTGTAAATTAAAATGCATAAAACTGATTCGGAATCATTTTTAATTGAGAATCGATTTTTAAGCGAAGCATGACCCCAATGATCGGAATCGAATCGTGAGATAGCAGAAGATTCACAGCCCTAGAAACGGCTACATTAATACAAAACGGTGTCCATAACAATGCAGTCTCAGAAAGTGGAGTGGACTGTAGTTAATGCTGAAAGCAAAGGCTTGGCATGTGAAACGAGGGTAAATGGAAGCAACTGCAGCATGAGCTCGCCAACTAGAGTAGAGGGCCGGTTAGGAAATACCCAGGATCCTCAGGTTACCTGAAACCTATCACATGAACCCTAGCGTCCCTATTCTGGATATTTCATAAAAGGTGAGCATTCGGCAAAAAATAGGTGAACATTCTGCAAAAATAGCAAAGCTAATAGCAATAGCTTGTAGATTCTATATTTCTTATACAACAATGTATTATAGTTTAAGTGGTTAAAAGCTCAAAGGTTTTGCATTTGCAGGTACAATGTATAATAGTATTCTATTGTGTATCTGTTGCACCATAGTAAGAGTTTTAAATAGGTCTGAGGCTATACGAATGTGACTCAAGTCACATATGTACTGTGAATTCACTTGCTAGGTTAACACATTGACTGCCAATCACGTAGATCTACGCGAACCGCTTTAAAGCCGCCACGTGCCAATCGCGTAGATCTACGTGAAGTTTAATGTTTTTTTTTTCCAATTTCACCCAAAGACCAAGGAGATATGATTAGTTGAAGATCTAGACTCCTATCCACTTCCTTGTTAACTTAAAACTTAAAAATGCTGTATTTCGGCTCCTGAGTACTTTTTTTTTTCCAATGAAAAACTCTGGCACTGGCTAAAAAATTATGAAATAATTCTGGCAGTCAATGTGTTAATGATTTGTGGGACTGGTACAGCTTGCTATGGGGGTTACTTTCTTCAAATCAACACTTGTTTTATTTCCATTGAAGTCAGCTTGTCCAGCATCAGGTGTGCCTTCTACTAGCTTAGTAAGCGGAGCAGTGTGGGGCTTGGCTCCGTCGTTGTCACAGCCCTTATTAGCTGACAACTAACTATCACAGCATTGGAACATATAAATAAAAATTACATTTCTGTTTGGCTTGTAGGCTTTGTTAAAATAATGAATATGGCCATAAGCACATACAATGATGTGCTATGGCTAAATGTTTTTTATTTATGTTTTTCCATCAGAAATAGCTGATCTACAAGATATTTTTGAAAATGTGACAATGTTTTCAACAGATGAATTTACACACACACACACACACACACACGAGTGGACAATGATTCTGACAATTATGCAAAACAATTGTGATTATAGTAATGGTATCGTAATTGCGATCACGCGGTTATGTAATACTTGTGACGGGCCTAAACAATGGTTGACGGAGTCCAGTCCTCTCAAATTGGCTGCTCAGAACATTAGAACCAAAACAACCAGACCCATTAGTCGCCAAATGTAGCAAACCAGTGAATGTGTACATGTACACAGACATGTGGCCCAGCGCTGCAACATGTGCCTTCTATTTATAGACTCAAAGGAACGGCTATTGATGTTGGCTTACAAGCAGTTGACCCAACAATTCTCAGATGGTTGGGCACAAGAAAACACAACAGTCTAAGCTTGTTATATTTTGCCTTCTAGCACAGTCAAATTGGAATGCATTGAAGTTCTCTGTCTCTCTGTCTGATGAGGATAACCCACTGCTACACTAGGGTTTTGGTTAGCAACGTACCGTTTTTGGTTAACATTGTGGGTGGCAGCTGTGTTATAAAAGCAGTAATACACTCATGGCCATGTTATATCGTATTATACCATGGCTATATGTGTTTAAAGCACTCTGCTTCATGTTGAACCCGGGCAAGTGATATTTTTTTGGTTAAAACGAGCGTTGAAGCTCTATATTCTGATTAGTAATCATTGCTATAGACTCGAGAGTGTTTGTTTACACAGGGATGTTTAACAGGGATCCTCCCCGTCTCTGCAGCTCTTTAGCATAATCACTGCCAAGTATTCATTAATTAATTCATCCGCTTCATTCATTTTTTTTACCTTATTTTGACGATCCACGGAAGCCACGATGTGGACATGGATGTAAACAAAGGGAGGAGGAGGGTCTCGTCTATTCACCGGAATGTTTTTTTTTACCACGATCGTCCATTCTGTTGTAATCGGCAGTTGAATATGGCTCGTTTTCACAAAAAAAAAAAAAGAAGAAATCTGAGCTAGATGTGTTGCCAATTGCAGCCAATCAGGAAAGAGTACCCATTTATCAGCTTCAATGTATAGTGTTCCAGTTTTTATCTGCTCATTTCTTCATCACTTCCAATTTCACTTGTTTATCCTGTATCCTGTATGAGTTCTCTTTCCTGATTGGATAAAATTGGTATCTCGTCCCCTGTTACTGAACAAACACTCCATAGCAATGATTACTATCAGAATATAGAGCTATTTAATACTATCTTAACAAAAGAAAATCACACACTGTACCTTTAAACTAGGTGGCATAACACTTGTTTTTTAATTGAAATGTCAAATCCTTCATTTTTTTTGCCGTCATCAATCAAGGGTTATCCAAAAACATCTGCCTCACTCCTCTCGTAGGTTCTTCGGAAATTCCGGGCTCACGAAACCAACCTGCTCATTGCCACCAGCATCGTGGAGGAAGGCGTGGATATTCCAAAGTGTAACCTGGTGGTGCGCTTCGACCTGCCCACAGAGTACCGC
Organism: Gymnoscopelus braueri; assembly: GCF_963280865.1. Classification (NCBI taxonomy): domain Eukaryota; kingdom Metazoa; phylum Chordata; class Actinopteri; order Myctophiformes; family Myctophidae; genus Gymnoscopelus; species Gymnoscopelus braueri. Next base: position 47,985,950 of record NC_137621.1, on the reverse strand, counting down.
TCCTACGTCCAATCCAAGGGCCGAGCCCGCGCCCCCGTCTCCAACTACATCATGCTGGCCGACAGCGAGAGGACCAGAACCTTCGAGGAGGACCTCAAGACGTACAAGGCCATAGAGAAGGTGCGTCAGGAGGGTACACTGCACCTGTTTGATAACAGCACCAGCTCAAGAAATTGTGGAGAAGAAACTAGGGCTTTGAATCTTCCGTTATCTCACGATGCGACTCTGATTCTTGGGTCACGATTTGATTAAAAATAGTTTTTTTTCGATTCTCATTCAAAATAATTCCCAATCAGGTTTATCTATCGCACGAGCGCCCAGGCGCATGCGTCTTTCGTGCATGAGCCTGTTTAGCTTCCGGGTGTCTTAAAGTTACTTTTCTTCATCTTTGGTGATATTTCTGAAACGTTTTTCTCAGCGGACCTCGGTAGAACAGAATCTAAATGATAATATGAGCAGTGTTTTGGACTTAATGGACACATTTTTTATATTGTTTTGCTGTTATTACTTGGAGTCTCTGATTAATTCAAAGTTTTTTCTTCTTTTTTGGAATTTGCATTCACCGTTACGGAAAGTTTTACAAACTAAAACCAAAGACAACACGATAGATAAACGATAGAAATAAAGTAATTTCTTGGTTGAACTAGGTGTCATTTATACTTCATTGCACAGTGTCCTACATAAATAGTGAAAATAGCGATGCGACGTGTTGTGAGCTTTATGCCCAACATAGGGGTTGATTATTATCAATCGATTATTTTACGAGCTTATCGATACAACATTTATAGAATCTATTACATCGATTCACGACACGTTTGATTGACTGTTGTCATCCCCCTTGTATGTTGACCTAGATATTGAGGAACAAGTGCTCCAAGTCATCGGAGGTCAACGAGTTTGAGGTGGAGCAGGTGCAGGACGATGACAACATCATTCCGCCGTACGTCCTCCGCTCGGAGGACGGGGGAGGTCCCCGCGTCACCATCAACACCGCCATCGGACACATCAACAGGTCGGTACCAGTGTTGCCATGTCGGCTTATTATAAGCGACTTTGATCTTGTTTTTCTGTAAAGTCGCTTGTAAATATTAGGTGGTTGTGTTTTTTTGGGCTCGTTTCTATAGTTGCTTATTTGAGCTTTCTTCCTAATGTTGTTTAAATCAGTGGGTTTCAAACGTTTTGAAAAAAAAGCGTTCTGCAAATATTTGAGGGATACCTGTATCAGATTTGTGTTAAAATATTTTTAACACCATTTGTCTCTTTTTTTTTCAAGATTATTTTTTAAAATAGCAGATCTACAAGCTCACAACGCGTCACGATGCGGTGCGTTGTGAGCTTGTAGATCTGCTATTTTCAAATAGCCAATGTATATAAGTTCAAAGTGCTCATGTGGCCTTTAGTCACTTCTTTTGGGCTTGTTTTCATAGACCTAGCTGCCTATTTCTCTTGCAAAATCTGGCAACACCGGTAGGTACCTGCTACAGGTGACCTTTTTAGATCCGTCCTGTGTTCTTTGTCTTCACATCATTAGAGTTATTTTTCTTGCAAAAGTCTAGAAAATAAACGGAATTCAAGTTTGATCGTGTCCAGGTCTTTTAGGAATTGGCGTGTCTGGAAACATGGGAAGAAAACCACATTTTGTTCAGAGATTGTGCACGTGAATATGAATACACAGTGGGATAAAACCTTAAGCTATTGCTCAAGATGTTGCCCAGACTGTCTGAATTAATAAGTCTTCATAAAAATTACTGTTTTTTTCTCTCTTTTAATTTTTTTATCAATACCAATTACCTATCTGACTGCCTCTAATGAAACAATTGTTTTTAGGGCATGGACTCTGCAGGAGTCTAGCCGTCTACAAGAGGCTCTGTCTGTCTGCCTGTCTGTCTGTCTGTCTGTCTGTCTGTCTGTCTGTCTGTCTGTCTGTCTGTCTAATCTCAAACTGCTGGACTGATCAGCAGTGTGCTCACTGCCAGTAGGCCACAGAGTAGTACCTCCTGAAAGCTGTCCTTGGGTTGAAACCTTGCCCACATTTTGGAGTCCCAAGCAGTAATAATAATAATAAAACATTTTGGTTATAACGCACATTTTTGAAAATCACAAAGTGCTACAGGGTTTAAAAACAAAGGCATAAAATAGCTAGGGCAAAGCAGAAAACCTCTGCAACAACATATTCTTTTTTTAAACATTTTTAACTCAAATCTTTGCTTCTGGGGGGGTCCCTGGAACAGCATATTTTGAGATGGGGGTCTGCGGCCAAATACATATAATTTTGGGGGTCCTTGACATGAAAAATGTTTGGAAACCACTGATTATAGCAACATACGTTTAAAAAAAACCTGTTAGGATTTAGAAGACATTTGGAGAATCCCCAGAAGCAAAGATTTGAGTTACACATTTTCGCTTAAAAAATATATATATTCAAAGATTTGCAAAAATGTTAATGATTTTTCTAAAAATATATAGCAGATCTACAAGCTCTTTATGAGCTTGTAGATCTGCTATTTTTGAATAGAAATTTGAAAAATGACACATTCTTTCCCGGTCTAAAGGGGTTACAAAGGCATAGAGTAAAAGTAAGTCATAGGTATGTACCCAGATCATTGGTTCTCAAAGTGGGGTCGAGGGACTCTCATTGTTCCTTGAGGGGGTTCTATATTGACCCTTATAAGTCTGTTACTCTGACAGTATACCATTTTCATAGTATACTGTCAAGAGTTAAGGGGAGTCCTTGAAATGTAAAAGTTATAGAAACACTGTCCTAGATGACTGATGTCACAAGCTGGCCGCACGAAGTCCGAGATCCATGTTAGAGCCTCGCAAACTGTAGGGACAGGTCTGCTTTCTGTCCCAAAAACCACTAATAAACGAGGGGAAGCAGCATTTAGTTTTTTATGCACCGCATATCTGGAACAAACTCCCAGAAAACTGCAGATCTGCTGCCACTCTTATGTCTTTTAAAACACAACTAAAGGCCTTTCTGTTCGCCACTTTGATTGAGTTACTTTTCTTTTTTCTTTCTCTTCTGCACTGTAACTGTAGCTGTACGTTTTTTGTACTTTTGTTTGATGCATCCTAATGCCATTGTATAATTGTGTTTCCTTTGCTTGATGTTCTGTGTAAAGCACATTGAATTGCCTTGTTGTTGAAACTGCCTTGCCTGGCCTAGTACTGAACGTTCTGCGACGACGACTATTCCAGGTATTGTGCCCGTCTGCCCAGTGACCCGTTCACCCACCTGGCACCAAAGTGTAAGACGTCAGAGACAAAAGACGGACGATACCAGTCAACTCTGTTCCTGCCCATCAACTCCCCACTGAGAGCTCCCGTTAAGGTAAAGCGTTTGAACTTAGAGATGTACCGATACCATTTATTTCCTTCCCGATTGCGTATCGGTCGTGTGTAATAAAATAAAATGATAATCCAGGACAGTGGTTCTCAAAGTGGGGTTCAGCACTGTAAATGAAATGTTATCATAAATAATAAATAAAGATAAATAATGTAGTTTCGGCATACCACATCGGCATCTGGCATAGACTGGCATACTCGCCGATACCAGCATTTTAAGCAGTATCGGTATTGGAACAACTCTAGTTTGAACCTTCTCTGCAGGTTCCTATTTTCCTCCCAAGCTTCCATTTGTGTACATAGTAAAAAAAAAGAACAGCAGACTGCCATTGAAATTATATTTATGGTTGTTATATGTGTAGCCGTTAAACTTTTTTGGAAACCTAATAGGCCTTTAAAAAGGTATGAATCACTATATTTGTTCACCGTAGAGGAGAAAATTACAACATTTTAGAAACGGTACACAATGTTTTCATATACGATCACTGTTGGGTTGGAAACCTTGTATGAGAGGTCCAAAGCGGTTACTTTTCAGGGAATGGAAAAAAATAACCTGTGTTCCAATGGATTCAAAGTAGTTATAATTCATTCACAAGCTCTTTTTAATACTTTTCATTGATATTTATAAAACCCACAGACACATTAAATCACTTTAAATAACTTTAAACATTTTTCAAAAATAGCTTGTCGTGAGCTTGCAGATAAGCTTTTTTCCCCTCTAGTTTCACACTACACTAGGAGATGCAAGGTTTCTGCCCGACTGGGGCGATATGCATTACAATCAAGCAAATTGTGTCTGTTCATATCTTTCTGTGTCTTAACAGGGTCCTATAATGACTTGTGGCAGACTTGCAGAGAAAGCAGTTGCACTACTATGCTGCGAGAAGCTTCATAAAATAGGTAAAAATCCTGTGCAGAATATGTCCCTTTCATGACGTTATTGTTTGGCATCTGTAACTTGTTTTAATCTCGGCCTAACCTGTCCTTTATTTTATTTGCTCCTGCGGTTTACCTGGCCAGAATTTTTATTGGTTGTTAAACCGGTCCTTTATTGGCAGTTTTACTTGGCGCTTTAATGATCTTTTTTTAATCTTTCATGTGTCCTTGAGCTCAGGAAAAGTTCTAAACAAATAAAATGTATTGTTATTACAGAAGGGGCAAATAAACAGTGAAACTAACAAATTTTAACGGTATAAACAAGGGATAAACTCAACAGACGTTGGGCAGTTTGAAAATTCCAATTCAATTCCAAAATAGTGACGATAGACAATCTACAAGCTCACAACGCATCATGATGGCTATTTTCACTATTTTGGTACATTTTGAAAGTATAAAATAGGGCTTAGGTGATTAAAACCAGGAGAAACACTCGTATCACAATAATCGGCATAATATCGATATTTTGTCCATCTTTAGCATGTCTCTACGGCTCTCTCATACTCATATATTCAAATTCTAAAATAGCAAAAGTAGCAGATCTACAAGCTCAAAACGCCTCACTTCGCGCCACGTTTAGAGCTTGTGGATCTGCTACCTTTGATGCTTTTGTGTGACGCTGTAGTATGATCAAGTATGGCGTTCATTTACGAAAAAAAGCACAAAAAGTTAGAATATGGAGATAAGAGGTTTTTGCTCCTCCATCCTCAGGTGAGCTGGACGACCACCTGATGCCTGTGGGCAAGGAGACGGTGAAGTACGAAGAGGAGCTGGACCTCCACGATGAGGAGGAGACCAGCGTCCCAGGCCGGCCCGGCTCCACCAAGAGGAGACAGTGCTACCCTAAAGCCGTAAGAAAGAACCTCCCCCCCTCCTCCTCCCCCACGTGCTGTCAACGGCATTCAATGGCCCTCAAGTTCCGCAAGGGGCATCAAGGATTAGAATGCAGAGTGGTCCCCAAGGGCCCATCAAGGGAAAATCCACCCTTGGACCAGAGTGAACTAAATAGTTTTGATGGTTTGTCAAGTTTTGTAAACAGAGGTTTGTCCAGAAGCTAGAGAGATTAGAGATGAAGATCGTTCTAGTACAGAGACAGACCAGGGTCTGTCTCGGCACTGGAACAATCTTCATCTCTAATCTCTTTGTTAGATCTAGCTACTCTATCCAAAGTTATTGGAGACTTTAGTATCCAGGAAAAGGGACGCTTATTCTTTTTATATCTTTAACAATACTAAATATCACAAAAACCTAAAGGGTCATGAAAGGTCAACATATACCACACGATCATCCACAAAATCCAGAAGTAAGCAATTATCAATGTATAAATTTGTAACATGGTGGATATTTAACCGCAGATACCAATGAACTACTGGTAGACTGTTCATTTTGGCTGGAATGTTATTCTACAACACCAGCCACTTTGGCAGGCTACCAAACATGGATTTGATGTTCATATTTTAGTTTATAAATCGTATTTGGCAAATCAAATAATGTATATATATTTTTTGTACTTCAATCACTTTAGCTCATGTACAAATTTTTTTTTGGTTTTCTGCCTTGATGTGATATACTTCTCTACAACTGGGTAATCTTTGTGTATTTTGTCTCGGGTGGAAACCTCATATGTCCAAAATAGTTACCGGTACTTTTCAGAATTCACATGCAAAAGTAGCAGATCTACAAGCTCAAAACGTGCCGCTTGGCGCCGCGTTTGAGCTTGCAGATCTGCTACTTTTGGTACTTTTGTGTGACGCTGTAGTATAATCATTTGATGAGTCACTTTGGCTCACGGAAAGAAAGTTAGTTTTATGCCGTGATGTCACATACTTCTCCACAACTGTGTTTGAGTATTTCTGTGTGTCCTGTGTCCAGATACCAGAGTGTCTGCGGGACAGCTACCCCGTCCCGGAGCAGTCTTACTACCTGTACGTGATCGGCATGGTCCTCACCACCCCGCTCCCCGACGAGCTCAACTTCCGCAGGAGGAAGCTGTACCCGCCGGAGGACACCAGCCGCTGCTTTGGCATCCTGACCGCCAAACCCATACCTCGAGTACGTCCGCCAGACGGCACCTTTTCTCATTGTAGCATGCGCTGTGAGCTTGCATATCTGCAATTTTTTTGCTATAAAATATGGATAAAGGTGTTAAATGATTGTGACCCCCTGGTCACTTTGAGAACCAATGCCCTAGGGAAACTGAAAAGACTGATTGTGTTTGAAGATGTTGTCCTATTGATTGTGCACACAGAAGTGTTTATATTTACCATGCTTAACCTTGTTTATGGGGGTTTAACCCATTTTGGGCGGGAACCCCTATTTGTAACTATATATGCCTTTCAGGACGGGAACCGTTAAATGGGTTAAAGGAAGGGGGAAACAAATTTGGTTCTGGTATGTTTGCCAGTAGGACACAGATGTACATTTGTGCCAGCTACTTAACTGAAATGCTATAATGGAAGACAGTGGTGGACGTAATAGGCTTCGACTTAAGCCCATACCTTTTTCGGCCATTTCTTTCGGCCTTTATTGTATGCATGACTGTTTAAAATTGTGACTAAACTAATTAAAAAAGATAAACTATTGGGGCTCTGAAAAGGCTGAAACCTTGCCCAATTTGGAGTTATGCATCATAGATGACTGACGTTACAGGCTGGCCATAAGCCCAAGATCCACATTTGAGCCATGCAGTTCCCATGTGATCTACATGATTAGTTCTATTTGTGCAAATTTATTTTAGATATATTTATTTTTCCCCCCCAAAAAAGGATATATTAAAGTTTTAGCTCCCTTGTACATCCGTACCAATTGGTTAACTGAGTGAAACGGTGTTTCTTCCCTGCTAAAACCAGATCCCCCACTTCCCGGTGTACACGCGCTCCGGGGAGGTCACCATCTCCATCGAGCTGCAGAAGTCGGGCTTCACGCTGAGCGCGGCGCAGCTCGACCTCATCACGCGCCTCCACCAGTACGTCTTCTCCCACATCCTCCGCCTGGAGAAGCCCGCGCTGGAGTTCAAGCCCACGCAGGCTGACTCCGCCTACTGCGTCCTACCTCTCAACGGCGGTGAGTGCGTGGCGCTTCACACCTTTCTTTTTTTTGGTGGCTTTCGCTTAAAAAATGCACGAAACAGCTGTGGCACGCACTCTGCTGCTAAATATACAGATGTTTCATTAAAGCAAAGGTTTAAAGGTAGGGTAAGTGATATTTTTTGGTTAAAACAAAAAGTATTTTGTTAAAAGGTTAAATACTATATTCTGATAGTAATCATTGCTATAGAGTGTTTGTTCAGTAACAGGAGTCTCCCCGTCTCTCCAGCTCTTTAATAAACAGAAAATACATTTTCCGGTAGGTGTCAAAATCTCAACCAATCAGGAGAAAGTACCCATTTTTAAGCTTCATTTTTATAGTGTTCCAGTTCCAATTGTGCCTGCTCATTTCTTAGTGTCATCACTTCCAATTTCACTTGTTTAATCTATATCCTGATTGAGTTCTCTATCCTGATTGGATAAAATTGGAAATGAAAATGAAACTGAAACGAAAATGCATTTTCTGTTTTATAAAGAGCTGGAGAGACTAGGAGTCTCCTTTTACTGAACAAACAACTCTATAGAATGAGTACTATGAGAATATAGAGCTATTTAACACTTATTTTAACCAAAGAAAATCACTTACCCTACCTTTAACCCTTTAAAGACCGGGAATGCGTCTGTGTGTCATTTTTAGATTTCTTTGGCTATTAACTCATATAGTGCCAATGACGTCTTTTGACGGCCGTTTTCAGTGTGCCATTAGTGCCAATGACGTCTTTTGACGTCTCCTAAAAAAAATAATTATTAAAGTTATTTTTTTTTCTTTTGAATCTCAAAGGAACTAGGAGAAAACTATTTTCAAAAAGTTAATTCTCCATCCACTTCAATGTTAAAATGTAAACGGACACATTTTTTTCTCCGTTTGACCCAAAATGCCTTTGGCATATGGATCAACTAGCTTGAAATAAGCCTGGCAGTGAATGAGTTAAAAGATAGCAGATCTACAGATCTACAAGCTACATAGCGTGGCACCGAGTGCCGCACTATGAGCTTGTAGATCTGCTATTTTTAGTTTTTTGGGGGAAAATGTGTGCCTCTCTCTACATACATACATACATATATACATATACACACACACACACACACACACACACACACACACACACACACACACACACACACACACACACACACACACACACACACACACACACACACACACACACACACACACACACACACACACATATTTTTAACTCAAATCTTTGCTTCTGGGGGTCCCTGGCACAAAATATTTTGAGATGGGGGTCCGCGGACAAATACATATAATTTTGGGGGTCCTTGACATGAAAATAGTATGAGAACCACTGATATTATAGCAACATACGTTCTTTTCTTTTTTTAAACAATGTAATGGATAAATTAGAATGCCAACCTGTTCTTCTATCATTTCTGTACTATCTAACTTTATCTGAACTAAGAAGGTTTAAACTCACAGCAGGGGTCTTTAGTCAACCACTCTACACATGAATGTGCTAAATGTAACTCACCTACAGCTGTAAATGGAACAGCTGATCTGAATCCTTCATGCTACTGTCACTGTCTCAGCTATGTGTATTTGTGTAGCTATGGTTGTGTCTCTCTTATATTTAGTCCATACCTTATAAGACCATTTAGAAAAGCCTCTTTGGTACAATGTGGAGTATAAAGAACTGTGGTAGAGGAGGTTTGAGAGGGTTGTGCCCCGAATGGGCTGTTGGTCAGGCCAGGAGGCCTGGCTCTGAATGATCTGTATGCTGTTGCTCTCTGCCTGAATCTTCCTAATAAATGATCAAAAACTTCACCTGAATGGAATATTATTATTCTATTACATTTGGCGTTGTCGGCAGGATCAATATTTCATATTTCATAACTAATTATGATTATGGATACTTGATCAAAAGAACTTAAGGAAGAGAGAGAGAGAGCTCTACAAAAATGGTTGAGTAAATATATAGCTATATCAACATGTAGGTAGGAAAATGTCTATTGATTTGGCATTCTATAAATCACCTGTCGTATGTACATGAATATGATTATTCATGTACAAAAAGAAAAAACTCTGGAATGTAATGGATAAATTAGAATGCCAACCTGTTCTTCTATCATTTCTGTACTATCTAACTTTATCTGAACTAAGAAGGTTTAAACTCACAGCAGGGGTCTTTAGTCAACCACTCTACACATGAATGTGCTAAATGTAACTCACCTACAGCTGTAAATGGAACAGCTGATCTGAATCCTTCATGCTACTGTCACTGTCTCAGCTATGTGTATTTGTGTAGCTATGGTTGTGTCTCTCTTATATTTAGTCCATACCTTATAAGACCATTTAGAAAAGCCTCTTTGGTACAATGTGGAGTATAAAGAACTGTGGTAGAGGAGGTTTGAGAGGGTTGTGCCCCGAATGGGCTGTTGGTCAGGCCAGGAGGCCTGGCTCTGAATGATCTGTATGCTGTTGCTCTCTGCCTGAATCTTCCTAATAAATGATCAAAAACTTCACCTGAATGTAATAGAATAATAATATTCCATTCAGGTGAAGTTTCAGATCATTTATTAGGAAGATGTCAGCAGAGCGCAACAGCATACACAGATTGGTAGAGCCAGGCCTCCTGGCCTGACCAACAGCCCATTCGGGGCACAAGCCTCCTCAACCTCCTCTACCACAGTTCTTTATACTCCACATTGTACCAAAGAGGCTTTTCTAAATGGTCTTATAAGGTATGGACTAAATATATGAGAGACACAACCATAGCTACACAAATACACATAGCTGAGACAGTGACAGTAGCATGAAGGATTCAGATCAGCTGTTCCATTTACAGCTGTAGGTGAGTTACATTTAGCACATTCATGTGTAGAGTGGTTGACTAAAGACCCCTGCTGTGAGTTTAAACCTTCTTAGTTCAGATAAAGTTAGATAGTACAGAAATGATAGAAGAACAGGTTGGCATTCTAATTTATCCATTACAACTGTTAGGATTTAGAAGACAGAATCCTCAAGCAAAGATTTGAGTTAAAAATGTTTGCTTTAAAAATATATATTCAAAGATTTTCACTTGGTGCCGCGCTATAAGCTTGTAGATCTGCTGTTTTTGATTAGCCAAAGTATAAAATAATGGTTAAAATCTAAAATGACAGATGCTTTTCCCGGTCTTAATGGGTTAAAGCCTCAATCTGCAATTTCTTCAACTGGTTGTTGTCAGTATGTAGAACAACTAGAACAATAGGTTTAGAATGATAATACCCAAACATCATAATTCTACATGTGCTAATTGTTTAGGAAACACAGCGCTGGTGTGGAGGACTCCTTTCACACTGTCTCACAAATCACAGATGGGGACACACTTTCAGTCGCAAGATTTTTGTTTTTGCTTTAATCCGTCTAACCGGAGGTTTCCATGATTTATTTTTGTGGTCGCTAGCTCTCGGAAAGGTTGATGTGTTCTTTTTATTCAGCATTTAGAATTCTGGGGGGAAAGTACAGTATAACCATGACATGGGATGCTGGACATCACTGTTTTCTGTTGCCCTAGAGAGCTCATAACAAAACAAGAACATAGCAAAATCTTTTAGAATGACAGGAAAAGGTCTGCGTTTGCAGCTTGACCTAAAAGTAAATTAAAGTGAAATTTGATCCATCTTACACATAACCTGTGCCATGATATATCAGGTGTTGTTAATGAAGACAATAAACCAGTCTACTATAATCAGTTGTGGAAAGTAACTAATTACATTTACTCAAGCACTGTATTAAGTCAAATGTGTAGGTACTTTGACTTTACTTGATCTCAATTTCAATTTCAATTGTGTGATACTTTATACTTCTCTTCCATTACAAAAAGACAGCTTTAGTTACTAGTTACTTTGCAGATTTAGATTATATAAATGCAAAACATACATTAACCGCTTGTATTATTACGTACTTGTGTTATTGTTTATTTATTGTGTTTTTGTCCCGTCAGTTGGGGATTCCAGCACACTAGATTTGGACTTTAAGTTCATGGAGGACATCGAGAAGTCTGAGGCCCGCATTGGCATTCCTACCACTCAGTACACCAAACAGACCCCCTTCACCTTCAAGCTGGAGGACTACCAGGATGCTGTCATCATTCCAAGGTACCGCAGGGCTGAGCTCAATCAAAACTCTTTACCAGGAATAGGCATGTCACAATTATTACATAATCGCCTAATCACAATTATTTGAGATAATCACAATATTTCTTTGCATAATCGTCATAATCATTACTATGTTGAAATACATTCATATATTTCCACACATTTTCAAAAATAGTGGAAGTAGCAGATCTACAAGGTTTTGAGCTTGTAGATCGGCTAAGTTCCACTACTAGAGGTTCGGGCCGCTACGCGACCCTCACACCTACGTCACACGCTGATCTGACTGATATGCCCATATATGGAGATATCTCTCAGTCCTTGTCCCTTTCATGCCCATATATGGAGAGCCCCTTTTGTGCCCATATATGGACCTGACTGATTAGTTTTCTGATGCCATTGGGGATAGACACATTGGGGATAGACAACACACTCCATATTTGGGTGTAGCTCCTTATTACGGTCATGGCTGAGTCATGACGACATGAGTGTGTGCACCTTTTGTTTGCGAAGCCTAAAAGCCAAACAAAAATGTAATTTTTGTAGTACAGAAATGCAATTAAATGATGAATCACAATTTTATCGCAAGTTTAAGCGACAATTAATCGTCAAGTAAACTTTCATAATCGTGACAGCCTTGACCAGGAATAAAAAAAGAACAGTTTTTCATGCTCCTTCCATTTCACAGTTAATGTCTTAATTTATCTCTGAAAGTGTAAAGACCGACCCTCTGCGATTTGCTATATTCTAAAATGTGCATTTGAGTCTTAACAGGGTTCAGATGGGAATAATAAACTGTACTATAATCTGAGGATCTTAATAGGCTCTATGCACAGCGGCCATATTGGAACGAAATTGGGCCTCTTCCTTACTTCCTTCACAGGTGTTACCAATGATACTAATGAAGGCTCTGTTCCATTCTGATCAAACAGAGTCAGGGTGCCGATATTGTGCATGTTGGCTCACTGGAAACACTCTCTGCTACACCAGTGGGTCTCAAAGTGTGGTCCAGGGACCCTCATGGTTCCTTGAGGGGGTTTCAAATGGCCCCCTACGGGTGTGTAACTCTGAGAGAGTACAAATGGAACCAAATGGACCTGTACGGGTCTATTTGGTTCCATTTGTACTCTCTCAGAGTTATAGGGCTCCTGGAAATTAAAACGTTTGAGAACCGTTGTGCTACACTAAATGGAATAGAAGCCTTAATTAGGGTCATTGGTAACACCTGTGAAGGAAGTAAGGAAGACCCATTTTCTTTCCAATATGGCCGCTGTGTGCATAGAGCCTATTTAAATTAACTTTTTGTGATAAAAGAGGGTTTTCAACGTTTCTGTTATCCTTCTCCCTCTTCTCCCTCCCTTTAAGGTATCGCAACTTTGACCAGCCTCACCGCTTCTACGTGGCGGACGTGTACACGGACCTCACGCCGCTCAGCAAGTTCCCGTCGCCGGAGTACGAGACGTTCGCCGAGTACTACAAGACCAAGTACAACCTGGACCTGTCCAACCTCAACCAGCCTCTGCTGGACGTGGACCACACCTCCTCCAGGTCAGCATTATGGGAACCAACACAAACTAAGGTTTAATTGATTATTAGTGGTTCTCAAACTGGTGAGTCGGGACCCCCAGGGGGGTCCCCAAATGATTTTGCGGGGTCCCCCAGATGATTTTCCTAATGTGCAACATTGTTTTCGCACTCAACGGTAAACAAACCAACATACCGTACAAGTGTATACAGGGTATACAAATAAGACCATTACTGTGTCAAAAGTAATCAACCAATTTAGATATGCAACTTCACAATGCATGTGATGTTGTAGATCGTCCATTTTTGCTACTTTTCTTTGACAGTGTCATACGACAATGTATAAAATAGGGCATTCATTTTAGAAAATAACATAAAAAGATGAAATATGGAGATCACATTTTTCCCCCTGACAAAGACAATATACAATATGGATGAAAAAGTGAGGCGGTTTGATAAAGTCTGTGTCCTTTTTACCTAATGGACGGAGTAGATAATTCACTCTCTTCCTGACTTTTCTTGCCTCTGCACTTTCTCCAAAATGTGGAAGTGGAAACTCTTTTTCTTTTGCCTTGAGAAGGTTCTCTCGTATCCATTCTGTGAACAGGGTAATGAGATGAGATGGATGCTTTGTCATTAGGGAAGAGAATCGTAGTTCCACTTCATACATTAACTTGATTGAATTGAAGGCCGAACTGACCCCAGTCCTGGTGACCAGCTCTATGAAACCAGAAGGTCCAATGAGTCATTCACCCACGGTAATTTTAGCACAGTTGTGGAGAGGCCTGGCAATTTGAAGGAAATTGCTTGGCCGGGAGGATAGTGTCCCGGTTTTTCTCCCAGAGTGTTTTTGTGGGCAGGGATAGTAACTCGATGGCTTTTTGTTTTTCTTGTGGGCGGCCAGGTTGAACCTGCTAACTCCTCGCCACCTGAACCAGAAGGGCAAAGCGTTGCCGCTCAGCAGTGCAGAGAAGAGGAAGGCCAAGTGGGAAAGCCTGCAGAACAAACAGGTAATGGCTGCTTTCGTAGAGAACCCCATGCACCTCTCTCTTATTGTAGGTACCTTCATACTCCTCTCTCTCTTATAGCTGGCTTTCAACACAGCTTTAGCACCACACCACACTACACCACACCACACTGCATCAAAATATCTACCGATTCTGCCCCCTTTGTAATGTAAGGACATAAGTGGAGGTCATTACTTCTTACCTAACAATGTAATGTAGATGAGTGGCCAACTGTTCTGTATACAAATGCAAATAACCTGTGCAGGAGTACTCCAGCCATTGGTAAGAACCAAATGGACCCCTAAAACTGTGATTATAATACAATATTAATTATTATAATGTATTACAGCTATGGTAATTATAATACACTGTAATAGATTATAACTGTGATTATATTACAATATTAATTAGTATAATGTAATACAACTGTGATCATTATAATACACTATAAAGTATTATAATTTATTACAGCTATGATAATTATAATACACTGTAATAGATTATAACTGTGATTATAATACAATATTAATTAGTATAATTTAATACAACTGTGATCATTATAATACACTATAATAGACTATAATAGACTATAACAGTGATTATAATACAATATAATCTATCATCATGTATTACAACTATATCCTGGTCTAAATAAAAAGTCAGTGAGTGATCAGTGATTATGAAGTGTTTGGCCCCGTCTGGCCCCCATTTCAGACCCCTTTGACACCACTAAGCCCAGGTTCTAGTAGTGAAAACGGCGCCGCAAGTAGGCGGTGTGGTGTGGTGTGCGGCCAGTGGAAACCCAGCATAGATACCCCATACACCTCTCTCTCTTCTCATAGATACCCCACACACCTCTCTCTATTATCATAGATACCCCATACACCTCTCTCTATTATCATAGATACCCCATACACCTCTCTCTCTTCTCATAGATACCCCGTACTCCTCTCTCTCTTCTCATAGATACCCCATACACCTCTCTCTCTTCTCATAGATACCCCATACACCTCTCTCTATTATCATAGATACCCCATACACCTCTCTCTCTTATCATAGATACCCCATACACCTCTCTCTCTTATCATAGATACCCCATACTCCTCTCTCTCTCTTATCATAGATACCCCATGCACCTCTCTCTCTTATCATAGATACCCCATGCACCTCTCTCTCTTATCATAGATACCCCATACTCCTCTCTCTCTCTTATCATAGATACCCCATACTCCTCTCTCTATTATCATAGATACCCCATACACCTCTCTCTCTTATAATAGATACCCCATACTCCTCTCTCTCTCTTATCATAGATACCCCATACTCCTCTCTCTATTATCATAGATACCCCATACACCTCTCTCTCTTATCATAGATACCCCATACTCCTCTCTCTCTCTTATCATAGATACCCCATGCACCTCTCTCTCTTATCATAGATACCCCATACACCTCTCTCTCTTATCATAGATACCCCATGCACCTCTCTCTATTATCATAGATACCCCACCATGCACCTCTCTCTCTTATCATAGATACCCCATGCACCTCTCTCTCTTATGATAGGTATGCACCACGCTATTGGGGCGGTAACATGATTGGTTTCCAAAGCAGTAGGCGTAAGTAGTTAGTTAAACAGCTGTTTTGTCAGTTGTAAGAATGGAGTCTCCCAAGGATAGAAGGTTAGGAACCACTGGCCTAGGCCACTACTGTAATTAAACCCACGGTAGTTTTTCACCCTTTCATTGAACCCAAAGGCAGACGGCTGCAGACAATGCATCCACATTTCTCAGCTTAAGACATGGCTGCCACCCAGGTGTGGACCGGGGAGAATAAAGTACTTTGTATACAGCTTGTTGGCTTAGCCAATGCAGTATGGAGCCATGGGTAAACGCTTCACTTCAGAAGCCGACTTCGCTCCAATTATGCACATCATTACAGTTAGAGAAATGTAATACTTCACCACCGTCCTAACAAAATGTGGAATTGAAAGTGACAGCCCTAAGGCAGCAGACATGTCAGCCTTGGTGATGTGATGAGGCTTAATTCATATTTGGATTCAAATGAATCCACCCGTTGAGTTCAGACTAAACCCCATTTTCAGCATTCAGCAACATTGTTAGCATTGTATTGCAGGGGTCTTCAACAGGGGGTCCTCAGAGTTACTACACGGGGGGTCTCCAAATCTTTGTGTGATTGGAACTTTTTACTTCAACCACTTGGAACCCTAGAATCCCTATTCGGAGGAGAACATTAGCTGAAAATAGCAGATCTATAAGCATGCGAGGCGCTGTGAGCTTGTAGATATGCTATTTTCGGCAAAGAGGTTTGGTGACAGAGCAGACCAAGTACAAAGCCAGCGGTCAAGTTGACTAAATATTGAGGGTGGTTACATTTCAGAAAATACACATTAACATGAATCAAACATATATTAATAGAAAAGATAAGTCAACAAACAAACAAAAAGAAACATGAATTTACACAACACTGATCATAGTGCTGTCAAACAAGTCTATGAAGCCATCTATTGAAACAGTTTAAAGCAACACAATTTTATACAATATATGTAGCTTCATCTCTCTCTCAGCTAGTAATAGGGGCTCCTTGGCCTGAAACAAACGTTGAAGACCCCCTGTTGTATTGTGTTGTTGTTGTTGTTGTTGTTGTGTTCAGATCCTGGTTCCGGAGCTGTGTGCCATCCACCCCATCCCAGCCTCCCTGTGGAGGAAGGCAGTGTGTCTGCCCAGCATCCTGTACCGCCTCCACTGTCTGCTGACCGCAGAGGAGCTGAGGGCGCAGACGGCCACCGACGCCGGAGTCGGCTCGCAGAACCTGCCCCCCGACTTCAGGTACGGCGCGTCCCAAAAACACAGCAAATTATCTGGCCGCGAAACCATGATGTCCTGTGTTCATCTGGTGTACTTTAGGCTTAAACCAGTGATTCTATACCTTTTTTAGTTTCAAGGACCCTCTGTTCCCTCTCAGATCTACAAGCTCAACAGCTTTTAGATCTGCTACTTTTGAGTGGCGCTGTAGTATGATCAAGTGATTGATTGAAACCTTTATTTATTCTTGAAAAGAGCAATGAGGTTCACCCTCATTTGCAATGCTGTCAAGATTACAGAACAAAATTGCACACACAAGAGAAATCAACACAACAGTACATTCTACAATTCAACAATACAACCTATAAAAACACAGAAAAAACAAGATAAGACCTAACAGAAAATGTGTAAATGAGGTAGGAAGATCTGAGGTAGGAAGATTTAAGAGTAAGTCATTAAATTGTCCATGGAAAATTGGGGTGTTAATTTTTTGTTCGAGTTGTAAGGTATTCCATGAAATAGCAGCATCAAAGCAGAAAGCAGTTTCCCCAAGTTCAGACTGCACAGATGGAACCTCGAGTGTAAGCCAGTCGCTTGAGCGGGTCTGGAGAGTGCTTTTTTTCCAATCTAACAACAATGTAATGTATGGCGGTAACTTCCCATCAATTTCTCCAGTGATACATCTAAGTGCTGAGTGAAAGACTGTGTCCAGGGGTAGGGCGTTAATTTAGGAAAAAACAGAGTTAAAATATGGAGATAAGAGATTTCTGGCGACGATACGTACAGTAGGCTGGCTACGTGAAGACCAATTACCACATCGGAACCATGCCGTTGGCATGTGGATCCCGAGATCCACATGATTTGATTTTTGCTTTCGTCTGTAAAAGCATTGGTGTTGGCCTGGGCCGTAGCGTGACGGTCCAGGCACCCTAATGCTGCAATGCCAGCCTGACAGCATGTCGCGGGTTCGACTCCCCCAAACAAATAAAAAAAAACATTGGTGTTTTAAATTCATAGACATGTCTAAATGTTTGTAAAACATATTTAATACATCTCTTTTCTTTTTCTTTCTGCAGGTATCCGAATCTGGACTTCGGGTGGAAGCGCTCCATCGACAGCAAGACTTTTATCTCCTCGTGCACCGACGATGACGATGATGACGACGACGATCACTGTAAACACCAACCACCAACCGTAGCCCCGGACACCCAGCAGCAGCCCTGTAGTCCCCACCACTCCCCCCAGCAGGGGCCGCCGCCACTGGAGACCCAGCAGGGGCCCCGAGCCGCCGCCGGAGCAGCAGTAGCGGCCCCCGAGCCCGGAGGAGAAGAAGACGCCGCTGACTGCACAAGGAACCTCACCAATGGCACTGCCCTAGTCGGCCACCAACACGAGCACCTTCACCAACGCGACAATTGCCAACGCTCCCAGCTCCCGCTGGAGGGCACCGAATCAATACAAACCACTACCTCAGTTCCTGTGCAGCAGCGGCCCTCTCCTCCTCCGAGCTCCTCCGACGACCACCACCACGGCCCCGTTTCGGAGAAGAAGAGTGACGAATGTACGCCAGGGAGGACCTCCTCAGACCACGTGAATAAAGCTACCTCAGCCTGCAGCCCGACGACAGCCGCCAACGCCACGGATCCCGCCGCCGCCGCCAACGCAGCACCTTTACCCGACCTACCGGTAAGGCCTGTTCACCATTATTACATCATCGCCTCCATCGCAATCATTTTGCATAATAGGTTCCATTCATTTGTATGTATTATAGCCGAAATAGCCGATCTACAAGTTCCAAGCTATTTTTTAAGTATGAAATGATTAAACATGGCCTGTTTTGGCTATAGTACATATATAGTACTGTACTATTATTGGTAGTTGGTACCAGTCATTTCTATGTAATTTTAAGTTGTTTTTCATATCTGTGCAGTGTTTATTTACAAAGCCTAAAAGGCAAACATCGTCATTTTTATATAAATAGTTGTGTTTTTTGGCATTGAACATGGGATATGTGCCCATGTTCAATGCCAAAAACACACTCAAATCGCTATTGGCAATATTCTTTATGACAATTTAACCACTTAAACCCCAGCATCCATATAGTGGAGAAAGCTTTCGCAGAAAATAGCGTGAGCTTGTCGATCTGCTATTTTCAGCAAAAGCTTTCTCCACAATATCAGAAAATAGAAAAAACACAAGCATAGAGCCCTGATGGACTACGGTCAACCATATGGGCACTTTTTTGATTTGAGCTAAAAAGCATTATTTTACACTTAGGCTATTCAAAAATAGCAGATCTACAAGCTCATAGCGCTACAAGCTTGTAGATCTGCTATTTTTGAAAAATCGTGAAAATGTGTGCAAATCTTTGAATATATATTATTTTAAAGCGAACATTTGTAACTCAAATCTTTGCTTCTGGGGGGTCCCTGGAACAAAATATTTTGAGATGGGGGTCGGCGGCCAAATACATATACATTTTGGGGGTCCTTGACATGAAAAAGTTTGACAACCACTGATATAGAAACATACGTTTTTCAGACATTTGTAGAATGTCTTAACACATTCCATGCCAGACATTAATCTCATAATGTACTCACCAGTGCCAACGTGTTATTGTTGTTTTTTTGTTTTTTTCACGTCGCCATAGATCTTGTTATAATCCTTAAGATTGAGCCGTGCAGTTTCGGTTTCGTCTGTAGAACGAGGGCCGACATGATCGGCAAAACCGGAACCCAAATAATTCTGTTTCCGGTCTTCAAACCGGAACCGGAAATGGATCAAAAAATTCCGAAAGTGCACCTGGGGGGGGATCTACGCGAACCGCCGGTTCGCGTAGATCTACGCGATTGGCATTCAATGTGTTAATGGGTTAAGTGGTTAATCGTCAACTAAAATGTCACGACGGTCCACACACACAGCCCGGAGGCGGAGCTCTGGTGGGAGACTCCACCAAGAGCCTGGGGCCCAACCCGGGCCTCATCCTGCAGGCCCTGACCCTGTCCAACGCCAGCGACGGCTTCAACCTGGAGCGGCTGGAGATGCTGGGCGACTCCTTCCTGAAGCACGGCATCACCACCTACCTGTTCTGCACCTACCCCGACGCGCACGAAGGACGCCTCTCCTACATGCGCAGTAAGAAGGTGAGCAGCTCTCTCTCTCTCTCTCTCTGCCAAGGCCCACACGGGGCCCTGGACAATGATCTCACCACGGGACCCGTGGTGGAGGAAGTACTCAGATATTTTAGTAAAAGTAGCAATACCATAATATAAAAATACTCTGTTACAAGTAAAAGGCCTGTGTTCAAAATGTTACTTGAGTACAAGTACAAAAGTTTTGGCATCCAAATATGCTTTAAGCACCAAAAGTAAAAGTGCTAATTGGATCTGAAAATGGCAGATCTACAAGCTCACAACGCGTTGTGAGCTTGTAGATAGGCTCTGAAAATAGCCGATGTATAAAATAGGGCTGCAAGTGGTTAATGTATGTTATATAATATAATAATGTATGTTTGCAAAGTAACTAGTAACTAAAGTTTTTAAATCATTGTAGTGGAGTAAAAGTATTGGAAATTGGAAGAAGAAGCATAATACAACAGTGTAACTCGTTCCAAGTGAAGGGAGCGCTAAACCTGAAAGCTGTTTTGCCAAGCTCTGTGTTGGCCTTGGGGACCAATAATGGAATTCCTGAGAGCGTGTTTGATGGGTGGAAGTATTTGGTTTTAACGGTGATGAAATATATGTTGGTGATTTATTTAATAGAGCTTTATAAATATAGATGTACCAATGATGGTCTCGTCGCATCATCATGGAGAGAGAGGGCCATCCAACTGTAGTGTATAAAGTGCAATGATGTGTGTTATATGGATCACCTGTGATGAACCTAGATGGCATCTAGGGGCTTAAGGGTGGTGGCAGCAGCATATCTATAAATGACATAATCTAGGACTGAGAGTAGGACAGCCGGTATGATTCTCTTTCAGCAAAATAAGGGGAAACAACATTTATTTCTGTATCGTAAACACAGTTTTGCCCGCAATGATTTGATCAGGTTATCAATATGTGTTATAGCAATATTAATAATAATATTCCATTCAGGTGAAGTTTTAGATCATTTATTAGGAAGATGTCAGCAGAGCAAACAGCATGTTATAGCAATATTAATAATAATATTCCATTCAGGTGAAGTTTTAGATCATTTATTAGGAAGATGTCAGCAGAGCAAACAGCATACAGATCAGACAGAGCTCTGGCCTCCTGGCCAGAGCTTGGGCCCCGTAGGGCAGAAGCCTCCTGAAGTGTCATATGCGACACCTCTTATACACCAAGATCTCTCCCCTAAATGTAGATAAATATAAACAGGCTATACTAAGTAACAGTACCATAGAGCTGACTGGTTAAATTAGCAATGACCATGTATAGTATCACAGGACAAATTACATGCTGACACAGAGCATAATGTGGAAATAGACCTTTGTATCAATTGTTGAATGACGGGAACAGAAGCTGTGAAAAGAACCCTGCTGTGTGGCTACTATTCTAGGGCCAAAATATAGATAGATACATAGATTGATTTAGAACAGGTTGGCATTCTGAAATAGCCATTACAGTCCAGAGTTTTTTGTTTTTGTACATGAATAAGCATATTCATGTACATACGACATAGAATGCCAAATCAATAGACATTTTCCTACCTACATGTTGATATAGCTATATATTTACTCAACCATTTACTGTATGATCAATCAGACAAAAATATCAGGAGACAGGACGTGCGACTTATAACTGATGCATAATTGCCTGACACAGAAGGCATCACTGACTCTGCCATTAACCTAATAATAATATCCAAAGTAGATCTACTTGTTTGGGTTTGAGAGCTCTCTCTCTCTCTCATTTTCTAGAATTTAGTATATGTGAAATCTTTTATCTGGTTGGATGTTAAATCTCTGTTTTTCAAGGCAAAGGGCCCTTAGCACGCTGGCTAATTGGGGCGATACGCGTGTCTAAACACTTCTCTCCCTTCTAAACGTTAAAAGGCCAGAGACTATGCAGTCAAAACAAATATTTCCACATTTATGGCCAATGCCCAGTTGACTATTTTTTTTTTATAGATTCCTATATTAATTAATTCAGATAGATATCAAACATATCACATGAAACATATTACAGAATAATAGACCTGGTTGTTTTAGGTTCGAAAGCTTTGAAAGCCTCTCACTCATAATGTCAAATCTATCTCTGTTTGTATGTTAAATCTCTGTTTCTCAAGACTGAGGGCTCCATACAGATTCATTTACCAATTCGGACCGCCTTTCACGGATTGATTTTGACAGTTTCCTTCTAAGGACTTTGTACAGTTCGTACAGGTATTTACCGAATTTCACGGACGGCTCGTCTTACACGACCTAGTTTGGCTTTCACCAACTTTGCACCGGAGTACAGGTATTTACCGAATTTCACGGACGGCTCGTCTTTCACGACCTAATTTGGCTTTCACCAACTTTGCACCGGAGTACAGGTATTTACCGAATTTCACGGAAGGCTCGCTTTTCACGACCTAGTTTATCTCACCCCAGACGTTGATATGCCAGAGATTAGGCAGTATGAACAAATATTTTCAGTTAGATATTGAATATAGTTTTCCAGTCTTCATGGCTCTTTCCTCCATCTTCACTTGGCGTACAGGTCCATTTGGTTATGTCTCTGACAGCGATCTCCACTTTGCTAGTGGTTCCAGTAGTGCCTCTCACGTGCAGCATGTCTCTCTGTGGCAGTGATCTCCATTGGGCTGGTGGGTCCCAGTTCAGTGGCTCTCAAATGCTCTCTGTGGCTCTCTGTGCCTTGTCCTCCTGCTGTGGCAAAGTCTCTTGTTGTCTGTATGGTGTCGATTTCGTCACCTCTGCTGCTGCATGGTGACATTGTTGGTGCTGCTCCCATGGCTGGTGACCATGCATGCTCTGCTCCTTCCCTCTGTGGCTTGAAGCTTGTGGTTTCCTTGTTGTCATCACAGACAGAATAGATCGGTCTGCGAGGTTCCAATCGTGTAGACCTTGTTGCAGAAGATCATCAAAAGTTGATTCTGCATAGCTTGCTTCTGTGGCGGTCTGCTCTTTGTCCTCCATCGTCTGGATCTGGTCCGGATCTGCTTTGAGAAAATCTTTTTCCCAAAAAGAATCCTTCACCCTTAAGTTCTTTTGATCAAGTATCCATAATCATGATTAGTTATGAAATATGAAATATTGATCCCATCCTCGTCGCCAAATGTTATAGCAATATTAATAATAATATTCCATTCAGGTGAAGTTTTAGATCATTTATTAGGAAGATGTCAGCAGAGCAAACAGCATACAGATCAGACAGAGCTCTGGCCTCCTGGCCAGAGCTTGGGCCCCGTAGGGCAGAAGCCTCCTGAAGTGTCATATGCGACACCTCTTATACACCAAGATCTCTCCCCTAAATGTAGATAAATATAAACAGGCTATACTAAGTAACAGTACCATAGAGCTGACTGGTTAAATTAGCAATGACCATGTATAGTATCACAGGACAAATTACATGCTGACACAGAGCATAATGTGGAAATAGACCTTTGTATCAATTGTTGAATGACGGGAACAGAAGCTGTGAAAAGAACCCTGCTGTGTGGCTACTATTCTAGGGCCAAAATATAGATAGATACATAGATTGATTTAGAACAGGTTGGCATTCTGAAATAGCCATTACATATGACATTTGAAGTTGAATTTCTCATCGATCCATATGCCCAGATACTTGTAATGTTGGACTCTTTCAAGAGGTAATACAGATAAAGTGCACATTTTTAGGTTTGTAAAATCAATCGATTTTGTTCTGGTGAAAAACAGGTACTTTGTTTTCTCTGCGTTTAAAACAAGTTTAAGTTTAAAGAGTGCTCCTTGTAAAACATTAAAAGCAATGCCCTAGTGTCCCTAATCTGGGCCAAGCGTTAGGTCAAATGATGAGCTTGTAGGTCAGCTATTTTCAGCGAGATTTGGGGTAGAGGGAAAAAGGAAGCAGGCCTAGTGCAGAACCCTAGGCTGGGGGACTCAAGTCAATTAGTTAATTAATTATATAGGGCAGGGGTATTAGATTAGGCAGGGGACCACAATTATAAAATACCTTGAATTTGGGGGCTGCAAGACTCTGACAACAAAACATGTTCTTTATTAACTGTGGTACTGGTAACCATTGAGAAATGTGTAGCCGATTAATTCTAACAAAATGTATGTTTTATTTACTGTTAATGAGCTTCTGGTAATGGTTATGAAAAACACTCATTAACGCCCGGGATTCGAACCCGGCGTCTCCCGCGTGGAAAGCCAACTTCTTAACCACTAGCCTAGTGCATGTAGAGATAGATCCTAAGAATATACATAAGAGTTTGCATACTAACAACAACCAACCATTTATTTTTACATTGCAATATGGGGCCACAGCCACACGAAAGGTCCCCAGGTGCCGGAGTTGAGTATCACTCTTGGGGTTTAAATGGTTAAGGGGATAGACACAAAAATGAGTTAACCACTAAAGGACATTGGCTTATGTGGAGAGAAATGGCCCTTGCTTGTTCCAGCCGTTCAGCTGCCCAAAAAAAACGAGAGAGAGACATGGAATTCTGTTATTCTCTTTACCGGTGTGGATCATTAAAATGAAACGGTACCGCACAAAAATAGACAATTCAGGATAATCATTCTTAACGTTGATTGGCTCAGCTGGCCGACGGTAAATCAAAATATTATACTGGAGGGTCGTCATCATGGCGACATAAGATTCAGTGGTGAGTGCCGCCATATGTCTGTGTTTAGAGCCAGCTTTGGGGATAGTTGATTATGCTTTTTTGCAGAGGTCTTGTGCAGTCTCCTCTCCTCAGTTCAAGTGGTAACTGTTTTTACGGGACAGGACCGTCATTCGGGTTCCGCAGATGCCATGAACGCACGGAACCATCACTCTTTGTCATTAGCACGGCGGTTTCACCTGCATGTTTGTCATCGCAATGAAGCCTCCTCACAGTAATAGACAGCTGTTTGTGAAGTCTCTTTAGGCACCTCTGTTGGATGCTTCATTGTCTCCGCCAGGCCGAAGGCAAAACACAGATTTTTCATATTCCATCCTGGCTTAAATTGACTTCCAAAGTTTGCAGGAGTGCTCTGTTTTGAACAAAATGCCTCAAATCATGAACACAGCGTGTGATTTCCGTGAAATTTTGCACACACATTCCCACTATGCTGAGAAAAAAATGCCACTTGAACATTTTTAAATCAGCCTCATGGTGGTGCTATAACAGGCCGATTTGTGTTTTTTTACATACAACTGCACCGATCTGTGTAAAACTACAAATTGTGTCCAAACATCATGCAAATCTGTACACATTATCTCTATAGTCAAGTGATCAAGACGCCATCCGATTTTTCATATTCCATCCTTATTGGCGAATTCCGAACATTGCTGGCCCACAATAACCTACCTGACCTGGCGGAGACCTATGCTCCGAGGAGTACTTTTTCGAGCCTTCAAGTGCATTCATTCTTGATTTGTGGTAGGACAACTTGGTGTCGAACAGCTTCCATTTGACCTTGTTTGCATTCGATTTTTAGGTACTTAGTTCCACAACTTTCATATGTGGAATCTCTTTGTAATGCTGTGTATCACTCTTTCGTGTGTTTCATCCTTTCGTGTGTAAGTGTGTGTTTGTGTGAGAGAGAGAACCTGTTTCCACTGGCTCCCTCTCGTCTTCACTCAAGTTTAAATGTAATACCACCAACAGCTGGGGTTGTGAACAATAATTCAATGGCCATTTACTGTACAGTAGTATTAGCCTACGTTTTGTTGAACCATTCATTTATAAACAATTGGACTGTGATGAGAAACGGCATCGTTCTTCGACAAAGAAAATTGTTCCACCTTGGCAGAACAAACCATTCCTTAAATGCGTTAAGTCAATGCCCGGACACAGTGGGAATACTTAACAAAGCATTCATGAATGGATTGACGTTTGAATGAAAGTCAGGATTCTTATTACTGCTAGTTTACGGTTTTCATTTAGGTTTGTTGGATAGGTTCATAAAATTCTGCTTCTAGAATATTATTTGTTCTAGGGGTGTTTCCCTCCTTTCTCCACCTTTCTTGGGACCTGCTAGCTTTCGTTTGGCAAAAATGTTAATATTATTTATTTGTTTATTTTGTGTGTGTTGTCCAGGTGAGCAACTGTAACCTCTACCGCCTGGGCAAGAAGAAGGGCCTCCCCAGTAGGATGGTGGTGTCCATCTTCGACCCGCCGGTCAACTGGCTGCCTCCCGGCTACGTGGTCAACCAGGACAAGAGCATCACCGATAAGTGGGACTCAGACGAGGTTGGTGGTAGGGGTGCAGCAATTAACCCATTAAGACCGGGAACGCATCTGTGTGTCATTTTAAGATGTATTTGGCTTTTCAAAAATAGCAGATATACAAGCTCATAGCGCGGCACCGAGTGCCGCACTATGAGCTTGTAGATCTACTATTTGTTTTGAAAAATCGTGGAAAATGTGTGCAAATCTTTGAATATATATTTTTTTAAACGAATATTTTTTACTCTGTTACAACTTCTGGGGGTCCCTGGAACAAAATATTTTGAGATAGTGGTCCAAGAACCACTATTATTATAGCAACATACGTTTAAAAAATCTGTTTAGAAGACATTTGTAGAATCCCCCAGAAGCAAAGATTTGAGTTACAAATGTTCGCTTTGAAAAATATATATTCAAAGATTTGCACAAAAATAGTAGATCTACAATCTCACTCGGTGCCGCGCTATGAGCATTGTAGATCTGCTATTTTTGAATAGCCCAAAGAAATCTAAAAATGGCACACAGATGCGTTCCCGGTTTGAATGGGTTAATCAAGCTAATAGATCATAAAAAAATTTAAAAACATAAATATTTATTTTTCCAATTTTTTCAAACTTTTCAAAAATCATTGTCAGCCTGTAGATCGGCAATTTTTGCATGACACTGTTGTACAATGAAGTATAAACTAGGGCTAAAGTGGTTAATCTGACTAATCAGTTGTAGTTGATTATAAAAAACGAATTGAAGTGTTCATTCATTGATATATAAAAAAACAACGCACTTCTCGATTCTACCAATTAATCGAAAAAGGAATCAATAGAAAAATTGCCAAGAAAACAAACTATGAAAACAACATTGCTAATATAAGAAAGCAATCGATACAGCCCCAGTCGGTGGGCCTGGACTGGGAGGAGGGGCTTCCGTTTGTTTTCCGAGTTCACCCTTTGCCATAATTCCTTTCCCACTTTCTCCCGTCACAATACATTAGTGTCTTAAATTCACGAATCAAACTACGCTACATCTCTCTCAGGGAAAAGGTGTTCCAGGTTGTCTCAGAACAAGTGAAGTATTATTGTGCAGAAACCCTTGGCCTGGCATGTTTGTGGACATGCAGAGCGAATCCACAATTTCATACCTCCCATGCTCTTTTGACATTTTTCTCAGAAATGATGTTGAAAGCGTTTTGTCTCAATGTATCAGCTTTCATATCGCAATCCCCAATAATCAGGGGGGGAGGGGAGGAATCACAACGTGATAATTTTTTTTGGATTGCATCGTGCAACACCATTACGCACATGTTCATCATGTGTGCCTGTCTTTGTAGTTGTGGCCATACACAGCCACTAGAGGGCGACGTTCCTCCTCGCTGGCAGGCTTCCACACAACTGTTTGTAACAGTAACAGCAGATTGTGATATCATGGACTCTGTCAGCAGCGAAGGCATTCACCCCGCACAATGGGAACTTACTCATTCCAAGTGTTTTGGCGTGGGTCACATACGATGTCATACTAATTTTCTGTGAGGAAAAAGCAAATACAAAGAGTCGGGGTGGGAAAAAAAAGCTCTCGGAAATTAAAAGATCTAAGCCCCAACGGGTTTAATACTTGGTCAAGTAGGACCTAATCTGTCGGACGACGTACCTTTTTAGTAAGACTCAAAGGGACGCTCTAATTGGTCAATTAGTTATCATCACTGATGGCCTTTTTGAGGTTTTCGAGTTGGCGAGATCTACACACACACAGACTAATGCATTCGCAGTCCTGATTGTACATGAATTTTGATAAAAGAGTATTAACAGTACCTATGACTTCACGGAGTTGGCCGGCCACTCGTCTCGTCTCCCCGTGGCGTCCCAGAGGCCGCGTTTAGCTGACCCGGTGCGGCGGCTAGAGCTCCGAAAACCTCCGTAATCTCCTCCTAATCCCTCTCAAGGGTCGTGACCGCATTCTGAGTCAAACGAGTTCCTGGAGGCCCTCACGGCATCAGAACCGAGAGCTTTTATTTTGATAAAGACACGACGATACGGTTCAGCGTTGTAATCCATCCACGTCTCCTTCTTAAGGTCTACCGTCCAGCCTCGTTTTCACCACTACAACCCCAGCGCCTGCGTCTAGATTCCGGGGTGAACATCGGGGCGGCCAGTAGCTTAGTGGAATGGTTCTGAAACGTTGACATTTCAAGGACTCCCCTTAACTCTTGACAGTATACCATTTGTATGCTGTCAGAGTTACAGACTTGTAAGGGTCAATTTAGACCCCCCCTAAAGCAGTGGTTTTCAACCCTTTTCATTTCAAGGTCCATTAATTATTCAGCATTTGAGCCACGGAACCACCATTTGATGAGATTTAGCCTCTCAGACCCAAGACTTTGAATATTTTGCTTTTGTTGGATAAGATTTTGTCCACAAACCCATGTTGTATTGATGTTGGTACCATAGGAGAGATGACAGGCCAACGTTGATCAAAATAACAATGATTTAATGAAGTAATGCAGATGTTTAACAATATTTTAACTCTTGAGAGTTAAAGATCTATAAGGGTCCATTTGGTTACCAACTCTCCATTAACTCTCCGTCATTTAGCTGGGGACCACCTGGAACGCCCTCAAGGACCACTGGTGGTCCCCGGACCACTGGTTGAAAACCACTGCCGTGGAGTCCGTGGAAACCACTCCGAGAACCACTGGTTAGTGGGAAGGAGAGGTCACCGGTTGGCCTCCCGGCCCCCGAACTATTATGTCGGAAGTGTCCCTGAGCAAGCTCACTTGACCCCTAACCGCTCCCCTCCCCCGAGCACTCATCAGGACCATCTGAGCAGCCTTTAGCTGGGTGAAGCTGAAACCGATTTCTCCCTGCGGGATTGATAAGTGTATAACGCCCGCGACTCGATCCCGGGTCTCCCGCGACTAAAGCCAACATCTTATCCGCTAGCCTAAAGGTGAATTCCCTCCCTGTAGGTAGTTTTTTTTTGCCGAGGGTATTTAGTGTAGAGCGAAAACAGCAGGGAGCCTAGAATAGCGCCCTCAGGGACCCCGGTCAACTACAGTAAGTATGCCGCTGCTAGGCAGAAACCTTGTATCTCCATAAATCAACTTTCAACCGTCTTTATTTTCACCATATATTAATGTCCTACTAATATCTTTATAGGTAGGGTTTTTGTGTTAAAACAGAATAAAATTGAACTTGATAAATGGGTACTCTCTACTGATTGGCTGAAATTGGCGACCCACCTGAAAATGTATTTTCTGTTTAATAAAGAGCTGGAGAGACGAGGGAGACCGCTGTTACTGAACAAACACTGTATAGCAATGAGTACTATCAAAAATATAGAGCTTTAACCTTTTTAACCAAAAACCTTAACACATTGCCTGCCAAGAACGCATTTATATGTTCTGTCCAAAACCCATTTTTTTCTTTTTTATTCCACAAAAGAGCGCTCTAACACAGCTTTGGAATGATCACTCGAAACTCGGAGAAGGAATTGACGGATGTGACGTCATCCCAAAAAACGCCACGTCCGTCCGTCCGCGCCAACGTTAGGATTTTTTGAAAAAACACTTAGAACTCGGATTCTTTTTTTTTTCAATGAAAACCACCCATTTTCAACCCATTCTCCAAAATGGCCGATCGCGGTAGAAATGTTATTGTTCCAGTGGATAGACAGGACTCTACCCCACCCCACGGACACTTTTTTTACATTTGTGTACACAACGTGGTTTCCACGGCTTTTCAAAGATCGTCTATTTAAGGTAATAAACGCTGGCAAGGGGATAAAAAAAAACAATGTTTTAATATAATCTCACTTACCCTACCTTTGAATCACCTCCAGGCCAAAGAAGAAGAGCTGCAGGCCAACGGGCAAGCGGGCGACGACTACGAGGAGGACGAGGACGAAGACGGCGGGGACGAGGAGGAGCTGATACTGAAGGACGAGGAGGAGCCCAAGGCGGACGAGGTGAACATGGAGGACGACCTGGAGTACTACCAGGAGCACATCAAGTTCATCGACAACATGCTGATCGGCTCCGGAGCCTTCGGGAAGAAGATCTCGCTGGGCGCCTTCCCGCCCTCGCCCACCCCCGCCGCCAATACCACCTCCTCCTCCTCCCCAGGTTAGTAGAGTTAAAGGAATAGTTCACCCCAAAAAAAAAGAAATTCTATTGGTTAGTCACCCCATGGACACTTGAATTCATGGATATGTTTTCTGTTTAAACACTAAGTAAAACTAAACCTAAATTGAAAACACGTCAAAACACGTCAAAACGAACGAAGGAAAAACAATAACCTCGTTGCCTCCTAACCCCAGTCCCAGAATCCCCCTCCAAGAAGTGGAAGCCCCCCAAGAAGCACTCGGCACACCCCGCCGCTGCCGCCGCCGACGCCCACTACCCCGCGTCGGAGGCCACCACCGCCACCGGCGGCGGCCAGTCGTCGTCGGCCGCCTCGGGCGAGGAGTTCGACTACAGCTCGTGGGACGCCATGTGCTACCTGGACCCCAGCAAGGCGGGCGAGGAGGACGACTTTGTGGTGGGCTTCTGGAACCCGTCGGAGGAGAACTGCGGCGCCGAGCTGGGCAAGCAGTCCATCTCGTACGACCTGCACACGGAGCAGTGCATCGCCGACAAGAGCATCGCCGACTGCGTGGAGGCCCTGCTGGGCTGCTACCTGACCAGCTGTGGGGAGCGCGCCGCCCAGATGTTCCTCTGCTCCCTGGGGCTCAAGGTACTGTTGTACACTACACACAGGCCCCCCCCCCCCCCCCCACTCGCCTTGACCGCTTAACCCATTAAGACCTGAGGCGATTCTTAAAGATGTTTTCTAAATCTTAACAGTTTTTTTTTTTTTATCTCAAGATTTTTCTAAAATAGCAGATCTACAAGCTCATAGCGCGGCACTCGGTGCCGCGCTATGAGCTTGTACATCTGCTATTTTTGAATAGCCAAAGAAAATTAAAGTGACACAGATGCGTTCCAGGTCTTAATGGGTTAACACCGGTGATTCTCAAACCTTTTTCATGTCAAGGTCCACCACCCGAATTGATATGTGTTTGGCCGCGGACCCCCCCCGTCTCAAAATGTTTTGTTCCAGGGACCCCCGCAGAAGCAAAGATTTGAGTTACAAGTGTTTGCTTGAAAAATATATATATATTCAGAGGTTTGGACTCATTTTCCTGATTTTTCAAAAATAGCAGATCTACAAGCTCGCAGCGAGGCCCTCGGTGCCGCGCTATGCGCTTGTATATCTGCTATTTTTGAATAGCCAAAGTATAAAAAGGTTAAAGTAGTCAAAAGTATTGTGATGCTATATTAACACACTTTGCTGGGGACCCCCTGGAAACCCCCCAAGGACACCTGGGGGTCCCCGGACCCCACTTTGAGAACCAATGACTCAAGTCTCATTGGTGGGCTAGGGACAGTTTAGAAACCTGCCTACCAATGACATCATCAATGGGGATTCCAGTGCTAATACTGTAGAAACTACCGCCTTCCTTCCTGAAAAGTTAGCACGCTGAAATGGAGAGCCATTGTTCTTGCTTTAATTTCTTTTTTGAAATGCCTTCCGATGATGCCTTCCGAAATGCCTTCCGTCCACAACCCTCCTCTGAGACACAGAGCGAGTAGGCAGAAAAGGAGCCAAGATAGGTTGAAAATTGGTGAAATGGGCCTTTAACATGCTTAAACCTACACCATGATCTATTCTAGGCACCTTCCTGTTTTCGCTCTACACTAAATATCTTTGCCAAGAATAACCGCTAATAGCCGATAAGCTCACTGCGACGTGTAGCTTATAGATTGGCTTGTAGATCTGCTATTTTTGACGAATATTCACCTCAGAATAGGGATGCTAGGCTTTTTAAAAACCACGGCCATAGTTTGACCAATGGTTCCAATGGGCCTTAGAAATACCTGAAAGCTTTAAACAAGACCAGGAGACCTGGTTCTGCCAGACCCAGACTTCACATGACGTGTCAGCCTGTGTCTATGCCCATGTATTACATACTGTCTGTATTCAACCCCTAGTGGTTGAAATCTGAATGGCCGGGCTTCGCACGACGTGTGTCCCTTCTATGCCCATGTATGGACAGACTTTTTTGGGGGACAGAATTTTTTTTGGCTGGGGCCGGAGGACAAAGTGACATACTTTTTTTTGGCTGGGGCCGGAGGACAAAGTGACCATGCCCATGTATGGACGAAACAGGTACAAAGCCTCATGTAAGCCCGACCCCTTGGGTCTGGCAAAAATCACACCCAGTGTGAAGTGGGCGGTGTGGTCATCAGTGGTCATCACAGTGATGGAAGCTCACTTAAATTTGTTTTAAATTTTTTTAAGTGCAAGGTTATTAACCCATTAACCCATTAACTGCTAGAGGTATTTTCATATTTTTTTAGCCAGTGCCAGAGTTTTTCATTGGAAAAAAGAAAGTACTCAGGAGCCGAAATACAGACTTTTTAAGTTTTAAGTTAACAAGGAAGTGGATAGGAGTCTAGATCTTCAACTAATCATATCTCCTTGGTCTTTGGGTGAAATTGGATTGGCACGTGGCGGCTTTAAATCGGTTCGCGTAGATCTACGTGATTGGCAGTCAATGTGTTAACTGCCAGAGGTATTTTCATATTTTTTTAGCCAGTGCCAGAGTTTTTCATTGAAAAAAAAACCACTTATAGGGGTGGCTACACTGCCCAAAAATATATATCTAATAAGTAAGATTCAGCGCATAAAAATGTGACGCTGAATTTTCCATTAAAACAACAGTCATGTATTCAATATAATATATTTGTTAGCTCTGCAAAGTGCTTCATATCCTGTCCTGCTGTCATTAAACCCAGGTGTTACCGGTGGACAGGAGGGCCCTGGCCAGCGGCCAGACGTCGGCCGCGGACCTCCGCTACGGCTGGCTGAAGATACCGCCGCGCTGCATGCTGGACCATCCGGACGCAGAGCGCACCCTCAACCACCTCATCTCTGGCTTTGAGAACTTTGAGAGGAAGATCAACTACACCTTTCACAACAAGGCCTATCTGCTGCAGGCCTTCACCCACGCCTCCTACCATTACAACACCATTACAGGTACGTATTCAGCAGGGGTGTGGATAAAAAATCCATTCATGTATGAATCACCATTCTTATAATCAACGATTCAGAATCGATTCACAATTTCCAAAAATGTATTCATGTTGATTTTTTATTTTTTTTTGCTCCTGAAAGTTACAGGAGTTCGTATGGTGTGTGTGTGATATGAAATGGAAGCTTACAATAATCACAGTAAACATTATCATGTCTTCAATCATATTGAGTTTTTAAATTGTTTTTATATATAAACGAATAAACATTTAAAAAAAATCACACACAGTGTGAAGTGAGTGGTGCCTTCGATGAGTTCATTTCATTAAGCTATTATTAGCCTAAGACTGCTTTAAAATAACTTTATGATGGCAGAAACATATTTAAAATATTTGTACTCACTGAAATAACTTTTAAGTACTTAAAATACTTTTACTGAAATTGTAGATGGGTCATTTTAGTGTGTGTGTGTGTTATAGGTTTATTTTCTTACAATCGACTAAATCTATTAGTCTGATTAACCACGTAAGCCCTATTTCATACTTTGTTGTACAACAGCGTTGTGCAAAAACAGTAGATCTATAAGCTCACAATGTGTCACATCGTGAAACATTTTGAGCTTGCAGATCTGGCGTTTTCGCTATTTTAGAAAATCGATCGTTTGTGTATATTTTTTATTATGAACGATTACACAGATTAGCTCGATTAACTGTTGAACCTTTCACTATTTGCTTGTCCCCCCCTGTAACCCTGGCTATTTCAGTGCTATATTCCATGTAATGTTGTGTACAGTTTTTGTACACATACAAACAAGACCAAATGTTGTGTACAGATTTTGTACATATACAAACAAGACTGAATTAAAATACTATTACACAGTATAAGTACTTTTTTATGTATTGTTTTTGTGATCGGGGTACCAACCTTTTCCCCCATCTCACCAGATTGTTACCAGCGGCTGGAGTTCCTCGGCGATGCAATCCTCGACTACCTCATAACGAAGCACCTTTACGAAGACCCGCGCCAGCACTCGCCCGGCGTGCTGACCGACCTGCGCTCGGCGCTGGTCAACAACACCATCTTCGCCTCCCTGGCCGTCAAGTACGACTACCACAAGTACTTCAAGGCCGTCTCGCCCGAGCTGTTCCACGTCATCGACGACTTTGTGCAATTCCAGCTGGAGAAGAACGAGATGCAAGGCATGGACTCCGAGGTGAGTCCGTCTCTCATAGGTTATTGTATATGTTTAGGCATTTATTTATGCTTTATTTCAGGTTGGTCAGAGTACAGCAGCTCATATGCATTTGGTCGCAGACCCCCATCTTAAAATGTTGTACCAGGGACCCCCATAAGATTTGTGATTATTCCACATTTGTTTCAAAGTTTTTCGAGAATAGCAGATCTACACCCTCGAGCGTCATTTTGCTGGGGACCGCCTGGAACCCCCTCAAGGACCCCCCCTGGGGGTCCCCGGTCTGCACTTTGAGAACCACTGGTTTGGAGAGACAGGAAACCAAGGGCAAAGGAATGAGAGACATGGCGAGACAGACAGTCACCCATATGTCCAAAACTGTTACTTTTCAGGATTCAAATACAAAAGCATCAAAAGTAGCAGATCTGCAAGCTTTCAAGCTTGTGGATCTGCTACTTTTGATGCTTTTGTGTGAAGATGTAGTATGATCAAGTAGGGCGTTTACGAATTTACGAAAAAACACAAAAAGTTTGAATATGGAGATGAGAGGTTTCAGGAGTCACCAGGCCCCCCTTCATATAGCAGATCTACAAGCTCACAATGCGTCGCAATCTTGTAGATCTGCTATATATCTGTATATCGTCGCTCTCCATATTTTAACTTTTTGTATTTTTTCATAAATGAATGCCGTACTTGATCATACTACAGAGTCACACAAAAGCATCACCATAGCAGATCCACAAGCTCGAAATGCGGCGCTAAGCGACGCATTTTGAGCTTGTAGATCTGCTACTTTTGCTACTTTTTCATTTGAATTCTGAAAAGTTCCAGTTTTGGAGGTTTCCCCACCCGACAGACCATATGGGGTTCAAGTGGTTATTTGCTAACCTCTCATCCCCCGTGTCTCAGAACTCCCCTGGTTTCAAGTGTTGGTACTAAGCCTCAAATCCTTATAGAAAGAAACATAATCTTTGCTGTTTTATTTTTCTCTTCTTTTTGGTAAAGTAATTATTAACATTCAAGTTCAGTTCAACCCCAAGAATGGAGGGGTTGTCAGTTTGTATGAATCTGTTTTATATTCTAGCGATTTTGGAGTATCGAAGGAACAAAAACGCAGTTGGATTTAATTTGTCTAGAACGGTCTATCTTGGCCCAACATCTTTGCTGATTCGGGCAGAGAGGTTATTTTATGCCTCGGGGGCGAGCGCTGGCTACAGAGAGAGAGAGAGAGGGAAAACAAGTCAAGAAAATCAACCGGACAGAAAAATGAAAAAAAGTGCTCATAAAGTGGCAGCACTCTACAACTCTGGTATTTATTCAGACCCAAGTAATAACATTAGGTTGTAACATATAATTGAACAAGCGGTCGCGAGAATCTTAATCTCTTCAATCGGAGCGAGTTTTCATTGTGTCTGTCAGTGGAGTGATGTCGTTTTAAAACACGGCGAGGTCTGCCGCGTTGCCATACAAAACGGCAGCCCTCGCCGTGTTTTAAAACGACATCATTTTGCATCCGTTTTTCAAAGCCCTCAAGTGTAGCCGAACACATGCCATAACAGTTAATCGAACTATTCAATTTAATTGATCATAAAAAAGAAATAATTGATGACATGTCATTATAGGCGAAAATGTAGAAAATTGTCAGAGAAATATAAAAGGCAGTGAAAATAGCAGATCCAAATAGTAGAACCGGCAAGTTTTGCACGACGCCGTTCTGCGACGAAGTTTAAAATACATTTGAAGTGGTTCATCAATGTATTTTTTTATATAAAAACTTGCTTCTTGATTATTGAATTATCATCATCATTGAAAAATCATTGGTAGTTGCCCCCTATGATAGTAACATACTGTGTAATTGAACAAGCAGTCAGGAGAATCTTTAATCTATTTGATCGGAGTGAGTTTCATTGCATCTGTCAGTGAAGCAATGTCGCTTTTGAAAAACAGATGTCTTCCATTTTGTATGCAAGAGGTCTGTTCTCAAAGCACCTCGAATAGAGGCCGAACACGACGGCCCCCGCATCCCCGATACACTCGAGACACGCCGCGCGTTTTGATGGCATAAAATCTAACCGTCTGGCCCTTTTGGTTTTCTCTCCCTCTCAGCTGCGGCGCTCCGAAGAAGACGAGGAGAAGGAGGAGGACATCGAGGTCCCCAAAGCCATGGGGGACATCTTCGAGTCGCTAGCCGGAGCAATTTACATGGACAGCGGGATGTCACTGGAGACCGTGTGGCAAGTGTATTATCCAATGATGAGGCCACTTATAGGTAAGGAAGAGGACCGCTGGAAAGGGAAACCAATTTTCTTTCTCTTTTACCCCGCTCCCTGATTGTCTTGGCTTGTTCATGTCGGGGGAACTTGCAGTGATTGCACACCGTTCTTTATACTTGCCCGTGATGATGACATATTACCGGGAGGAATTTGCAGAGTTGAGGTGGTATATATTATTCAGGTTTCGTTTTTCACTACCGTGCCCTCCTCTACCCCCCCCCCCTTTTACAGAAAAGTTCTCTGCGAATGTGCCCCGCTCCCCTGTCAGAGAGTTGCTGGAGATGGAACCAGAAACTGCCAAGTTCAGGTAAAAGGATCGATTTTTTTTTATTGTTTACGTTTGTCACTTTCCCTGAGCATTTCCAATAGCCTGCTGTTTCTCAAAGTCGTGTCAGGGAACCCGCCAGGCGTCCAAATGGACCCCTGCTGGTCTGTAACTCTGAGAGTGTACCAAATGGAACCAAATGGACTCGTCGTGAGGGTCCATTTGGTTCCTCGTAGTTGAATGAACACTGATTATTTTACAGCCTAGATTGGGTTCCCAGAGATTAAAAAAAGTATTTGAATTAAAAAAGGTTGAAAATCACTTCTTGGTCCCTCTGTTTTCCATACTGTATTGATTGATTGATTGATTGATTACTTAGTCAAAAAAAGATTACAGCACGGAGGTACAGTAAAACATTTGGGCTAAAAGGAAAACACAAAAAAGTCCTGGGGACTTGTTTCCATTGTGGTCCTATATATTCAATTCATCAACAGAGCATAGACTATTAATACCTGTCATCAACAAATACAAATGGTTATGTTTATAGAGGAGAAAAAGATGTGATTCAGAAAAAGATTCAGATGTGGTTAACCGCGTGTTCAGAGCTGTATGAATTGACATGTCCCTCCCCCCCACAGCCCAGCGGAGAGGACGTACGACGGCAAGGTGCGAGTGACGGTGGAGGTGGTGGGCAAGGGCAAGTTCAAAGGCGTCGGACGCAGCTACCGGATCGCCAAGTCTGCGGCGGCGCGGCGGGCCCTGCGCAGCCTCAAAGCCAATCAACCTCAGGTCCAAACCAACTGAAAAAAAAAGCTTCTTCTCGCGCTAGCGAAAAACCCCCGAAAACGTTAGCGCCCCAAGCTATTGAAGCTAAGAAAGAAAGAGAAAAGAAAGAGAGAAAAAAAACGCAACGCGATGCTAAGCCCTGTATCTTCAGCCTTTTGAACGGCACGACGCAAGGCATTCTGGGAACACTGTGGAGACGCAACACCAGACGCAGAACTTATCCTCATAACAGATTTCACTCAATGGATGCTTTTTTTTTTTTTTTTCATTTTGCGCAAACACAATCTTTACTTTTCCCTTCTCTGCTTTTGTGTAATCACACGAGTGCTTTATTAACGTTTAGCAAAATGTTTTTAAAAGGACAAAAAAAAAGGTCAGGTCGCGATGTCTGTTCTTCACTGTTTTCTTATTGTTTTTTTTGTTTTTGTTTTGTTTGTTTTTTTTGTCAAACCTCTGGGCAGTGAGAGGCTTTTTAAGCTTATTGTAGTGTTAGACTGTATATAGTTCAAATCAAAAAAGGTTGTAAATCAAAAGTTACGTTGGGAAAGACGAAAAAATCGAGAAACAAAACGCTAAACTCCTCAGCCTGTGCACTAGTGCCAGTTTTTAAAAGGCGATCGTGGCTCACAGACACCACTGGCGTGAAAAGAAGAAAGAAACGAAAAAAACAGACAAAAACCGTGGCACTTCTGTCTGAAATCTGTCTTGAAAAAAACTAAACAAACAAACAAAAAAAAACAAGTGGTATTCTTAATCATTATTGCACTTATTCCATTAGGGTCTGTTTCTTTTTTTGAGAATTGTGTGGTCGGACTGACACCAAAATCATATACGTAGCAAAAGTATATATATATAAATAAATATAAAATGACATTTATGATGATATTCTGCGCCTTAGATGCTGAGGCCCACCCTCATATCCTACGAGTTGGATAGGAATTTTCAACATTCCCAGTTACTGTAATTAAAAGAAAATGAAAAGGATAAAAAAAACGAAGAAAAAAAAAAAAAAAACGTTTTTAACCGCACTTGAGGTTGCATGTTTGTTGTAGCTTATGTATTAACAATGACAACTGGATGGCTTATATAAACGTTATAAAATCTATCGATATATCTAGAGTGTATGTGAGAGTGCGAGCAAAGAGAGAGAGAGATCTTTAGTTGTTTGACATTAGTGAATATCTTTGGTTTCAGACATTTAGTTTTTTTTTTCTTTGATAACCAAGAATGGCTGAATTTGATGAGTCATTCTTGAGCACTAAAATTGTCTTTCCACCGATCGAATCGTCGCATTTTGATACAACAGCAAGATCTACAGAGGACGACGTTATCTCTTGTACAAATATGCTGCAGTTTTCTACAAATTGGATAACTTGTTTAAGACGCATTGAAACCTTTTGAAATGAAAAAATAAGTCTTTAGGAACCAGGCCAATTTATTTGAGCACACTAGTGCGTCTCACATCCTCACCTTACCAAAGCTTATAGCAGGTGTGACACTATAAGGTTCTTGGGGATTAAGGATGCCAGCCTTTAGTTGTCTTTCATCGTTCAGTTTAGACACATTTTGCTTCTTGCCTAAATATCTTTTTTTTTCTCCCTTATTCAAAAAATGCCCTTTTTCACTTGAATACCTCAGTTAATTGCATGCATTTTTTTTTTGGTGCTATGTTTTTTTTGTATTAAGCTTGAATTTCTCATCTTTTTTGCACTGTAACTATAATACCTCTTTATTTGACCTTTTTTTTTATTTGAGATCTGTTTTTGGTTTTGGTTGTTCCTGTTCTATCTGTCATGAGGCTGTAGAGTAGTGGTTCTCAAACTTATGTTTTTATTTCAAGGACCTCCTTAACTCTTAAAATGTACGAATGGAACTAAACGGACCAGTAAGTGTCCATTTGGCGTCTTTTGTCTCAGAGTTACAGACCTGAAAGGGTCCATTTGGAACCCTCTCAAGGAACCCTGAGGGTCACCGGACCCCACTTTGAGAACCACTGCTACTAGAGGAGAGCTGTGTTGTCGTTTTTCTTTTCTTCTTCTTTTTTTTCTCCCCCCCCCTTCACCCCTCCCTCGCTTTGGGGGTTCTGCTTGAAGATAGGAGTGGGGGAGGGGGGCTGAAGTGTGTAATCTCTGCACATAAGCCACGTAAATTATTTCCTCGTCGATTTGTAGCTATCAACATCGTTTTCCACCAGTTTGGTAGCTATTTTCTCCAGTGTATCTGCAGTGATCGGAGGGGTCTCTTTGAAAGCTTGTTGAGGTAATCAGATTGCACTCCCAAGCCCAGCTTATTTTTTGTTGATGTTCAACCTGTGAACCGCTTTTTTTTTAAAAGTCGCATTCCTCCTCGCATTTGTTTATGATGATTAAATGGCTACAATTCTATCCCACAGGAAACTTCTTCTCACAAACGGCAGTGTTGAAATAAACGTTTGCTTGCGCTTTGTGTGAAGTACAGCAAGTTGAAATCTTATTGTAAATTAAAAAAAAAGAATCCCACATCTAGGTGCTACTACCTCAAAAAGACACTGCACTCTGCTCTTTGCCAGTCTTCTGTATTATTAATAAATCAATCGATTTAAGCAAACATATTCCTGGACAAGACTGCGATTTAACAAACATCTAGGGCAGTGACACATACTGTAATCGTTTTTACTGTGATATCTGTACCTTGGGGAGAAGGAAAAAATCTTGTCTATATTGCTTGCATATATACAAAAACACCGACAATTGTTTGCACTGAGATCACATTCCCTCAGAGTAACTTGTATCTATCTATCGTATATTTTTAACAATGGAAACTGCGGAACGTCACCAGTGCCTTTCGACGTCAAAGAACCCTAGTCAAGTGTATAGTGACTGCAAATGCTGTTGCCAGGACGGAGCCAGCTGACAGCCTTCTAGCCCACGTTGTGAGTGCAGTACTAATGTCGGGTGCCATACATTTCATTCTGGCTGTCGGATGTTTAGCGAACATCCGTGTAAATAGCGAAACGTGAATTTAATCGCAGAAAATACCCTCGCGCTCTTGGTAGGGCAAAAAGGAATGTGAACTACAGCGGTAGAAAAGAAATTTGTACTGCGTTTCGAGTGCTCGTTCGCCGTTCACGATCGAACCGAGTGCAATCTGTCATTATTTCTCAAGCGTATAAAGGGTCTCGCCGTGTGTACCTATGTGAAATCTGAGGGCTTACGAAAATGGAAAGGAATCGGATCAATGTCAAGACGGGAGTATTGGGAGTTGCTGGACCTACAGTAGAGGCCCTGCCACGACACACACACACACACACACGTACATATTTTTACATTGTTATGCATATTATCTTTTCTTTCCCCCTCACTGAACCCTACTGCCAGACATACACTTAATGTGCTGTTCTGACTAGACTCACTAGCGTTAAGTTTTTAATTTTAAGTTTTTTTGCGAGCAGGGGGGGTGTGTGTTTTTTGGGGGGTGGGGGGGGTGGTACAGGGGGCTACGTAACCACTTAAGCCCTACATACTCTGTCATATGACAAATGGCTAAATAAGCTGAACTACAAGCCCACAATACGTCTCATCGCTTGTAGATCTGCTCTTTCTGGTGTTGGAAAATGTTGATTTTTTTCGGGGGGGGGGGGGGGGGGGGGGGGGGGATTTCTGAACGTTTTCAACAAAAACAAAAAAATACTTTTTGCCTATGCTCCAAAGTAGAGACACCAGGGTTAAAGTGGTTAAAAGAAAACAACTAAAATAGAAAGAATGTGAAATAACTAATTCAGACGGTGCCACACACACACCCACTTTTTGTTTGTCTGTGACTGATGGAGGAAAAAAGACATTCTCACAAATAATCATTTAAGCCACGTGTGGCATGGATTTCCTACAACCATCAATTTCGTATTTAGTTTTTTTTTTCTCCCCCTGTTCTTT
The DNA here is from genome assembly GCF_963280865.1 of Gymnoscopelus braueri. NCBI lineage: Eukaryota > Metazoa > Chordata > Actinopteri > Myctophiformes > Myctophidae > Gymnoscopelus > Gymnoscopelus braueri. Next base: position 47,944,293 of record NC_137621.1, on the reverse strand, counting down.
TTTTTTTTGTCTTGGGAGCGTTGAAGGTAGTCTCGCAATGTTTGCTGCAGACTCTTACTGGCAAATTTTGTTGTTTTTTTCTTTTCATTTTTTTTTTGTACATGTAGCACAATTGAGCATTGCACTTGGGCGCCATACTTTACCTCATGTCAGAGAGTGAAAGGGAGTGAAAGAATAAAAAAAGGAGAATAAAAAAAAAAGAGAAAAAAAGTGTATATATGATGATAATGCCGTTTAAAAATGTTAAAGAGGACTTAACTTTGTGGGTCAGGCTTTGCTGCTGTTTCAGTTGCTGGTATTATACAATTCTATTAAAAAAATGAAAAAGCTAAGGGGGGTGGGGGGAGGGAGGATACAAAATGTTTTTTTCATCTGATGAATACACTGTTAGTTAGTCTCTACAAGCGGCGGGCAGTACAATGTATGCACTTTGTGTGTATTAAGCTCGATGTATACTTTGTCGCTCGCCGAAAATAGCCGACCGACAAGTTCACGAAGTGTCGTATCCGCAACGCGTCGTGAGCTAGTATTTTGAGGTTGTTAGCAATTTTTGGGTTGTGCGACGGAGCATAAATAAGGCTTCAATGGTCCTGCCTTAAAAAAATCTGAAACCTTATCTCCATGTTTTAACTTTTTGAGTTTTTTTCGTAAATGAATGCCCTACTTGATCATACTACAGCGTCACACAAAAGCGTCAAAGGTAGCAGATCCACAAGCTCGAAACGCGAAGCGACCCGTTTCGAGCTTGTAGATCTGCTACTTCTCAATTTGAATCCTGAAAAGTAACAGTTTTGGACATATGAGGTTTCCACCCCGACAGAGACGATATATTCTTTTAAGTAGACGGAATTGGAAATAATCAAGTTAACCATGTCCAGGCGTGACTTGAGTCACACACCTTGTAGGGCTGGGTGATATGACTACAAATCAATATCATCATTATTTCAAACTTTTGCCCCCATTACCTAAAAAGTGAAAATGGCAGATCCACAGGCTCAGCTATTTTTTCACGCCACCATTGTATAACAATGTATACAATGGGGCTGGAGTGGTTAATGAGGCTAATCTATTTAGTCATTTATAAACAATCTATACGAATTTGTTATGTTGATTCGTTGATATAATAAGAAATCACACATAAAAATCCTGCTTATCAATTAAGTCATTGGTTGTAAATGTTGCTTTTCGAATACATTTTCAGTTGGTTACCCAGCCCTGACACAGTGACTCGGTTTCTCCTCTGGTTTAGATTTTGTCTTTTCGACTTGGTTTTATACAAAACGTAACTAGTGCATGTCATTAGAGAGAGACGCTCCGGGTCAAATTTTGTATTTCTCCTGCTACTTGTTGATCGTGTGCTCTTTAACAAAGAGGAAAGCCAACTGTGCCCCAGCCCCTTATTGGTAACGACAGGGCTGGCGTTGGAAAATTGTAACGTTAACAGAGTTGAGCCTGATTTATACTCTGTCATACCACGGTGTAGAACGGGGAATATAGTCGATCTACAAAGCTCAACAATGCGGTTGAAGCTGTGTACTTCTTACTTTGAAATCTAGTCTAACCTATCAAAGAGAACAGAAATGGCATGATGAGTGTGTATTTGTTTTGCATTGATTCAGACTTGTAGGCTCCCATAAATGAGGAGTTCAGTTAAGACATGGAAAGCGTTTGTCATTTTACCACGATAGCCATTATCTTATACTTTGGCTATTAAATAATAGCAGATATACAAGCTCATAGCGCTGCACTGAGTGCCGCGCTATGAACTTGTAGATCTGCATTTTTTTGTGTGAAAAAAACATGAACATTTGTACAAATCTTTGAAAACATATTTTTTAAAGCGAACATTTGTAACTCAAATCTTTGCTTCTGGGGATTCTACAAATGTAATTTTTTTTTTTACAAAATGATATGTATTTGACCGCGGACCCCCATCTCAAAATATGTTGTTCCAGGGACCCCCCCAGAAGCAAAGATTTGAGTTGACCCATTTTGGGCGGGAACCCCTATTTTGCTATGTACAGTATATAGCTACATACATTTGTTGTAATTTTTGAATAAATATTTGAAGTTTCAGAAAACTGTTCACATCAGGTCAGGATCTAGAATGCGTTTTTAGAATCGGCCTCAGGTCAAAGATTTGCAAATAATTTCAAGATTTTTAAAAAATGGCACATCTACAAGCTCATAGCTTTTAGATCTGCTATTTTTGAATAGCCAAAGTATAAAATAATGGTTAAAGTGGTTACACAGATTTTACAATGGGTTAAAAAGTATAACATGGCCGAATAGGAGCCGAGAATCACAGATGAGATCAATGTACATTTTGGGCTTTGAAAGTACACAACAAACCACGTGTGTGAGCTTGCAGTTTCTGCTATTTTCGGTGCGTGACAACGTCGGTACGATGGAGCATAGATTAGGCATTAAAAGATAGAAAATTGCCTTTTGAATACGATCATGAAATGTGGGGTTTGGGTTTAAATGCACTCTTTCTTTAGCATTCAGTTGGTCATGCAAAGCCAGTGGGGGATTTGTGGGGGGGGGGGCTTTTTGGGGGTATTATTTGAAACTGCGTGACCAGGACAGTGGAACACCAGCAGCTTGGAATGGAACAGAACGGATTGGATGGTGTAACTTTTATCAGTGTGGGGAATTATTGGCCATCACCACCAACCTGCAGCGCAAAAATGTTAAGGGACATTTTTTGGGGGGGTAAAAAAAAAGAAGAAGCAAGTAACATATTGAACTCCTACACTCATACTGTATTACCGTGCTGCAGTGGTTTGCGGTCTGCACCTTATGGATCACAGATACCTTTAATGTTTTTTTGGTTTTGTTTCTTTTTTTCCTTTGTTTTTTTTTTGTAATAATTGTAGCCCAGTATATCTACAATAAAGTAATGGTATGGTTGTTCACCATTTAGTCCCTGTGCGCTTGATTGTTTGTGGTGGGATTGATAGCATCCATGTCTATTTCAGATACAAGTACTCCACATTGTTTACCACAATGTAGAAATACTCTTTTTACGAGTAAAGTCCTGCATAACAAATTTTACTTGAGTAAAAGTACAAAAGTATTATCAAAATATGCAAACTAAAAGTACTCATCAGGCAGAATGTCCATTTCAGAATCATATGTTATTGGATACATGATTATTGGATACATAATATACTACGTAATATTTTATACTTTGGCCATTTGTAAATAGCCGATCTACAGTAAGAGTGTGTGGATCTTGTGAACTAAATGTGATTTTTCATTCTTTTAGTAATCTAAATCTGGTAGGTAGCTAGTAGTAACTAAAGCTGTTAAATAAATGTAGTGGAGTAAAAAACACTATTTATTTACAAAATACTAAAGTAGCAAATCGTTGCTGTCAGGTGGAAACCTGATTTGTCCAAAACAAACTTTAACGAATTCTTATTCAAAAATAGCCGATCTACAAGCTCAAAACGTGCCGCGATGCAAAGCGTTTTGAGCTTGTAGGTCGGCTATTTTTGCTACTTTTGTGTGAATGATAAAGTAGGGCATTAATTTACGAAAAATAAAAATATGGAGATAAGAGGTTTCTTCCCGACAGCAACGAAATGCACTTATTTTCTTTACTTCACTGGTTGTTTGCCATTAGTCCTGTGCGGTTGATTGAGTGTGGTGGGATTTACAGCATCACTGTCATATTTCAGATCATGCTCAAACAATGTCTGGGTTAATGTCATTGTATATTAGTGTCAGCTTGTGGTGAGCACAGCTCAAGGCTTTTTACCCAGGCAATGTTTTGCCCACATTTCACGAGAGTTGGCCAACCCCACAACTCTCCATATTTAGCCTGTGATACGTGAAGGCCGCAGCGGACCAGATGAAGTTTCTGTTTGTTTGACTGTTGCAATTTCCACTCATACTTCTTCACTCGAGACCCGAAAGACAAAGTCTGGTGTCTCCCCGGGACCTGAAGAGCAGATTTATATGCTCACATCACTTCACGATGTGATGCATTATGAGCTTGTAGATCATCTGAAAATACGGATTATATATATATATATATATATATATACACACACACACACACACACACACACACATACATACATACATACATACATACATACATACATACTGCTCAAAATAATACCATAATTCTTTTGAGCAGTTTTTGTAAGCAGTATGTACACAGTTCATGAAAACTCAAAATAATTAAGGGATCAAAGTGTTACCTACATTTCTTTGAGCAGTATATGTATATGAAAACAACAAGAAACTTTTTTAAACGTATTTTTCTTTACTTTATAAAAATCTTATGAAATATATCAATGTTTTAATTGTACGATACACGATGTTGTCCTTGTAGTCGACATGACTACTCACTGTGGTGCCCACATGAAAAAATAAAAGTATTAAAAAAATGGTACGATACATTATGGAGCCCCTAAAGGACCATCGTGTTGATCGTATTTTTCCGTAGAACCTAAAAAACAAAACGTAAAAAAACGTAATATTTATACTAACCCATGAAAACGGGTCTGCTACTGTAGCTAACCCATGCAAAACGGATACTCAAACCCATTGTTTGGGGGAACTCTGTCTTCAGGGGATGCGATGGTTCTTTGTGCTTCCAGGTTGCACCCAGGGCAGGCACAGCGGGGGGGGGGGGGGGGGGGGTTCCCCTGTGGTCAGGCTGTGTTGTGTGGACTTGCCATGAGGGAACGGCCCCAGTGCACGCAGCTGAACAAGCAGCTCCACTGACTGGACTCGCCTCGGGGTTTTCTTTTTCAGCGCACGATGACCAGCGTCCAACATACACATTTTACACTTACGCTCTGGGAAAACCTGGCGCTGGTCGTTTAGAGGTCGTGAAACATTAGAATGGCTTGTCACCAGTCTGAATCAGAAGACAATTTTCGACTCAACACATTAAATTCCCAGTCAAAAATGTATAATAATATAACAAAATCTTCTGTTTAAGCTATATGCTGCAATCCAACCTCCCACGTCAGGGACCCCCAAATTAATATGTATTTGGCCACGGACCCTTATCTGAAAGGGTCCAGTTAAATATTTTTTTTAAAATGTTTAAATGTTCACATCAAAAAAAAAAAAAATTAATTGCAGATCTACAAGCTCACGTGTCTGCGCCACATTGTGAGCTTGCACTGTACTATTCTTAAATAGCCGATGTATTATTGGGTTAAAATGGTAAAACTGATATTGATGCTGTGATTTTGCTGGAGACCCCCTGAAACCCTCCTAAGGACCCCTTGGGGTCCCCGGACCCCACTTTGAGAACCACTGGTCTGGGGAGGGTGTAGATTAGTGGTTCCCAAGCAAAGGCCTGGACCGCTGGCCTATAGCAGTCCAGGCACTTATAGGCTCTAATGCAGCATGACAGCGTGTCGCAGGTTCGAGTCCCGTTCCCGACGACCTTTGCGGCCTGTCTCTCCCCGTCTCTTTCTCCCTCTTTCCTGTCTTCACTTGAGCTATCGATAAAGGCAGAAAAAGCCAAAAACAAACAACTTTAACTTCTTCCCATATGTTGTGCCACAAACGCGACTGACACAGCCCTGGGTTCGGCAACCCGGCCTGGTGGAGATCTGTGCTCCGAGGAAAAATCTCTTAAACCCACTATAACCGGGAAAGCATCGGCGTCATTTTAGATAAAAAAATAGCATATTATACAAGCTCACTGCGAACTTGCATATCTGCTATTTTTGATTTTCTTTTTTTTAAATCTTGAAAGTGTGGGAAACTACTGGTTTAGAAGGCATTTATGTAAGATGTGCCTCAGGTCTTACTGGGTTTGAACAAATCTATGGGTTTATCCCACTGACATGGTACAGTAAAGTGCTCGGAGGTGTCTTGCAAGGCTTTCACTGGGGACTGGACGCTGATTAAAAAGCCACATGGACATAAGAGCCTCAAGTTAAGGCTTTTTCGTAAGTGGCGTTCTCCTGTTTTACGAGATGGATTTGGTTCAAGCACTATCCACATTTATACGCTGTTAAAGAGCGCTGCGTTCCACTCCCTCCGGTCTCATACCCGCTGCAATCCTGTAATCCAGACACTCTTGAGTGTCGGGATTTTGCAAGTCGCTTGCTGTCGGTCAAAAACCTCATATCTCCATGTTTCAACCTGTGTTTTTGTTTTGTTTGCAACTTAATGTCCTACTTTGTAGATCTGCTATTTTAGAACAAAAATCATGAAAGTGATTAAGTGTGTGTGTGTGTGGGGGGGGGGGGGGGGGTTTATAAATATTGAGCCAAATGAAAAGTATTAGCAAGGGCTTGAGAGTAAATATTAACTCTGAGTGCCAAGAACGAGTTATCCCGAGTTTAAAATTGTATATATATTTTTTGGAAAATAATGTTCAGAACCCAAGATATCGTGATCCGAAGATTTGCTGCTCCTGTCACTTCTTGTTTAACTTATTACTGAAAAAGGCTGTATCTCGGCTCCTGAGCACTTTTTTCTTTTACTTAAAAAAAATTGCTGGCACAGTATGAACATATTTTTTTATTTCATTGGCACTGAGAGAGTTAAATGTCATTGTTATTTTGGTCACAAGAGGTAGTGACTACTTTTTTTTTTATTTTTTATATATGTATATATATATTATTGGATCCTATGGAACATTGATTCTCAAAGTCGGGTCTGGGGACCCCCAGGGCTTTTTTAATTAAATAATTAAAAAAAGCTTGGAATTATTTAGATTTTTTTTTTTTTTTTACATCTTCTCTTCTGGAGGTCCGCTGCCAAATACATATCAATTTGGGGGTCCTTGACTTTGACAAAGTTTGAGAACCACTGCTTTGGAGGGAGCACAGGTTCTTCTGTATAGTTTTTTCTTTTCCTGAAAAGTGACAGCTTCGGACATACAAGGTTTCCGGCCCGACAGCGACCAAGTGTGTTTTCTAGTAGTCCCTGTGGTCCCATCCGTGGCAGAACAGGCCCCTCTGTCTGATCAGCAGCTGATCTCCCTCAGTCTCTGTGGCTCTGAGCCTCGTCAAGCAGCACCCACTATATTGAGTCGGTCCCATCGAGGTGCACCCTGACAATACACTTATACACTAATTCATAGGCCCGCTGCGTCTCCATATTCTAACTTTTTGCTTTTTTTCGTAAAGTAACGCCCTACTTGATCATACCACAGCGTCACACAAAAGCATCAAAAATATCAGATCTACAAGCTCGAAACGCGTCGCTTCTCGCCGCATTTCGAGCTTGTAGATCTGCTATTTTTGATACTTTTGAATCCTGAAAAGTAACAGTTTTGGACAGATGAGGTTTCCACCCGACGGAGACTATATGCATCACGCCTTGGATGTAGATAAGCAATAATTTTTTGCAGTGGTCGACAAAGTACTCAAATCCAGTACTTGCAAGGCAGTGGTTTTCAATCATTTTCATACCAGGTTCCCCCAAATTAATATTAGTATTTGGCCTCGGACCCCCATCAGAAAATATTGTATATATATAAATCTATATTCCATATTTATTTATTTTTTTCAAGATTGTAAAAAAAAAAAAAAAAAAATTGGTCACCAAAAAAAAAAGGTTTTTAATAGCACATATACCGTATATAGGGGTTAAAGTGGTTAAACTGATTTCCATGCTATATTAACGGATTAGGAAGAGATTCAGCATCAGGTTAGGCATTTAGAGATTAGTTATAAGGTTTAGCGTTGAAAGTCATGCCTGATTTATACGTTAAGCGCTGGTTTCGTGTCACCGAAAATACCCCCTTACGGACGGACCCCACTATGATAAGCAAGCACCATTATGTCACAGTGCTCTTTGTCTTGCGTCGTGGGAAATCTGGGAATGCGTTGTGGCTCTGGGCTGGCCAAGGCTGGCCTCCATTTGTGTCCGTCAAGTCAAAATGTAAACACAAAAGTACAATTAATGAAAATGATTCTGCATGCCTTTGTGATTATAGCCTCATACCCAACCACTTTCTCATGGCACTCTAACCACTTAAGCCCAGTGGCATTATACTTAGAAACATATAGGCGATCTACAAGCTTTGCATTACTATACACGTTGTGAGCTTGAAGATCTACAGTACGAGCCGAAACAGTAGCATGTTGAACCACTGGCACTTTATTATGATGCTGAAATAAATCTCAGAAAGACTGACTGGCGTGATCTGGCTGCATTGTTTTTTTTTTTGTAAATATGACTCATGATATACAGTCTCTAGAAGTGAATGATTCAAATGTTCCCATGTTGTAGTGTAAAAAGAAAAAAAGCAAACCCACTCACAATCGTAATATCGAATCGCAATAATCGTATAATTGCAATACACATAAAAATCAATATACATCTAACCGGCACCCAAGCATCGTCATTGTAACGAGAACGACAAGTTAATCGCCCCACCCTTAAGATATATTTTCACTGTTTTCGAAAAAACGTCTGTCCGACAGTAATGACACGCTCAAAAATAAGAGACGCGTCGGGTTAGAAAGTGATTAAAGGCTGATAAATGTCTGGATTTTAGACGTGCATGGACGCATGCTCCCTTAACTTATCATTGGGAATGCACAATGAGGACAAGTAAAGCAGGAGCCAAGACGTATACACGAGGGCAGTGGGATTTGTTGCCGGGGCCGAAGTGTGGGAAAGAGTGTGTGTATGTGCATGCGTGCTTGTGTCCATTCGTGCTTGAGTGTGTGTGTGTGAGAGTATGGTGGGGGGGGTGACTTATTGCCTGCGTTGACAATGTGCAGGCCCCGCGCCGTGTCATTTGAGCCATTTATTCTGTGTGCTGTAAAAACAAAACAAGAAGAGGACGATGAATAAATACGGCTATGGTGGGTTGGGGTGGGGGTCGGGGGTCCTTGTATTGTTTCCCACCCGACCCGGTCCTCCTCCTCCTCCTCGAGGAGGAGGAGGAGGAGAAACCGTTTTGGTTGCACCGCCCGCTGACCTCCGCAGCGCCGGTCCCCAGCTAGCGCTAAGCTGTCTGTCACTCAGCGCACACGCCGCTTACACAAGCCGCCCTCCCGACCCCGCGGCATCTTGCTATTCTCCATCCCACCCCCACCCACTCCGTCACCCCGTCCCCCCCCACCCCCACCCCATCCCACAAAGCCCCTGGAGTTGTGTGATAATTGAAACTGAACGGCGCAGGTATATCACATGCACCCCCCCACCCCACACACACACACACACACACGCACACACAATTGTATTGCTATATTTGTGAGGACGTCAATGTTTTAGGCAGTGGTGGAAAAAGTACTCAAATGTAAAAGTATCAATACTGCAATGTGGAAGTACTCTGTTACACATAAAAGTCTGGAATAAAAAATGTACTTGTGTGAAAGTACAAAAGTATTGGTATCAAAATGTACTTGAAGTTCCAAAAGTAAAAGTACTAAAATGTTTGAAAATAGCAGATCTACAAGCTCACAACGCGTCGCATCGTGACGCGTTGTGGGCTTGTAGATCGGCTATTTTCAAATAGCCTAGGTATAAAATAGGGCTACGGTGGTTAATGTATGTTTTATAATGTAATATATTTATATCTGCAAAGTAACTGGTAACTAAAGTTGTCAAATAATTGTAGTGGAGTAAAAGTACAATATTTGCCTCTGAGATGTAGTGGAGTAGAAGTTAAAGTACTGGAAATTGGAAATACTCAAGTAAAGTACAAATACCTAAAGATTTTACTTAAGTACAGTACTTAAGTAAATGTACTTAGTTACTTTCCACCACTATTTTTTAGGACGCCAATTTGTAGCCTGGTTCCAGACGAATCTATCATTGCAAAAACAAAACAAAAATGCCCTCCACGCAAGTGTGATATTGATATTTACCCCTAAACCTAAAAGCTGGAAATAGCCGCGCCTCACGTTTGCAGCTCTGCTATTTTCGGTGCACGACACCAGTGAGCAAAAAAAGTCTAAATCAGGCATAATCTCTAAATGCCTAGTCTTACACCTAACCCGGTGCTGAATATTTTCCTCATTGTAAGTATAAATTAAAAAAAAGTTTTAAGACCTGAGGCCGATTCTACAAATGCCTTCTGAATCAGTAGTTCTCCAACTTTTTTGTGTCAAGGAAATAAATATTTGGCTGCAGACCTCCCCATCTGAAAATGTTTTGTACCAGGGATCCCCAGAAGAGAAGATTTGTGTAAAAGAGATTTCTTTGGACATTTGTAACTCAAATCTTTGCTTCTGGGAGTCCCTGGAACTAAATATTTTACAAATGTTCACTTCAGAAAATATATATTCCAAGATTTGCACAAATTTTCACGATTTTTGTAAAATAGCAGATCTACAATATAACGGGGCACTCGGTGCCGCGCTATATGAGCTTGTATATCTATTTTTGAATAGCCAAAAAACATTTTAAAATTACACAAATGATGCTTCCCGGGTCTAATAGAGTTAAACAATTTTTAAACACTTTGAAGATTTTTCAAATATGTTAAAAAATAGCAGATGTACAACCTCGCTGTGAGCTTGTATAGCTGCTATTTTTGAACAGCCAACGCTAAAATCTAACATGACACAGATGCATTAATGCCCGGTTTTAATGGGTTAATCATAAAAAACAACCATTTCTCCCGTGAGGACCGGGACAATGTGTATTTCTCAATTTCTACAATACTTTTGCGGACAATTGCCCCTCACTAGTATAGGAATACAGGTACACACACACACACACACACACACACACACACGACCGCACGTTCTTGCGAGCATAAAACCAGACATGCAACAAATGAACAAATAAGTGTGTGTGTGTGTGTGTGTGTGTGTGTGTGTGCGCGTGTGCGTGCATGCTGGTTTGTGGCTACAGTGGATTGCTGACAATTACAGCAGTGCAGGTCAGTGATGGATTATTAATGCCGAGTTTTACAGATGGCCCTCAGTGTGGGTCTGGCCTTCTTCAAAACCTGTACTGTGTGTGTGTGTGTGTGTGTGTGTGTGTGTGTGTGTGCGTGCGCGTGCGCGCACAGCCCTCCATACTGTATTGTAGGGAGTTGAGTGTGTACTGTACATTCATACACACGTCTTGGGGTTCTAGACAGTACTGAATGCGTCTAAAAGGCGAACTCCCCTCTAAATGGATCTCCTCCCCTCTGCACCCTTCCGGCAAGTTCTACCTGTGTGTAGTCTACTATAGGGATTCTCCAACCTTTTTTCATTTCAAGGACCCCCAGCTTGATATGATTTATGTTATTTATATATCTGCGAGTAAAAGTACAAAAGTATTGGTATCAAAATGTACTTAAAGTACCAAAAGTAAAAGTACTAAAATGTTTGAAAATTGCAGATCTACAAGCTCACAACGCGTCGCGATGCGACACATTGTGAGCTTGTAGATCGGTTATTTTCAAATAGCCCAGGTATAAAATCGTCCAAAAGTGGTTAATGTATGTTTTATAATGTAATTATATATATATATATATATATATATATATATATATATATAAGTAACTAGTAACTAAAGTTTTCAAATAATTCTAGTGGAGCAAAAGTACAATATTTGCCTCTGAGATGTAGTGGAGTAGAAGTAAAAGACAATTGGAAATACTCCAGTAAAGTAAAGGTACCTCAAAATTGTACTTAAGTACAGTACTTGGGTTAAATGTACTTAGTTACTTTACACCTCTGTCTAATAGTAATTATTGCGAGTAACGGGTCTCCCCGTCTCTCCAGCTCTTTAATAGATAGAAAATACATTTTCAGGTGGGTTGCAAATTGCAGGCAATTGGGAGAGAGTACCCATTGATCAGCTTGAATTTTATAATGTTCCAGTTCCAAGTGTCATCACATCCAATTTCACACATACTGTTTACCCTGTATGAGTTCTCTCTCCTGATTGGATCAAATTAGTAGCCAGACCTGAAAAATGTATTTTCTGTTTACTAAAGAGCTGGAGAGACTGGGAGAGCCCTGTTACCCAAACCTTTTAGCTCAAGACCTAAAAGATGAATTAGACGTTTGCCCGGGACCAAATACATTTACTCAAGTACTGTACTTAAGTACAATTTTGAGGTACTTTCACAATTTGTCTATATTTTTACTTCTACTCCACTACATCTCAGAGGCAAATATTGTACTTTTACTCCACTACAATTATTTGAAAACTTTAGTTGCTAGTTACTTTGCAGATATAAATTATTACATTATAAAACATACATTAACCACTTTAGTTCTGTTATATACCTAGGCTATTTGAAAATAGCCGATCTACAAGCTCACAACGCTTCGCGATGCGACGCGTTGTGAGCTTGTAGATCTGCCATTTTCAAACATTTTAGCACTTTTACTTTTGGTAGTACATTTTGATACCAATACTTTTGTACTTTTACTCAAGTAAATTTTGAATCCTGGACTTTTACTTGCCACGGCCTTCTTCTACATTGCGGTATTGATACTTTTACTCAAGTAAAACTACAACTGGACATCTGCTATTTTTGAAAATATTTGAAAGATATCGAAGATATGTATATATATTTTTTTATATAAATCTTCTCTTCTGGGGGTCCCTGGCACAAAACCTTTTCAGATGTGGGGGGGTCCGAGGCCAAATGCATATCAATTTGTGCGTCCTTTGACATGAAAATAGTTCGAGAGCCACTGCATGTGAATCAGGGCATCATGGTACGTATATAGGAATGTGGAGGGCCATGCAGGAGAGGATTAAACAGCAGTGTTAATGGAGCGTTTTTTAGCCTAACAGGTTTAGCCGGGCAGCTCAGCCAGTGTGGCAGACACACAGCAAAGTGACTGATTAGCCCCTCCTGGCCACAATGGGAACCATTCACCCAAACACAGCGCATGTCATTGAGAGATGTAAATGAGTTCTGGGGTGGTGCGTGTGCGTGTGTGAGCAATTAGTGTAGGCCTGTGTGCGCTTGTGTGTGTGTGTGGGTGGCAGTGGTGTAGAGCAACTAAGTACATTTACTCAAGCACCGTACTTAAGTACAATCTTGAGGTACTTTTGCAATTTCCAATTGTCTATACTTTTAGTTCTACTCCACTACATCTCAGAGGCAAATATTATACTTTTACTCCACAACAATTATTTGATTATTATTACAAACTTGAGTTACTAGTTACTTTGCGGATATAAATTATTACGTTATAAAACATACATTAACCACTTTAGCCCTATTTATATTAGGCTATTTGCAAGCCGATATACAAGCTCACAACGCGCCGCGATGCACCGCGATGCGACGCGTTGTGACGCGTTGTCAGATTGTATATCGGCTATTTTCAAACAGTTTTTTACTTTTGGTACTTTAAGTACATTTTGATACAAATACTTTTGTACTTTTACTCAAGTAAATTTAGAATTCCGGACTTTTACTTGTAACAGAGTACTTCTACATTGCAGTATTGATACGTAAAGTAAAACTTTTGAGTACTTTTGTGTGTTTGTGTGTGTGTGTGTGTGGGTGGGTGTGTGGGTGTGTGTGTGTGTGTGTGTGTGCGTGTGCGTGTGTGCTTGTGTGGCAGATCCGTGTATGTGTCTGTAGAATGTGAGCGATCTGTCATGACATTTATTATGACTGTTCTAAATTAGGCTGGGCAGTATAGCATAATTTGTTGTCGGGCAGAAACCTCTTATCTCCATATTTTAACTTTTAGTTTTTCCCCGTAAATTAACCTACTACAGCGTCACACAAAAGCATCAAAAGTAGCTGATCTACAAGCTCGAAACACTTGTAGATCTGCTACTCTTGATGCTTTTGAATTTGAATCCTGAAAAGTAACAGTTTTGGACACATGAGGTTTCCACCCGACAGAGACGATATATTGATCTCAATATTGTGATCATATGAGACTAGATAATATGGTGATATGTCAGAACTGTTGTCTTTTCCTGGTTGTACTGCATCACAGTAAAGTGAAATGTTTATTTTAGTTTTCACTTGGTGTTTTCATCAGGATGAGGGGACAGTTATGTTAGCACTTGGCACACCTAGTGACTGCACCTTTCAACATGACAGAACGTGATAAACATCTATGTAAAGCACTCAAACGTTTGATGGTGAATGTTGAAAATGGGAAATTTGTATTGTTTTAAGATATATTTGTCGGGACTCTGGACACCCAGCTTGAAACTGAGACAATGCTGGCCGAACCAGGTCTGTTCACCAACCGTAGCCTAACCCAACCGTAGCAAAACCCAAGGATTCCCAAACTTTTCAGGATAAATGTTGTGAAAATAGCTGATCTACAAGCTCGCAACACCTCGGCCTCTTTATTACGTACTATTTGACAATTTGGCCAATAAAGGTCTTATTTATAAAGGTGGTGAAGTCCCTGCCCACCACCACAGAGGTTGTGGGTTTGAATCCACCGTGGTGCATCCGGCTTTGTCAGGCGTCCGATACAATTGGCCCGTGTTCGGGGGAGGGAAGCCGGGGAGCGTGATATTGGCGTAACAACTAAATTGGGGAGGAAAAGGGGGTAAAAATGTATAAAAAGGGTTAAGGCTTAAAAGGCATTCAATTGTAACTTTAGACATGTGCAGATACATATACACGTATACTGTATTTTGGTTTGTTTACGGTTGAGTGAGAAAACAATGTTGCACATTAAGCTAATCATCTGGGGACCCCCTAAAATAGTTTGAGGGACCCCCCCTTTGGGCCCCGAACCCCAGTTTGGGAACCACTGGTCCAACCTACAACCCCAGTGGGGGGGCTGAAGGTTAAAGGCTGCATTTACAATCGTCAGTTAAAGGCTATATTTACAATCTGAATTCAGATTCAGGGAGTATGGAAGAGAGGATAGGTTAAACAATAGGCCTAACCCCTTCATTTTTACGTATCTATTTGTAATTCGTGGCGCTAGTGTACCTACGTTCCAACCGACCAGCCATTACCGCTCACAGTGGGCTAGCTTAAATGAAATCCCGCCAACTTTAGCCTGGGATGATGAAAACACAGTGTGTGGGCGACGGTGATAAGAATTACCTTCTTGATTGAAGCTTTGCAGAGTGTTAGTAAACAGTAAATAGGAAAATGAGCGGACTGAGACTGCTTACAGGGACATAATCAATGTAATATGTCAATATGCCATGAGGCTGCGGCCTCCGGCTGTTGATTTGTTATCGGCCGTTTCTCTCACACACACACACCTCTCCCCTCCGTCTCATCTCCACATCCAGTGGTGCAAAGTAACCAAGTACATTTACTCCAGTACTGCGCTTGAGTACAATTTTGAGGTGCTTTTACTTTGCTTGAGTGTGTATATCGTTGCTGCCGGGCAGAAACCTCTTATTTCCATATTTTAACTTTAGTTTTTTCGTAGATTAACGCCCTACTTGATCATACTACAGCGTCACAAATAGCAGATCCACAAGCTCGAAACGTGGCGCGAAACGTGGCGCGAAACGTGGCGCGAAACGTGGCGCGAAGCGACGCGTTTTGAGCTTGTAGATCTGCTACTTTTGCTGTTTTTAAATTTGAATCCTTTGGATATATGAGGTTTCCACCCGACGGAGACGATATACCTTAATCCAAATCCAGTATGAATATTTGAGTTACTTTGTAGATTTAGATGACTAAAAGACATACATTAACCAAATACGCCATATTTTATACTTCCATCTATTTGAAAATAGCCAGTCTACAAGCTCACGACGTGTCACATTGCGACGCATTGTGAGCTTGTAGATCTGGTATTTTTGACGAACGAAAAAGAACAAAGGCGCTGAATTTTTAAACACTTGAGTACTTTTACTTTGGTACGTCAAGTATATTTTGATGCAAACACCTTCGCACTTTTTTTACTCAGGTCACATTTTGAATACAGGCCTTTTACTTGTAACAGAGCATTTTTTATATTGTCGTATTTGCTATGTAGGCTACTTTTACTTAAGTAAAACATCTTGAGTGCTTCTTCCCACCACTGTCGTCTCTATCAACCCCACCCTCTCCCTCCCTCTCTCTCCCTCTCTCTCTCATTCTGTCTTCTTTGATGAGACGCAAATGCAATCTGTGGCATATTGAAATGAGGTCTCGGGCGGAAACAGCGTGAGTACGGCGGGGTCGGAAGACGGGAGGGAGGGAGACGCGGCGAGATAATTAAACGTATCGTTTGGGGCCTCCTCCTCCTCCTCCCGATCCCGCTTATATTTCCCCCCCCCGTTCCGCGGGCCGCCGCACCACCACCAACGTCGAACGCAGGTAAATTGCTCCACCGCGCTCCCGCCACGTTCCGGTAATGAGCGCTGTTTAGGCCCCGCCGCCGCGTCTCAGTGATTCGACCTAAATGAGAAATATTTCATCAGCCGTTGGGGTGACTCAATCATCGATGCACGGTGAAAGTACTCAGTGGTAATTTAACTCTGAGACTGCGCAAAATGGAACCAAATGGACCCGTAAGGGTCCATTTGGTTCCATTTTGCGCAGTCTCAGAGTGTAAAATGATATTACGGTGGGATGATGGGGATATTTGTCCCCATCAGGGGTTTGTGTCTGTGTGTGTGTGTGTGTGTGTGTGTAATAATGTGTCAGCCTTCCTTGGGAAAAAAAACCTTATTATACAGATAATGCATACCTTTATCAGCTCCATGCCCTCATGCTGTTCCGGTTATCACTGTAACAGGTTATGATTTGAGTGCTCTTCAAACTGTAATTTCCCTTCGCAATGACTTCCAATGCTGCGGTCACTTCTGCTATTTTTTCTTTCTTTTTTCTACAGGTTTTTCTTCGTAGGAAGGCTCCTCGAGAGGCCCACAATATCGTTGCTTTTAACTTTTTTATTTATATATTCTTTTTACTACAGTGTCACACAAACGTAGCAAAAATACAAGCTCACCCAGCTTGTAGATCTGTAATTTTTTAATAATTGTTTTTTCAAGTGAAAGTGGTTTATTGTGTCTGTGTTGTTTTTATTTTATATTGAACCAATGAAAAGTATTAATCACAACTACATTGGATCCATTGCAACACAGGTTATTTTTTGCCATTTCCCGAAAAGTGACTGTTTTGGACATATAAGGTTTCCATCCGACAGAGACGATCCACTTCTGAGAAGGAGGAGTTGATGACAACAGGGTTTAGAATGAGCCGATGGAGAGATGTCGGTGATAAAGTAAGTACATTTCTAGGGTTTCCTCAATTTGAGGGCATTTTGAGCCTCTCTTTTTTTGGTCATAAAATAAACATTTTCCCCATTGTTTTGTTTTCCCCCTGAAAGATTCAAAGGACCACAATGGAAATAAGCTCTCTGGCTTTGTGTTGCTTTATCCCTTTGACGATTTGTACAAATAGATGCATTTTGGTAAATCAAAATGGCAATCAAAGCTGGGGATATATATAACAAGATATAATATCCCTTTCCATCAGGTCCAACTTCTAACTTTTGTTAAATTGTCTATAATACAATTGGTACGTCAATAATCTAATGCAAAAATACATAATTATTGGAATCATATGCTTGTTATATCTATTAACAATTAATTGCAACGGATGCTTTCATATTTAAATGGAATGTTTCACAGTACAAACTTGAAGGCATAACTACTTGGCGTTCAATGTTTTTAAAAACTCCACCCTTAAACGTCACTGTTTTGTGTTTGATATTAGCATTAGTAATCTCATAGTCTCGCGAGGCAGTCTGAGCGGACGTGACGCCTCCTCCCCGCTTCCGTTTTGTCTTAACAGTCGCGCAGATCTTTCCTAAATATTAATCAAAAATAATGCTTATCAGAAATCTAAATTCTAATATAAAATGTAAAGATATGTTTTACTTTTCGTGAACGGAAATGACAGATGACAGCTTCCTGTGTTGGCTATATCGGGATACCTGTAGTTCCAGACTCTATATAGCATTCGGAGCTTGTGGAATAGTAGTCTGGCTAGTAATCTCACAACCTGTCTGTGTCCTCAAAACCTTGCTCATGCAAACCCTCTGGGTCTTGTTTCACTTAGAACTTGCATCTTACATTGGATGAAAGCTGAGACACCCCCCCCACACACACACACACACACACACACACACACTCAAATATTTGACTTTGTATACTCTGTTACAATTGAAAGTAAACTAAATTAAAAAAATTACTTGAGTAAAAGTACAAAGGTATTGGCATCAAAATGTACTTAAAGTACCAAAAGTAGAAAGTACTCATTATGCAAAATGTCCCATTTCAAGTTTTCAAATCTACAAGCTCGATTTACAAGCTCACAATGCGTCGCATTGTGAGCTTGTAGATCGGCTATTTTCAAATGGCCGAAATATATATATGGCTGAAGTGGTTACTGTATGTTTTGTAATAATAACCAAAATCTAAAAAGTAACTAAAGTAAAGTTTTCAAATAATTGTAGTAGAGTAAAAGTACAATATTTGCCTCTGAGATGTAGTGGAGTAGAAGTAAAAGTATTGTAAATTTGAAATACTCAAGTGAAGTACAAATACCTCAAAATTGTAGTTAAGTGCAGTACTTGATTACATGTACTTTCCACCACTGCACTATATACTTCTCGGACGACAAATAGGTAAAATAGCCAAGCTTGTAGATCTTCTATCTTTTCTTTTTATGTTAAATTATTTAAAATGTAATAAATGTACTGTTTTTGACGATATCAGGGCACGTCCAAAATGCTGAAGCCAGGTTGAAAGTGGATGAAAGCAAGTTATGATTTTGTACAACAACTTAGAAATGTTTCTGGACCACCTCCAAACTTACCAGTGTTAGGGTGATCTTTGGCACCCTGGGGTCCCAACCTGGACCCCAGGGTGGGAAATAATACTACCGCTCTGGGGTGGAGGGGGAAAAAAAGTCTTAAGCTAAAACATCTGCCCCTGTGTAATACATACAAAAAAATAAGTGCTGAAATGGAGTATACTATATATATCAGGTCCAAAAATGCTACTTTTCAGGATCAAAAACAGCAAAAGTAGCAGATCTACAAGCTTGCGGATCTGCTATTTGTGATGCTTTTGTGTGACGATGTAGTATGATCATTGATCAAGTAGGCTGTTAATTTAGGAAAAAACACAAGAAGTTAGAATATGGAGATAAGGGGCCCTATCTTTGGCGCCGCCTTTCCCCTTATCTCTAAACTTCTTTGACATTTTTTACTATATTTAAAAACATTTTCAAATAGTTCAAATAGTCAATCTACAAGTTCACAACGTGTCGATGTAGATCGGCTAGTTGAACTATTTGAAAATGTTTTTATAAAAATAGTAAAAAATGGCTAAGTTTAGGCGGCGCTCAATATGTTTCTGCCCGACAGCAGCGATATTCCCATGCGATGCTAAATAATCGAGCGCGCAGCAAGCCAACTGTCTTGTCGTCTCTCTGTTGTCACAGTAGTCTCCCCGACCTTAATGGCTACCATGAGGCTACCGCTGTGCTGTTGTGGTCAAGAACACTTCTTCAGAGCCGTCCAGCTTTCATCTGGGGGTAATCCCCCAGTCCTGGCCCTTGGATGTGATGCTGAAAACAGCAACAATAGATTTGTTGAGATGTGAGGCTGTGCAGACAATATATATAATATGTCATTCTACCAGTTCTTCCCTGACCCTAGTGGGAAAGTTTATTACACAGTGCAATAAGTTCATCTTTACGCATTACTCCTCTTAAAAAATAATACTATTACTTTACTTATTATCAAAAGTAATCAATTATGTTACTTGTACGTTATTTACCCCTGCCGAAAAAGTGATATTGTACAGTACAATACAACCAGCCCACTCCTTTGTGGAACTGAAATATATTTAGTAGTAGTGATAGGGTATGTCATGTTTTCTGTACCGTTGCAGAGTTTGTCAAAGCTCTGCCCTGCCTTTCTAAATCTGAGTGTGACAACAAAATCCCTCATGTTATTTAACCACTTAAACTCTTTTTTTCCCCCCAAATTCCTTTGCCAAAAATAGCCGATCTACAAGTGACGCGCTGTGAACGTGTAGCTATTTTTGGCTTCAAGTGGTTAATGGCCCTGAAGTGATGGACAAGTCCACCCACCGACATCACACCTGCCAGCTGTCACTACATTTACCTTTCACAAAGTCCTTTTCGATCACCTATTTGAGCAGCGGAGGGGTGAGAGTATCCTCATTCTAAACACACTTTCTGGTTCCACTTTGCGTGTTTTTATATTACCTATACAATCTGCACAAGTGGTTCTTAAACGTATTACTTATTGTCAGTGGTGGAAAAAGTACTCAAATGTTTTACTTGAGTAAAAGTATCAATACTGCAATGTAAAAAAAAATCTGTTACAAGTACAAGTCCGGAATTCAAAATTTACTTGAGTGAAAGTACAAAAGTATTCGTATCAAAATGTACTTATTGTACTAAAGTACTAAAATGTTTGAAAATAGTTGTGAGCTTGTAGATCGTCTATTTTCAAATGTAGGTGTAAAATAGGGCTGAAGTGTTTAATTTATGTTTTATAATGTAATCGTTTATATCTGCAAAGTAACTAGTAACTAAAGTTTTCAAATAATTGTAGTGGAGTAAAAGTACAATATTTGCCTCTGAGATGTAGTGGAGTAGAAGTAAAAGTATTGCAAATTGGAAATACTGTAGTAAAGTAAAAAGTAACTCAAAATTGTACTTAAGTACAAAATATCCCTGTTGACACATCAGTGCATCCACGGCAACGCTCCCTCATACCTCAAGGACCTAGTCTCTACAACCCTCGACCGCAACCTCCGCTCTTCAAACACCAACCTCCTCAACACCCGCAAGGCCAATCTACGCACCATGGGCGACCGGGCTTTCTGCTCGGTCGCCCCCGAACTGTGGAACGCCCTCCCTGTCCACCTGAGAGCACCACAGTCGGTCGACTGCTTTAAGAGAGGATTAAAGACCTACCTTTTTAGCAAAGCATTTTTTTAGCTGGTTTTACCTCTAGGTTTTAATTGTTTTGTTTCAGTTTCTTAGTTGCTGTTTTCTTTTATTGATTGGTGTGATGTTTGTTTTTATGCATTGTAAAGGTCCTTACACACCGGCGAATGTGGCGAATATACGCAAAATTCGGACTCGTTCCGAATAATTAAAAGACGCTTTTTCGCTTCGCTTTTCCTCTTTTTCGCGCCATGTACGCTTGCATTGACTTTATAAGGTTTTTAAAAAAAAGCGTATTATTCGCACGAAAAAATCACCCCGGTGTGTAAGGACCTTAAGTACTTTGAGATTTTTTGTAAATGTAAAGTGCGTTATAAATAAAATCCATTATTATTATTATTATTATAAGTACAGTACTTGAGTACATGTACTTAGTTACTTTACACCACTGCTTTTTTTTTTCTTTATCTTTTGTGTGACATCAAATTAAGATTGCGTGTGTGTGGACGACAGATTACAGGGTACAAACTCAAGTGTGTAGATTACATACTGTATTACGAGCGCTCGAATCAAATCTATTTGCTCTCGAATTATGCAACGTATCTATCTCCATCATATCATCGCTCTAAACCCGATGATATTTTCGATCATCTAAAATAACATCAAAACGTGTAAACTGGGTTATTTTGGCTTTGTTTTAATGGTCTCCACCACTGACCAATGTTCTTTTGTCATAAACACACAAAAAATGAATCCAAACTCAGCTACGACATACATCATGAACGCGTTATGCAAAAGATGGTATCCTGCCTCTCGGAGAAGAAGACACTCAGATTGGCCCCGACGTTATTATTTCCATTATGTTAGCCTGTGTGAGTATTAGTCCTTTTTTTTTTGTAATTCAAGACGAAAATATTAGCCTGATTGTGCCTGGGTATTCTGGAAGGCAAAAAAATACCGTAGCACGCTACCACCACACACCAGACATGCACTATTAGAACACAAACCCAAGTTGAATGATTGTTGTGTGCTCGGAGCACTGGACCGCAGCGATTGGCGTGTCTCTTTGCATTAGGCCCCGATCACGTCAAAGCCCGCCGTCTGAGGATCATGTTTACGCTGCAAATCACGACGCACCGCAGGACAGAGGGATCAGTGGTGAGGCTCCCAGGATTTGTGTGTGTGTGTGTGTGTGTGTGTGTGTGTGAGAGAGCGTGTTCACGCACACATTTATTACGTGCGCTTGAGTGATGCCATATTAGAACCATTTTTTGGGTTCCAGGAAAAGAAAGAAAAAACCCCCACCTTCAGACCATTTATTTTCATGGTTCTAGAAAGAAACCTTAACCACTTAAACCTATATACTTCATCGACTGGCATCTCCCAGGGCTCTATACTTGCTCTGCTCCTTTTTATTTTTTTACCCTGTATACCGAATCTCTTTGTCGAAAATATCTAATCTACCAAGCTCGTATAAGCTCGTGTTACGATCTTTGGACAGCTGCAGAAGCCACAACGTGCACCCGGATGTAAACAAAAAGTGTCCGTGGGGTGGGGGAGGGTCCCGTCTATCCACTGGAACAAAATTAGTTTTACCGCGATCGGCCATTTTATAGCAATTGCTCGTTGAAAATGGCTGGTTTTCACAACAAAAAACAAGAAATGACACATATTATACCGTGTGTGTGTGTGTGTGTGTGTGTGTGTGTGTGTGTGTGTGTGTGTGTGTGTGTGTGTGTGTGTGTGTGTGTGTGTGTGTGTGTGTGTGTGTGTGTGTGTGTGTGTGTGTGTGTGTGTGTGTGTGTGTGTGTGTGTGTGTGTTAGCATACATTTGTTGTTAGCACTCATTAGCATGCCCAGTAGCAACCAAAGAGGGCTCAACTACTGCTGTCTTTGTAAACCGGTCACGGAGGTTAAACTGTTGCCCAATGCCCACTTAAATGAGCTTCTGAGCTTACACACTCATGGAGCAAATGAATGAACGAGCGACATTAAGCAGCACTGACGGCCGGGCAGCGATACACGCTCGTCAGTCGCAGCAGAGTGAATGAGAGAGGGGGAGAAGAGAGACAGGGGAGGGCGTATGATCCCATAGCATGGGAGGACGGCCCGTCTCCCCATTGGCTTAAAGGACAGGCAAAACGGGGAAGTCTCCCCATTGGCTTAAAGGAGTAAAGGACAGCCAGGACAGCCAATGATGAAAAAGTGTTGAGAAACTAACGATCAGTTGATCAGTCTCTTCCTAGACCAGGCTGCACCTGGTAAAAAGAATCAGAGCTAGAAGTGTTTTTCTCTTATCATTGGAGCGGACGGAAGTGAAGTTTTTTTGGGATGACGTCACATCCGTTGATTCCTTCTAGCACAGTCGAGGGATCATTCCTAAGTTGCGTTAGAGCGCCCTCTTGTGGAATTTTCAACAACAAAAAAAATCGTAAAAGACGCAGATCTACGTTTATGGCATCCAACGGTTGGATTTGAGACGACGTAGATCTACGTCTCTGGCACTCAATGTGTTAAGATGCCCAAACCTGGGACGCTAGGGTCGAAGTCGTTAAAGGTGCCTCAAAGAATCATCAAAAAAGGATCTTTGAGGAACCAATTGTGGTATCTCAAAGAACTCTTATTACTCTGAGGAGAGTGCACACATTGGTTCCATTTGCACGCTCTCAGAGTTGTATAGACTTATAATTATCCATTTGGAACCCCTTCAAGAAACAAAGAGGGTCCCTGGACCCCGCTCCGAGAACCACTGAGCTACAGGCTATATTAGCCTTAGAGTATATCTTTGCTCTCAGCTCAAAAGTTGGGAAAAGTATGAAGGTAATAAGCCCTCCTCGAGTTTTTGAATCTGGCCATTCCTCTGCGGCCTAGAGGAAAGGCTGGTGGAACGCTATAAGGCCCGCGTCTGGCTTGTTTTGACTCTCGCTGGGGAGATGGCAATCCTTCTTCTCTTTTTTGCCGAGGAGTTATCAGTCCAGAAGCATTCCTCATGCCGCGCTCAAGGCCTCGGCGACATCGATACCGCCAGAGATAAGCCACAACCTCCCTCACCACAGCCAGCCTCGGAGAGCGAGCGAGAGAGAGAGGGGAGGGGAGGGGAGGGTTGGACCCCCACAGCTGTCTATGTATAGATGTTGTGATTGGTAATACAGTGCAGCTGTGACCATGAAATCAGGACTTAGCGTAATTAGCTACTTTGAAGCGGAGATTTAATACCAAAATCTTCGACAAAATACCGGGGGATCTGGTGCTACTTGATGATAATCTGATATCCAAGCCTCTCGTCTCATGTGTTTTCCTTCTTAACAACCATGCATTTTGGGGGCAGAGAGAGAAGAGATGGGACCTGGCTTAGATTTGGTGTGTCTGTTTGCGCGCCAGACGGAGATGCCGCAGCGAAATCCCCTCTATTGCTATTTGCAGGAAAGGAGCCTAATGCGACACATGCATTTTTTTCTCTCTTTTTAAGAAAAATAAGCCCTAAGTATAATATTACAGTATTATAAAGGCGGCTTCTTTCCCTTTGCTGTGAAGACCTCCATATTGGCCCCATACAGCTTTAGTATTGAGATGATTTGCTGTGGGTTTATTTGCGTGAGGCCTTTGACAGATGGTATTCAGGTTATGACATTATTCTGGGTGGCAGACAGTGCCTGCCAGAGTGTTTGCAGAAATGTTCTTTTTTTTGGTAAATCTGTTACAGGGCATGAGAAATACAAGTTTAACTTCTGAAAAAATATGTAAATATAAATGATTAAGGCTTTGACTCATAATGTTGTGATTGTAGCAATCCAGACATGTTATATGTACATATCAACAGTGTAATTTAGTGGTTGGGGTTTCAAAAGAAGAAAGAAAATGCCCAACTTAAATGCGTATCCCAAAAGAGAAATTGTTTTTGCCAAATATAATATCTTACTCATTCTTCAGAGCTCAAACCGGTCTTGAATGTTCTAAACCAGCTGGCTTTGTTTGGCTTTTTCTTTCTTTTTCTGTTTTTTTCGGTGGTTGTATTCTATTCTTTGCGTTGCCTCCCATCTTTTCATTTTTTTTGGTGCGAGGAGGATATCAAGATGAATTGTTTCAGACAAAGTAATCCCTCTAAACTCGCAACTGGTTGTTTATGCAATATCCCTAAACTGCATCAAAGCTAATTTGGGGGCGACCACGTCTCTCCGACAACAATGTAAGCTGAGCCCTCACTAGTCAGTGATGAGGCATAAACGGACCAAATCAAGGCCCCCACTTTGGGGGCCGATTTTGCCGAGGGCCTCTCAACTTTCTTCCTCAGCTGTTTAATGCCTCCTTAGAGCGGAGCGGGGGGGGGGGGGGGGGGGGGCACTAGGCCTCGGTGCCGGGAGGAGGGAGGGCCCTTAATGAAGTGCTTTCAGATGGAAAGGCTTTTCAGGCCCTCCGATGCCAAGGCACACACAATGCTCCTATTGCCCCCTCCCTCCCACAACACTCCACCACCCCGGTACCCCAATAAGAGCATTAGCTAAGCCTAGCCCCCCCCTCCCCCCCTCCAGTACCAAACTACGGTGCCTCCAAACCACCCAGCTCCAAAAGTCCCAGCTATACTCTCATCCATTTCGCATGCTTATACCTTCCAGCGTTGTCCCCATGTTTAACCCATTTAGACCCGGAACGGCATCTGTGTAACCACTTTAAACCATTATCTTATACTTTGGGCTATTCAAAAATAGCAGATATACAAGCTAATGAGCTTGTAGATCTGCTATTTTTGAAAAATCGTGAAAATGTGTTTAAATCTTTGAATATATAAATATATATCTTTTTTTTTAAAGCAAACTTTTTTAACTCAAATCTTTGCTTCTGGGGGGTCCTGGAACAAAATATTTTGAGATGGGGGTCCGCAGCCAAATTACATGTGATTCAGGGGGGTCCTTGACATGAAAAAGATTGAGAACCACTGACAACATATGTTTTTTCAAAGAAACTGTTAGGATTTAGAAGACATTTGTAGAATCCCCCAGAAGCAAATATTTGACAAATGTTTGCTTAAAAATATATATACATTCAAAGATTTGCGCACATTTAAAAAAAAAAATCTAAAATAGCAGATCTACAAGCTTGTAGGTCTGCTATTTTTGAATAGCCCAAAGGAATCTAAACACGACACAGATGCGTTCCCGGCCTTAACGGGTTAATGAAGCTGTGATATATTTACGGCCGACCAAATCCTGCTCTAATCCCACCCCTGACAATAACAGCTCGCGGTAACTGTTTTCCTTAAACATGCTTCACGAGAGCTGGCGAGAGACCCGCGGGCGCTGTGTACATTACTGAGTAACCCAATTTGCACTTGCTGTATGTAATGCACACCAATAAAAAAGGAAGAAAAAAAAAAAAAACAGGGGAGGGGAGGTAGCTGAACAGGTCAGCGGCGAGTCCGTGGTGCTGGGGGGTCGCTGGGAGAGAAAAAAGGGGGTTCTGTTTGCGTCATAAAACGGGGCACCTCCAGGGGTTGAGGGGGCAAGGGCGACGACGGGGTTACCGTGAGCTCGTAACGAGGTGTTGCTGGACCTGTTTTTTAAGAGTCGAATTACATCAGAGGCTCATGAGAGCCATTGTAAACACGAATAAAACACACACACCGGTGTCCAAAACCGATATTATTATTTTTTGAGAAAAACAATAATGCGCCTGTACGGAATGACGTCAACGCATAAATAGCGCGTTTGGAGAATTCATTCTAAAATTTCTGTTGGCAGAGATAGGGGTAATTTAACATTTAATGTCACGCTATAAACAAAAAGGTAAAGAATGTTAACGTGTCACCACTCTGTTTCCCAGCTCTCCCTTGGTGCACCCCAAGTTTTTCTCTCCCTTTTTTTCGTTTGGGGGGGCATAAACATGTGCACAAATCAAGACAATAGAAGTCTGGTGTAATTATGATATGATAATGAAAAGGGCTTGCTAGCTTAGTGATAGCTGCATTATTTGCAGAAGGAGCTAAAGCAACCTAGAGGTGTGCATAGTTGAGCCACGTGTTTTTCTTGTCGTTTTCGGCACCACTTGGTGGACAGAATTGCAAACAATGCATGTTTGTATAGACCAATTATTTGTTTACCAACATTGAGACTGGACGCACAGGGGATTGTTTCATGCAATCAATTCCCAACATATTCTTTTGGGGTGCACAGTTCATTCAACCTCCTCTTGTGTGTTGGATAGTGAGGCGCGTCCTAGCGAGACATGACAGAATGGGTTTCATTTGGTGCCGGCCTGCGAGCGCATACTGGTTCTTATCAGTGTGACGTCGTCTGTTAACACATTGCATGCCAGTCGCGTAGATCTACGCGAACCTATTTAAAGCCGCAGCGTGCCAGTCGCGTAGATCTACGCGAACCGCCGATTCCCATGTTAAGTGCCCCAGGTGCACTTTCCGAATTTTTTTGATCCATTTCCGTTTCCGGTTTCCGGTCGGAAACGGAATTATTCGGGTTCCGGTTTTTTCGATCGTATCCGCTTCCTGTCTGGGATCCTGTTTAAAACTCGATTTTCTCTGGTTGTTGTTTTTCTCCTCGCTGATCACTGTTTACAGTCGATCGGCTGTAGCTTCAAGATGGCGGCACGGATTTGGAAACTGTTTTCGCTAGCCGTTTCTCACGGATCCGCTGTGTGTTTAGAACCAAATGAACGCGCACTTTTAACTTATTTAGCGAGGTCTGTGGCGACATGAAAAAAACTAAAAAACAACAATAAAACGCTGGCACTGGTGAGTACATTATGAGATTAAACTCTGGCATGGAATGTGTTAAGGGGTCTATATTTAGACCCTCCAGAAAAACGTGATTATGTGATCGTATAATTTACCACAAAATGGCGCATAATTATGCATATTTCGCAACTTTCCACATATTTTGAAACTTCACGCAATTTCACCACATAAAATCACATAAAAACCCTGCATATTTCATCGCATAATCAAGGATTTTAGCCCGTATAATCAAGGATTTTTGTCCGCGTTTTTCCGGAGGGTCGTACTGTATGTATGTATGTATGCAGTGGCATTTGCAATGAAAAAACGGGGTGGCAACGGGGTGGAGTTTCATTAACTTAATAGCAAAATTGCCGCTGTGTGAATGTTATATGGCAAGGTTAGGGTTGCCAACTGCCAGAGATTGAAATAAGGGACACCTATACTGCCGCTCGTCAGAATTTTTTTTTGCGGGTCAAAACCAAGCCCCCAGAGTTGCTGAGAAACATTGAAGCCGCCACCCCAGTGGCCAAAGCTGGAACTGCAGGCGGGGAGAAATACAAAACATACTGAGAGATATTT
Organism: Gymnoscopelus braueri; assembly: GCF_963280865.1. Lineage (NCBI taxonomy): Eukaryota > Metazoa > Chordata > Actinopteri > Myctophiformes > Myctophidae > Gymnoscopelus > Gymnoscopelus braueri. The sequence continues at coordinate 47,916,208 of NC_137621.1, read as the reverse complement.
ATATATTTAAATATAAATATGTAAACATATTATACATAAATACATATTCATTTACATATAAATATGCATCTCGAGTGTATTTAATAAATATCTCGCGTTCATTCCTTGGCAACCGGGCTGCCGTAGGACGCAAAAAGGACACTAGTGCACATGCTCATAACTCTATGGTGTGTCAAAAACGACTCAATAATTCTACTTCCGGCAGGCTTCCGGGTGCTTCAAAACGCCACTGAGCTCATTCATTGAAATGATAGCTGGGGGCGGGGCAATCCGCCCTCTAGTTATATTATACCTCTATGGTCAAAACCCCCAAAATGCATAGAAAACTATGCATTATACCTATAACACAATACAAACTCAATTGTCTTACACTTGCATTAGTCTACTATTCATGATTATTTTATTTTTTAAATAATATTATTATTTTATTTTTTTCTGGAGCCAATGTATGGCACCTGCCATACCTTGCCATACCCAATATGTATGTATGTATGTATGTATGTATGTATATGTATGTATGTATGTATGTATGTATGTATGTATGTATGTATGTATGTATGTATGTATGTATGTATGTATGTATGTATGTATGTATCAGTGGCGTATTACATTTTGGGTTGGCAAAATGTGTCACATTTCACAAGACATTGTACTTGTAGATAATAGAAATAAATTGGCTGAAAATGCTCTAACAAGTCTTAACTTTATAATCAAGTCGCACTGTTTCAGCTGGATGTGAAATTTACCATTCTAGTGAATGAGGCAGCCTAGAGGGCGGGCCAAAGAGCACACCGTCCGTATGTCACTGATCACATGACCAACAATCAATTCTCCAGTTCTAGGGAACATAGAAGGGGGGGGGGGACTTTTTTCTTATTTCCACACAACAGCTCTAAGGTATATTATGACATGGTTCAATGTTGAAAATGAGTGGTATTCCCCTTTAAGTAAATCTATAGTGTCTGACACAGTCATATATTTTGGACTGCAGGCCCTAGGTTGCAGAAACACTAAACAGGTTTGCAAAGACGATGAGAAGGAAAACAAACCTCCTTGTTTTGTATGCGAGCCAACAAGGCGTTTGCCTCTACGACTACGCCTGCCCCTCTCCCATCACACTATACTCACTCACTCAAAACGTCTAGCACAACATCTAGAGTTTAAGCACTTTACTATAGCAGCATTAGACATTGAACTCCACCTCGCATCACAACCGTGTTCAAGTTCAAGGGGTCTGTGATCAGGATACTTTACTGTGTCTGCACGTCAATGAAATCAGCATGTGGCTGGCTGCCTGTCATAAAAGCATGCAGTGAATTGAGATTAGTGAAAAACCATACAGCATCTTCTGATGTGCGTGCTACAGCCGCCAGGACAAGATTCAATGTATGTAGGTAGCGTTTGGAAATGTGTGCTTAAGCCATTAAGACTGGGAACGCATTTCTGTCAATTTAGATTTTTTTGCATGATTTAAAAAAATAGTAGATCTACAAGCTCAGCCGCGCTATGAGCTTGTAGATCTGCTATTTTTTTTAAATCGTGTCCCCTTGTGTCCACTCCAGACATTACAGAGGCCCCGTCGAACCAGGTGATGGCCCCCCTGAACCCCACCCCATGAAGACAAAGGCAGAAATGTACATCCCTGTGGATGTACATTTGCTCTACTGAATGGACACGGCGGTGATAGGCTGCCTGCCCATGATGGACAATACGATGTATCTATTATTGTTGTCTTTTTTTTGGTCTTTCTTTCTTTTTTCGGTCAGTGTTTTTCTAAGGCAGGCGAGATCGCACTTATAGACAGGCCTGTCTTGCCTTTATTACGGCTACGCCTCTGGTATGTTATGTATGTATGTATGTACGTTTGTATGTATGTATGTACATATGTGTATGTCAGACAAACAAACATTCTAATTACAGTAGTCTCGCACCTCCGTTTCACACGGTTTAACTTATAACATTAATAATGAAGCACAATTAAATAACAATTATTATAGTAACCTTTATTTAAGGTTACTTAAATAAAGTAATAAAGTAACCCCCCCCCCTTTAATATGCACTGTGCAATTTGGTATAAAAAGAGTATCCGATAGCAGCGGCCTTTAAGTACTTCGCGAAAGCCCTGATTTAGGCTGAAGCCAGGCGGGGGGGGGGGGGGGGGGGGAGGCCTCTCTCTACCTTTAACCACCTGGTCCGTTGGGGGTGGGGGTGGTGGGGGGTGGTGGTGGGGTCCTCGCCGCCGCCTGCCCCGCGCCGTTGGTAGTCCGAGCGCCTGAGAAATTGCAGAGTCCCTTTTCTGTGGATTGTTGATGCCATTTCAGGCACACTGTTTATTTTCACCGTTTCACACAAGAATTTTAATTTATTTCATCGTCCTTTCATTTCTCTCCGAGCGGGCTGACCGTTGTTTAAGGATACCTCGGGTTCCCCTCGCGGCCACACCGCGCCCCCCACCCCCGGGCAATTACAGTGTCAGGAAGCCTGAGCTTAAACATCTGCGGCCACTGAGAGAGTGATTTAGCTTCATCTTGAAAGATCCTCCGTTTCGAAGAGAGTCCTTCATGTATGGAGGCTGTGTCCTCGGCCCCGCGGTTGATCGCTGTCATCATATTAGTAAAGATATGGGGATGAACAAAAGTCCAGATTGACCCGGGCAATTGACAGAGTAATGGAGAGGAGAAAGAGCAATTTGGGTGGGCTCCGGTTTGGTAAAAAAATATTGTATTTTTTACCGTGGGAAATACTTCATACTTAATCTGAAATACATTATATTACATGCTGTTCACCAGCTGCTTCTATGAGTTAGTTATTCATGCTAGAGGACGGCACCGCGTTGGTATGTTTTTTTTACTTACAGAATGGTTTTCCTTTTACGCGTTCTTCAAATCAAAACAGAAAGAAATCTTCTTACCTCCCGACTAATTCCATTTGCTTTTTATCTAACGGCAACAACACCACCACCTCTGAAAACGTTCCGCATGGGCCCTTTTTTTCTATTTGCCCAGCTAAGGCCTGAGGACTGAGCCTGGATTAGCATTCTTAGCCGAAGAAATACCTCCCTATTACCCTTTTACATTGTGACAATTTCAGGGGGCTATGCCTTTGGAGTATGTCTTTGTTTAAGCCCCTGTGCTCTTTCCTATAAGACCGACTCAGCTAAATGCACATGGGAAGTGTCAGGCGTAATTAGCTTTGACAGGGGCATTTAGTGGTTGTAATTCAAATCTAATTCAGAACATCTTAACCCTGAAGTCTGTCAAAGGCGCTCGAAATGCACTGGAACACTCATGGTCCCGATCACGTCCGCGTTCCGTGTGGCAGCACGCTGATGTGTCAACAAGCGCGGTCAGAAAAAAACAGGCCCTCCTCAGGCATAGAAAACTCATTTACAGTACAGTATACACACACACACACACACACACACACACACACACACACACACACACACACACACACACACACACACACACACACACACACACACACACACACACACAGAGAGAGAGAGGCAGACCAACACAGCTTAGTTCAGTGCAGGAGAATTGTGCATTGGGCTTGTAATTGACCTGATGCAGTTTAAATCCACCCCTCCCTCTCTCTCACACACACACACACACACACACACACACACACACACACACACACACACACACACACACACACACACTCACACTCACACTCACACTCACACACACACACACACACACACGCGTGCACACACTGAGAAATGTAACATAAATACTGGGAAATCTGCTTCAGATTTTGGCCCTGCCAACATGATTACCTTTAATGCAGGATCGCCTTGTAGCTTTGTACTTGCGCGCCACCTTTTGAACCCCGCCACAATAGGAGGGGGGGAAAAAACGGCGTCTGTGCGGTTCTGGAAAAGAAAACATGCGCACACACACACACACGCACATGCACACGCACGCGTGCGCACGCACACACACACACACACACACACACACACACACACACACACACACACACACACACAGGGCTGTTCGGAGGAGAGTTGCCACGGATAGTGTGTGGGGGACCGTACCACCGACCCCGGGAGAGGGGTCGACGGCAGAGAATCTGGAACCGAGAAACAAGCGTGGATTTTTGTAATCCCCTTGAACTTGTACATACTGTACTGCCGAGGTTGCTTCCACCGGCACTACTCTACCTCTGGAAATGGGCGCGGGGGGGGGGGGGGTTACTGTTCTAGCTCACAGACATGATCACACTTTTTGCGTATCTATAATTCACTGTTTTGTCGACGTCTGGTTCGAGGTGGACCACCACCACCAGGGGTCCAACCCTGGACCAGTTACCGCAGTGGTTGTCAAAGTGGGGTCCTTGAGGGAGTTCCAGGGGGTCCCCACACCCCAGCTAAATGATGGATAGTTAGAAACCAAATGGACCCCTATGGGTCTGTAACTCTTAGAGTGTGCAAATGGAACCAAATGGACCCTTGTGGGTCTGTAACTCTGAGAGCCATTAAATGGGGGTCCGTACTGTATATAGCCTAATGCATGTTAAACTGGGGGTTCTTGAATTAAAATGGTTGAGAATCACTGCTATGCTGTAAAAAATCTTATGGGGGTCCCTGGCATATCTTTTGAAATGGAGGTCCGCGGGGCTAATAAGTGTCAATTTTGGTGTCCTTGACATGACATTTAATAAGCAATTAAACCCGATATACTTAGTTGACAGGGTCCATCAGGGCTCTATACTTGGGCTGCTCCTTTTTCCCCCTTTTTTTCCACTTTATTGTCTTTGCTGAAAATCGCCGATCTAGTTCACTCTGACACCACAACTCATTGTAAAGCTTGTAGATCTGCTATTCTCGCCTGCTGTTCAACCCCAGGGACGCTATACAGGGTTCACGTGGTTAACTGGTGTTTTTGCATGTGAGGTCAGGCAAACGCGAGATGAAGCAATGTTTATAAAACTTATAAAAAAAGATACGGCTGACTAATAATTTTAACGTTCAACTCTGGTTTGAACAACAAATATTTCAGAGCTATATTTCACTCAGTGAAATGTAACAATGTAAAAAAAAAAGTTTGAACGTAACTTCTAACTCTGATCCAACTACTGAGCAATCCTTTACCCTTTACCCTTCTCTTATATTTTTCAATAACATCCCTAAATCATCACGTGTTACGACTGTGGGGGCCAGAACACATTACGTCCTTTTGAAAACGACAGCGTCCTTTTCAATTAACCTCTTCCCCGAAAAACTTGTGTTGTTGCTTTGCTGCCAATACCATCCTTCAACTCGTGCCTTGACAAATCTCCTCACCAGACGACTACTTGTAATTTTTCTCCACAGTCAAAACAGTAAGCGGGGGGACTCTGAGCGGCGAGGGGGTGGGAGGCAGCTGTCCGACAGCATGCATTTAACCCATTGAGACCGGGAACGCATCTGTGGCACTTTAGATTTCTTTGGCTGTTCAAAAATAGCAGATCTACACGCTTGTAGATCTGCTATTTTTGAATAGAAAAAAAACAGTCGTGAAAATGTTTGCAAATCTTTGTGTATATATATGTTTTTTTTTTAAAAACTCAAATCTTTGCTTTTGGGGGTCCCTGGAACAAAATATTTTCAGATGGGGGTCCGCAGCCAAATACATATAATTGTGGGGGTCCTTGACATGAAAAAGTTTGTGAACCAGTGATATATATAGCAATATAGGTTTGGGGGAGAAAAAAAACCTGTTAGGATTTAGAAGACATTTGTAGAATCACCAGAAGCAAAGATTTCTTAAAAATGTATATGATTAAAAAAAAAAGCTTAAAAATATATATGATTTGCACAAATTTTCAAAAAAAGCAGATCTACAAGCTCATAGCGCGGCACTATGAGCTTGTAGATCTGCTTTCTTTGAATAGCCAAAAATCTAAAAATGACACGGACGCGTTCGCGGCCTTAACGGGTTAAGTCGGTCGTATTTGCGCAACTCGCATAATATAACACTTCTGTTAAGTGACAGATGATTGATGATGCGGAGCGAGGGTGGCTTTTCTAACCCCTCTTAAGTGCTCCGAAAACAAATTAAGGCTTTCATCATGGTAACACGTCTATTACAAGATGTGGTAATAGCCCCCTCGTTGTATCAAATTATTTGTGTGTCTAAATAATTTTGAAAAATTAAACTATTAATCATCCGGGGAGAGTCGCCGCTGACAAAAGATCACGCGCGAGGACCCCCGGTTTTGGAACGTGTCTGGACCCATTCGCGCTACACTTAAAGGTGTTTATGGCTTACTTTGCGAAATGGGGTGTAATTGCTTAATTGCTCGTCTGTTGGTGGCTCGCAGTGTTTTTCGGGAGGGGGGGGGGGGGGGGGGGGTAAAAGTTTGCCCCGACTTGAGTTTCAGCAGAATTATCCAAAGTAAAACCAAATGTTCGCTTTGAGGTTTTTTTTCGTCACCGATTTTCCAAAACGTGAGTGTCGGGACATTTTGAGGATTTCTTTTTTTTTGTCTCCCCTTTAAAGTCAAGTACCCCCTTGTTATAATTAAAGCGCATAGTTTTGGCAAAGCGGCTGGCTATCGTGCAGTCGGTGTCGAAATAATATACACCCGGCTAATTTAGAATCAAATTTCCTGCTTTGTAAAAAAAAAAAAAAAAAAAAGTCTCGGTAATCCCTTTTATGTTCTGCAACGTAACGCGCAAGATCGATTTCCTGAACATGCCTTATCCCGGCAACCGTTGTGTTGTGGTGCGGCAAAGTAAAGAGCCGGGGTAACAGCTTGCCTAAGCAGAAAGACCCGACGTGTGTTGAGAGCCAGTGGAGGGGGAAAAAAAGGAAAAAAGGGAGAGAAAGTTCACACATGGAGTTAAGCGGAGGTGTCAGCTCTACCATGCTCCAGAAACTCTGTGAGACGTTCATGGAGAGAGCTGCTCCGCCGGGCCTGCCCCGCTGCTACTCTTTGTTATTAAGCAGGTCCAAGCAAAACACAAAGGGATACTGTGTTTTTTTATATGAGTAATGCATTAACCTGCCCGGGGAAAGTTCACGTTAAAAGTATGGGCTCGGACAGCACAAGATTTATGGCGATGGCTGCAGAAATTATGCTTTTCTTCCCCCCCGAAAGGCACTTTAATTATGTAATTATTGCCAGCTGCTTTTCATTTGCGGTCGCCGTTAATTAGGGACAGGGGTCCGCAGTTCAAGTGCTCGGACTCTCTCTCTCTCTCTCTCTCTCTCTCTCTCCCCCCCCCCCCTTTTCCTTGCGATAAGTTGAGAATTGTCCCGGGGCTGTTGGGGCCCCAGAGATGATTAGCCAAATCCGCAGCAAAACTCATTTGTTATTCAAGCTTTGCCCGGGAGCCTCCCACTGGGCCGGTAGAGAGAGAGAGAGCTGAGCCCTGGAGCCCAATTTCCTGCAAGTGCTCGGCTCCTTATCTCCCCCAACTCATCAGCAACAATTGTCCCCAAATAAGAAGCAGTGATATCTTGTGTTTGCTCTCCTTATTAGGCCCCCAATTGCAGAGAAAACATATCAGGAGTCGAGGGAGGGAGGGGGCCACCTGATAATCTGAATTAATCTTCCCCTATCAGGGTTTTACAGTTGGGGTTTCCCTCGACCGAACAGCAGGGGGTGATGGAACGAGGGCTGGGGGAGGTGGACGGCCAGTGTTGCCATGTCTGCTTATTATAAGCGACTCTGGGCTTGTTTTCTTTTCTGTAAAGTCACTTTTAGTCACACATTAATACATATTGGTAGTTGCGGGTTGGGCTTGTCTCCTAATGTTGTTTGTAAACCAGTGGTTCTTAAACATTTTCATGGCAAGGACCACCAAATTAATATGTATTCGTCCACGTATACATCCCATTTGAACATATTTTGTGCCCCCCGCCCCCTGCCGGTACAAGATTTATGTTGTTAAAATGTTTTGAAAATATTCCCAAATCTTCTTTTTTTTTCTCAGAATTTGTTTTTGCGTCGCTTCGCTACACTTTGTGAGCTTGTAGATCGGCTAATTTCAAATAGCCGGAGCCTCGTCGTTTTTTATGTTTTCATAGACCTGGTTGCTTATTTCTCTCGCAAAATCTGGCAACGCTGGTGGACGGATGGGGGCTGGAGGAGGAGAAGGGAAGGGGTAAACAACGGGGGGCTCCCTGGATGCAGATCCGCAATCTCACCCCCCAACCCCCCCCCCCCCCTCTCTCTCTAATTGTTGGATTGATATTCAAGTCAAGGGTGCGGCGCTGAGTGAGAAGTCAGCTGAAGGCAGACGTATTCTCTCTCAGGGGCCTCATCATTCGAGGAGGGTTAGCAGCGTCGGTTTGTCTGGTGGGCCCCGGCCCCTTTTCTTCTTCCTGTGTCACAACAGACGAGGATGTTTTGGAAAGAAAAAGCCCCTCGGAATCAATCACGGTAACTGATGTCCGGCCGCGATAACGCCGGGCCTATACGCTCGCTCGCTCGCTCGCTCACGCCGGCCCGCAATGGACTCTGTCTGAACGCATGGCCCGTCCTCCTTGTGGGACATGAAGTCTTCCCGTTAAGAACGCCGAGGTTTCAGAGGACAAGAATGCACTTTTTTAAGTATCCGGAGTCTGTCAGTGACTCTGAGGCCGGGGCAGGCTCGTCTCGTTGGCTTAAAACATGTGGCTGAGGGACAACAAATCATGTCAAATTAGGATATAAAAATTACAAACTTTACATAAACCTTATGGCTTACCTTAGGGCTAACGTATTGTAAATCCCCCCCGAGTATGCATTAACCTAAGCCTAACAGCCATAAACTATGGTGGTTAAATATAGACATTTTTTTCTTTTTTTTTAAAGAAATACCAGACGACCGATGTAGCTAAATTATAAATGAACGTTGTTTTAGCATGTGAAATATCATATTAAAGCAGCACTGTGTAACTTTCCTCTTCTAACCCGGATTTGAACCCGCGTCAGATCCTGTGTCGATAGGTGAGACGTGACCTTTGACACGATCTAAATGTCTCAATAGAAGAGCAGGGAGGCAAAATACAACCACCCCAATTGTATAAGTTATATTGTATTAACATACTCGGCCATACAAAAAAATACATTTTATTCATTAAACAAGTAACGAGTCGTAGGCCTACTCCACCGCTACGAAATATCTTTAAAATACACTCGCTTGGTAGATGCCACAAACACACATACTGCATAATCGTCTCTGTCGGGTGGAAACCTCATATGTACCAAAACTGTTACTTTTCAGGATTCAAATTCAAAATATAGCAAAATTAGCAGATCGACAAGCTCGAAACGCGTCGCTTCGCGCCACGTTTTGAGCTTGTAGATCTGCTACTTTTGATGCTTTCGTGTGACGCTGTAGTATGATCAAGTAGGGCGTTAATTTACGGGAAAAAAAACACAGAAAAGTTTAAATATGGAGATGAGGTTTCTGACCCGACAGTGACAATATGCACGCGTACACAAAACAGACCAGGAAAAAAAAACAAATAGAGAAAGACAAATTGCATTTCGCCGCCAAACCTCTTTATAACGCGTGCGACCGCGGGTGTCTGTAAATGGTGGCGGCCCGACGAAAACCAAATGACTTGCAACGGTGGCTAACTTAACCCATTAAGAGCGGGAACGGATCTCTGTCATTTTTAGATTTATTTGGCTGTTCTAAAATAGTGTAATTGTGCAAATCATTGAATAGATATTCTACAAATGTCTTCTAAATCCTAACCGTTTTTTTTTTTTAATCGTATGTTTGCTATAGCAGTGGTTCTCAAACTTTTTCAGGTCAAGGACCCCCAAAATGATATGTATTTGGCCACGGACCCCCATCTCAAAACCAGGGACCCCCCAGACGCAAATATTGAGTTACAAATGTTCGCTTTAAAAAATTATAATATATATATTCAAAGATTTGCACACATTTTCACGATTTCTAAAAATCCCTCGGTGCCGCACTATGAGCTTGTAGATCTGCTATTTTTGAATAGCCCAAAGAAATCTAAGATGACAGAGATGCGTTCCCGGATTGAATGAGTTAAGTGCTGCCATTTCTGACTGTCTCTCTCTCCCACCCCCCCCCCCCCCCCGGCCCGCCACACTGCAATACACCTGACACTGAGTGCAGGCCCGGGAGTCCTGCTGCGTTTGGCTGATGTGTGGCAGATGTGTGGAAGAATGCTTCCTTTCTCCTTCCCCCGAGACCCGCTGCCATCGTATTCCATTTGAGCGAGATGGCACTCAAAAGAGGAAACGAAATGTGTGTCTGCTGCAGGACAACAGGACACGGAAGGGGCGGCTCGGATCCTTCCAGTGGTGTAAAGTAACTAAGTACATGTACTCAGGTGCTGTACTTAAGTACAATTTGGAGGTGTGTTTTTCTTTACTTTACTGGAGTATTTCCAATTTTCAGTACTTTTACACTCAGAGGCAAATATTGTACTTTTACTCCTCTACCAATATTTGAAAACTTGAGTTACTAGTTACTTTGCAATTATAAATTATTACATTATAAAATAAATAAATAATGCATTTTGAATTCCAGACTTTTACTTGTAACGGAGTATTTCTATATTGCAGTATTGATGCTTTTACTTAAGTAAAATATCTGAGTACTTTTTTCACCACTGGATCCTTCCCAGCATGCTTTAAGCCCTTGTGGCGGGGCGCACGCGTGCGTGCGTGTGTGTGTGCGCGTGTTGCCATACTTGTGAGGGCCAAATCTGTCCCCCACAAATATCGTCGAATTTGAGTAATAGACATTATGTGAGGACAATTTTCCTCACATGAGAAATAGTTGTTTTATTGTTAAAAAATATATATTTTTGAGTTAGGGGGCGTAAACAAAAAAATATTAAAAAAAATATATATATATATATCATGAATAGTAGCCTAATGCAGGTGTAAGACCATTGTGTTTGTATTGTGTTATGCATAATGCATAGTTATCTATGCATTTCGGGGGTATTGGGGGTTTTGAACCCCAAAACATTTTCCAGGATAGGTGTCCTTTATTTTAATCTCTGGGAGTTGGCAACCGTAGCCTTGCCATACCTTAGCTTTTGCTGAACTGACGCCACTGGTTTACAATTAGGAAACGATTGGTAAACTAAGGTTAGTATTAGTTATGTGGAGGTCATGTTCAGGGGGTTAGAGTCAGAGTAATGCCAGATTATTCCAGATCTACGAGCTCACAGTGTGCTGTGAGCTTGTAGATCGGCTATTTTAGGTGTGTGAGACCGGCACTCACCTATAAGTATAACTCTCTAGAGTTACCGTAAAAAAACTATAATAATTGCCGTCGTAAAATGTCCTCACGAGTATAGTAACAGAAACGTGTGTGTGTGTGTGTGTGTGGCACACACTCGTACACTGTGTTATTGTGTTGCTGTGACACACACACAGTTTGCGTGTGTGCGCGCGTGCGCGCTTCCTTACACGCGTCTCGCGGTCGACAGGTCTGACAGGGGCTTGATATTTTACTCATGGAAATGATCGCCTCAGCCTCCCATCAGTGTCACAGTATCTCCCCGTGTGTCCATCACACGCTTGGAGGAATAAAAAGAAACGCGCATGGAGGAGGAGAGAAAAATAGCCATGTTGTATAAAAAAGGATGTTTTTTAACCCATTAAGACCGGGAACGCAGCTTGGTGTCATGTTGAGATGTCTTTGGCTATTCCAAAAAATAGCAGATCTACAAGCTCATATATTGTAGATGAAAATGGGTGCAAATCTTTGAATATATATTTTTAAAGCGAACATTTGTAACTCAAATCTTTGCTTCTGGGAGATTCTACAAATGTCCTCTAAACAGTTTTTCGAAAAAACTTATGTTGCTATAATATCAGTTTTTCTCAAACCTTTTTCATGTCAAGGACCCCCAAAATGATATGTATTTGGCCGCCGACCCCCCATCTCAAAATGTGTTGTTCCAGGGACCCCCAGAAGCAAAGATTTGAGTGAAAATGTTATATATATATTCAAAGATTTGCACACATGTTCACCATTTTTGTTTTCAAAAATAGCAGATCTGCAAGCTCTACGAGCTTGTAGATCTGCTATTTTTGAATAGCCCTAAAAGACATCTTAAAATGACACACGGAATGCGTTGCCGGTCTTAATGGGTTAATGTTCGGAGTGGTCTGGGCGATTGGCCTGTCACCGAGGAGGAGTGCCGGGGACTGACACGTGTGATTACCTATGCATTAGGGCCAGATGATGAGGGCCTTACTGCCGACCATTCATGGGAAAGGGACGCCCCTCTTTCCTGCCGGAACGCTGAAGGCAAACCTAGCATCAATGTGCTCGCAGGACTATTTTCCTCCAAAGCTTATGTATTCTAACTTTGATAATGCAATGAATTGTATGACGTTAGTTGGCAATCGTAAACTGTCAACAGAAAATGCGTGGCGCCGAGGTAAAATGCCTGGTTTGTACTTTGGTTTGCGCACCACGTGGCGCGCCCGGAAACAGCAGATCTGCTGCGATGTGTTGTGAGCTTGTAGTATGCTGTAGTATTAGTGGTTCTCAACCTTTTTCATGTCAAGGACCCCCAAAAATTATATTTATTTGGCCGTGGACGCCCATCTCAAAATATTTTGTTCCAGGGACCCCCAGAAGCAAAGATTTGAGTTACAAACGTTCACTTAAAATATATATATATTTTCAAAGATTTGCCCCCAAAAAATCAAGATTTTTCAAAAATAGCAGATCTACAAGCTCACAGCACTGCACTCGGTGCCGCGCTGTGAGCTTGTAGATCTGCTATTTTTGAATAGCCAAAGTATAAAATATGGATAATGTAAATGATTGTGACGCGTTATTATCTGATTTAGCTGGGGACCCCCTGGTACCCCCCCCCCCCCCCCCCCCAAGGACCCCTAGGGACCCCAATTTGAGAACCAATGCGGTAGTATGATCAAATGAGGCATTCATTTAACAAAAAACACAAAAAGTTAAGATATAGAGGTTTCTTCCCGACAGCGACAATATAAGATATAAGTAGTTATAAGGGCAACCTCATTGTGGTACGGGACTATTTCTCCAAAGCTTACAAGTATTCTAACTTTGATAATGCAACAAATAAAATGACTTTAGTCGCGATCGTCAACTCGTAGGTCGTGCACCAGAAATAGCAGCTGTACAAGCTCTATGTGCCTGACATCGGCTATTTTCAGCAAAGATATTTTGTGAGTGAGAGCAGAAAGGGTCCTATTATAGACCCCTGGGGGACACCGCTTAACCAGGGTTTAAAGGGATAGTTCACCTTCATTAGTCATCGATTAGTCACCCCATGGAGACTTGAATTCATGGATATTTATTTGTTTTTGTTGCATTCCTAAGCCAATAATTTGACAAAGACAAGAAAATATCCATGAATTCAAGTCTCCATGGGGTGACTAATTGATAGAAAAGAAGTATTTGTTTGGGGTGAACTATCCCACGTAAAGGCAACCTAGCATAATTGTGGTAAAGCACTATTCCTCCAGAACTTATATACTCTAACTTTTATAACACAACATTTAAATGACTATGTGCGATCGTGAGCCTCATAGGACGACAGAAAACGCGCAGGGCGAGGCACGACTTTGTCTTAAAAGAGTAGTTTGCCCCAAAAAATGACTAATTTTCTATCAATTACACACCCCATGAAGCCTTGAATTCATGGAGATTTTGAAGCCGATAATTTGATGACCGGCGGAGTCTCTGGTACCTCCTACCGCGTCTCCTATACTAACTGACGACCCGGGTCATCAAATTATTGGCAGAGGAATGCAACAAAAACAAAACAATCTCTGTAAATTCAAGGCGTCATGGGGTGTGTAATTGATAGAATAACCCTTTTGGGTGAACTGCTCCTTTAATGGGTGTTAAATAGACCATTCGTAAATTGTGCAGGCAAGTGGAAAATAAGCCATGTAATAGGAACTAATTTTCTTGGGAGCCTTTGATGTTTAAAGTCACAAATCAAGTTCCCTCTCATGGCAAGATATTGTTCCACAATGAAGAAGAAGAAAAAAAAAGCTCATGAAAAAGGTTCATATAATGGAAAAACAGGGATTAAGTGTTATATGAAAGAAAATAAGGCCTGGTTTCCAACCGATATACGATATCTCTCCCTGGGATTTTTCTATCCACTTAACCAAAGCTCTACAACAAGAGAAGTTATCAGTAACGGCCCACATATCATACCTGCGCACACTCCTGCAGAGCGAACGCAATAAGGGGGAGAGAGGGTCACTTAAAGTGAGCATTCATCAAATAAAGGTTGACTCGCGGGCTTGATAGCCGTTTCCAAATACCTCATCAAGAGATTCCACGGGATTCGAGGACAATTTGACTCGTTCACATGTGTTTTAGGAATTAGCTTCCACGAGTCGGCTCGCGAGGTTTTACTTTCCCCTTCAAACTGCACGTTTTCTGGGTGCGGAGGTTTTTTAAAAAAAAACGTGATTGTCTGAAAATGAGAAAACAGACAGAGAAGCCCGGCTAGTGGGGCTCGCGTTAACCCAGTACGACCGGGAACGCATCTGTGTGTCATTTTCTGATTTCTTTGAGGCTATTCAAAAAATAGCAGATCTACAAGCTCATAGCGCGGCTTGAGCTTGTAGCCGCTATTTTTTTGAAAAATCGTGAAAATGTGTGCAAATCTTCGTAACTCTAATCCTTGCTTCTTGGGAGGGGGGGGGGGGGGTCCCTGGAACGAATTATTTTGAAACGGGGGGGGGGGGGGGGGTCAAATGCATATCATTTTAAAGGTCCTTTGACATGAAAAAAGTTTGAGAACCACTGATATAACATAAGTTTAAAAAAAATGAAAACTGTTTAGGATTTAGAAGACCGAATCCCCCAGAAGCAAAGATTTGAGTTACAAATGTTGCCTTTAAAAACAAATATATATATATATATATTTATATATATATTCAAAGATTTGCACACATTTTCATGATTTTTCCAAAAAATAGCAGATCTACAAGCTCATAGCGCGGCACTCGGTGCCGCGCTATGAGCTTGTAGATCTGCTATTTTTTGAATAGCCCAAAGAAATCTATAAAATGAAACTAGGTTCTTTCCCGGTCTTAAAGGGTTAATGCACTTCGGGTCTGCGAGAAAGCAAACAGCCTCCTTTTAGGCTTAGCGCCCGAATGTGGCGGGCCCGCACGTTCCAATAAAGCCAACGTCTGGGGTTGCTTTTTTGACACTTACATAACTCAGTCAACCGGAGGAGCGAAACTGCCCCAGGGCTGTAGTATTTTGGGCAGGAGAGAGAAAAAAAATACATTTCCCCCCCTTTTACCAACGTCCATTAAGCCTAGGTCATCTTTGGATCCCACTCAGAAAAAATACTTAAACTTAACCCGTTAAGACCTGAAGCCGATTCCAAAAAATGTCTTCTAAATCCTAACAGTTTTATCAAAAACCCAACCTATCTGCCAGTCTTATCATCTAATATTGTAGCAGATCTGTTTAATTTGGCCACCGACTCTTTTCAGATGAGGAGCCAGAGCAAAAGAATCGTTGTAATCTTTTTTTATTCAAGCAGACTGTGTTTGCATGCTGTGTCAGAGGTTCTCAATCTTTTTCATGTCAAGGACCCCCAAAATTATATGTATTTGGCCGCGGACCCCCCATCTCAAAATATTTTGCTCCAGGGACCCCCTCAGAAGCAAAGATTTGAGTTAAAAATGTTGGCTTTATAAAAATATATATTCAAAGATTTGCACACATTCTCACAATTTTTCAAAAATAGCAGATCTACAAGCTCGTAGCGCGGCACTCGGTGCCGCGCTACGAGCTTGTAGTGCTGCTATTTTTGAATAGCCAAAGTATAAAATAATGGTTGAAGTGGTTACACAGATGCGTTCCCGGTCTTGACGGGTTAAAGTCGCTCTCAATGCTCCGGCCCCTCACTCTTCACCCCGTGTGCTGAGAGAGTCTTGCCTTGCTCTGCGCTCACTCAAATCAAAAGTACCATTGTTGGAAATTAATGTTTTTTAAAAAAAAACGACGGAGGGGGGAGGGGGGAGGGGAGAGGAGAAAAAATAATAATATATAGGGGGGGGGAACCAGAGCTTGATTTTTACAAAACCCAGGCCTCCTGAAGCTGAAAGTTAGGAGAAATACCCTTGATAGTTCACTTTATGAGTATGGGTTTGAAGTCCCTCGTCGTATAATAATATATAATGCCTGCCTGGGTCGTCTGCAGTGAGGCAAGCGGCCGTGACCTGGGGCAATTACAGACAGGCATCAGTGAAGCCCCCCCCCCCCCCCCTTTGAGTTGAGTCCTGTCTGAATTCTCCTGACAGTGCGTATTACTCCGCTGTCAGGGCAAGGCGACCACAGGGTTTTCGGGGCCAAAAAGCCTGTAACTCGCTAATGCTTGGCTCTCTCGGAAACTGCAGAACCTTATAAATCTAATCGGGAGAAACACCTCAGCTTTCACTAAAATTGGGGCATGTCACAAAAGCTCCCCCCCCCCGTCCCACTTTCTAGACTTTTTTGGGGTAAGAGTCAGCATTAGACGCAGCAGCGGAAAGTAACTAAGTACATTTACTCGAGTATTGTATTTGAGTACAAGATCAAGGTACTTTTACTTTGCTTGAGTACTTTATACTTTATACTTCTGCTCCACTACATCTCAGAATCAAATGTTGTACTTCCTACTTATTTCACTATACTTTTATTTGACTGTTTTAGTGACTACTTTGCAAGTTTAGATTATAAATAATCAATAAAAATTTAAAAATTGTTCAAGCTCACAGTGCGTTGCGGCTATTTTCGAATGTAGTGGTTAATGTTAAAAAAAACTTTAGTCCAATAACGCAATATATGTATCTGAAGTGGACATTTTACATGAGTATATTTTGATTCTAATACTAACACAAGTAACATTTTGACTGCAGGGCTTTTACTTGTAACAAAGTATGTTTTACACCGAGGTATTGTTACTTAAGTCCAAAATGCTTCTTCCTTTCAAGAGAGTGAATGAAAAGCTCAGGGTGTATATGAGGAGAGGTGTTTTTTTTCTAACTCGCGGGCATGTTTCTTGTTTGTGTTTCAATTTGCTAATTCAGCTAACGCTCGCATAAAGCGCTCTCTCTCTCTCTCGCTGAGAAGGTGTTTGCCAAGTGCGATGGTGGGCATTTGGAATGGACCACTCAAATGTTTTCTTTTTTTAGTTTTTTTTTACCATTACATCTACTTATGTTTTGATGGAGCTACATTTCGCCTCAGATAAATGTAAAAAATGGCTTCTGTGGAAAATCTTTACAGAGCTGCCAGTATCTCACCGTGTGGTCATTGGACAGTAACAAAGTACATTCACACGAGTACTGTTCTTAAGTATATTTCTTAGTATAATATACTTTACTTGAGTATTTTTTGGATACTTTGGATGACTTTCACTCCACTACATTTCAAAGATAAATATTGTGCTTTTGACTCCACTACATTTTTAGGAGGGGAAAAGTACATGGTATGAATGAACCACTTAAGCCATACATAAAATATAGTGAAAATAGCAGATATACAAGCTCACAACGCATTGTGATGCAACGTGTAGATCTGCAATGCTTTTCTAATATTGATTTTATTAAATTTTTTGAAACTTTCTAGATAATCTATAAATATATGGGGGGACATTTTAATACAGCAATGCATCGATATAAAAAAGAAACTGTACTTTTCAATTAGCACCTTTGAATACTTAGTATTTTTAAAAGGAAGTACTCCACTGCTTTAACTCGAGTACAAATCTGACAGAGCGACTTTCACCAAGTAGTTGAGTAATATTTAACCGGGAGTATCTATACTTTAACTCCAGTAGTGGTTGAGTGCTTCGTCCACCCACTCACCCACCCACCCACCCAGAAAGAAAGACAGAAGACACAGCATCATTTGCCATGACAGTAAACGTATGATCCCCTGTTTTCAGCACTAATCCTCCTAGATTTATCAGGGCCTTCCTCCAGTGTTCATCCGTGTTTTTCAGTTTTTTTCCTTTACTCCCCATTCTCCCGTTCGCCATTATACAGGAACTCGTAAAGATTTTTATAGGGTTCAGCAGTCGTTTATTGGCTCCAGCTGCCAGACTCCATATACTTTTATGGGATAGTAAGGATCTTCATCTGCGGGGTCTCCATGTTACAGGCCAGCGGCTCAACGTTGCGGGGGTGTCGGGGGCCCTCGGTTATGTAACGAATAACGCCGACACATTTCTGACGACACCCGCCTCGTATAACTTTAACGAGGCGGATCAGTGGCACTCAACTTGGTCTAGGAGCGGGACCCGAACTTGACCTTGTCCATGAAGTCACGACCCCCATGTATGCTACTCAATACTTACATATGGCATTAACCCATTAAGACCGGGAACGCATCCGTGTGTCGTTTTTTTTTGCATTTATTTGGCTATTCAAAAATAGCAGATCTACAAGCTTGGTGCCGCGCTACAAGCTTGTAGATCTGCATTTTTTTTTAATCATGAAAATGTGTGCATTCTTTGAATATATATATTTATTTATATCAAAGCGATTTTTTTTTACTCAAATCTTTTCTTCCGGGGGATTCTACAAATGTCTTCTAAATCCTAACAGTTTTTTTTAAATTTATTTTCTTTACTTATGTTGCTATAATATCAGTGGTTCTCAAACATGTTTCAGGACCCCCAAAATTATATGTATCCCATCTCAAAATATTTTCTTCCAGTGACCCCCAGAAGCAAAGATTTGACACTTAAAATGTATTATATTCAAAGATTTGAACGAATTTACACAGTAAAAATAAATAAATAGCAGATCTACAAGCTCATAGCGCGGCACTCAGTGCCACGCTATGAGCTTGTAGATCTGCTATTTTTGAATAACTAAAGAAATCTTAAAATGACACAGATGCGTTCCCGGTCTTAATGGGTTAAAACGCCACTTAAACGCGAGCGCTCGGGTGGCGCAGTGGTTAAGTGCCTGCCCACCACCGTGATGATTGCGGGTTCGAATCCACTGTGGAGTGGGAGGAGTAGGACGAAGGCTCTACGTCCTCCTGGTGGGGGCTCCTCACTGGCAGGTGAGTCAGTAGGATACAACTAGCCTGGTTCCAAACCATAGACCCCGCCCACTCTCTGAGTGGACTCCTCCTTTTGGTCTGGTGTCATAATGTGAGCCTACATGGATTTTCACGGTCGAAAAAAAACCGTCAAATCAGAGTCGGAGGTGGGGGTGGGTCTAACGACAAGCCAATCAGCGAATATCTGCCAAAACAAGCTGTGCGATGACGTCAGATGTAGGCGGAGTCCGTGGATATCTTGTGATTGGTTTAGGGAAATTCTAATCCCCTCCCCCTTGTAATCGACTACGCTGGAGCCAAGATAATCAGGCTAGGATACAACAGCAATGACGACACACAAAATGCGTGGGGAGGAATTAATTGGCACAACGACTAAATTAGGGAGGAAAAGGGGTTGAAATACACCACTTCTCTGACTGGGGCCCCTCAGGGCTCTTATCGTCGGCCCACTCCTTTTTTTCCCCTCTACACCAGATCTCTTCGCAGAAAATTGCAGATCTACAAGAGCTCGTTGACGCTCAGGCTTGCTGTTTTTCAGCGATTGTTGGCCTATTACGACATGCCCAGAATCGGGACGCTATAGGTTTCGAGCGGTTAGCGCGTCCTTAACATGTGGTTACATGATTTTCCATTAATGTCCGTTGACGTCGGGAGCCTTAGTACATTAAACAGAATTGTTTTGCAGGACATTCCTAGCGGACATTAGTCTGACACTCAGCCTAAAGTTTCCATTTTTTTTCTCACAAATCGCAACCTAAGACTCGTTTCTAATGGGCGTAGCGATGCAGAGTCGGGATGGAGCCAGGAACAGCGGTCATGCGGAGCCCCAAAAATTATATAGCTTCGGCCAGTGGTTGTCAACTGGTTCAGGATTAACACCAGAGTATAACCTCATCTGCTCCACTGTAGCTATTAAGTAAAGAACAACAATAATTAGGTTCTTCTCTCCAACAAAAAAAAACTCTCTGCTTAAAACCTGTAAGCCTTGGAAACCATTCCTCTGTGCTGTCACATGTGATTTGTGCCATATTGCTCAAAGTTTGTACGAAAATGATATTAATCGTAACGCACCTCCATGATGTGATACTGACCGCGCTACCGGTCTGACAGCCTGGAGTCTGACGGTATATGACATGCGTGGCTGTCACACGAAAGCCTGGTTTATGTGAAACCTGGGAAAATTGGAATTACCTCTGAGTACAGCGGTGGTGACCCGTGTTTTCATTTGAGTAGAATGGAGGGGTCAAATGAAACACAAGTTCATGTCATCGACGGTGCCAGATACAGCTGCACTGCAGGTTCATAATTGTCCGGGAATTACGGTAAAACAAAAATAAAAACATGTTGTTTATGAGCTGGCAGTGGTGGAAAAAGTACTCAAATTCTTTACTTAAGTAAAAGTATCAATACTGCAATATAGAAATACTCTGTTACAAGTAAAAGTCCAGAATTCAAAATTTACTTGAGTAAAAGTGCAAAAGTATTAGTATCAAAATGTACTTTAAGTACCAAAAGTAAAAGTGCTAAAATGTTTGAAAATAGCAGATCTACAAGCTCACAACGCGTCGCAGATCGGCTATTTTCAAATAGCCTATGCATAAAATAGGGCTAATGTTGTTAATGTATGTTTCATAATCTGAAAAGTAACTAACTAAAGTTTTGAAATAATTGTAGCGGAGTAAAAGTACAATATTTGCCTCCTAGATGTAGCGGAGTAGAAGTAAAAGTATTGGAAGTTGCAAATACTCGAGTAAAGTACAAATACTTCAAAATTATACTGAAGCACAGTACTCAAGTAAATGTACTTAGTTACTTTCCACCAGCTGTGAGCTGACATCCGTCACCACACAGTGCACACTGGGCATTTTTATGAGTGTGCATTCATGAACCTGTCACAACAGTCTGTGAAGTCCCAGCACCAGCAGTTATAGAAACACTGAATGATAATCGAATTATAGGTCATATGGAAATGGAACAAAGTTCGCGAGCGTGAGCTCTCAAACTCTACTTTTCTTGCCTAATGCTTGCAGCCTTGCACCTGGTCATGTGTCCTCTCAGACACGTTACAGCTTTCAAAGGTGGTCAGGGCCGGACTGGGACCCAAATTCAGCCCTGGCATTTTGGTCCGAACCGGCCCACCACCCCCCGGGCCGTTTTGTCAACGGGGGGGGGAGAGTCGGTTTTGTCAACGGGGGGGGGGGGGCCCAGCACCTAGGCCCAGCACCTAGGCTGCACATTAACTCTGCAGCCGCACTGAGGCCCCTGCTGGAAAGCATCCCAGCCCAAACATTAACGTAACTAATAATTGGGCAGCGCGACCCGGAAATGACCGTAATAATCCTAGAACGGGAGCGAAAAAAAATAAATAAAAAAAAATGCCTGGTACGCCAAATGGCCAGTCCGCCCCTGAAGGTGGTTAGCCACTGCTAGCCATATAGAGCATGGCTAGTAGTGGTTTGTATATCATTTATTGTCTCCGCCAGGCCGAAGGTATGGTGGAGAGTATGTTTTACCCCCTGTCCGTCCGTCCGTGTGTGTGTGTGTGTCCGTCCGTCTGTCACCACCTAATCTCCGGCACCGCCCATAGGCTAAGCTTTGCAGGACGTGCTGCAACCTGACCTGGCGGAGACCTGTGCTCCGAGGAGCACATCTTCTATAGTGGGATCACAGTTGTTTTCTCTTTTTATAGGGCTATGTTGTTCTCAGTTATTGTTGGCAGTCATGACAGCCAGTTCCCACCTGATGTCATGTGGGAGTTCAGACTGCTCCACACCGTACTGAATAAATGCTAGCTTGCATAACATCTTCAGATTAGGACTTAAATCTAAGATATACAGGTCATCAGGTGTGAGGTATCCTCCAAAGAGGATGATACGATCTCCCACCATGCAACAACCCATCCGAGACGATTCTTGACACAGGGCTTTCCCTTTGGGCTCAACCGTCTTCCATGAGCAGGTCTGTGGATTGAATTTCCACAGATCATTGAAGTGCTGTTCCCGTTTTTTTCCACCAAATATGTACAGCTCTCCATTGTAGGCAAAGGCTGAATGACCACAGCGTCCTTCTGGAAGAAGCTGTCCAGAAGGTGTGCTCAGCCAGCAGTTGGTCTCTGTGTCAAACACTGTGATGTTGTTGTAGTCGTTAACCTGGCCCCCCAGCCCCCAAATACAAACATCTTTGTCCCGATGATGGTGGCAGAATGACTTGAAGAAACAGGTGGTGGTGTGCCTCTGGTGTTAATTAAAGACCAGACCATTGTGGTGGTGTCCAACTTGTAGATGTCATTGGTGCGTCCAGTTAGCTGGGTGTTTCCTCCATAAATATACATTGCCTTCCTCAAGACACAGGCTGGAGTGGTGGAGTGGTGTCGCATCGGCTTTGGAACAGTACCGGCAATATTGGGTTTGGACCATCTGTGGATGTCAACATCAAAGGAATAAAGAACGTTACGGTAAGGATATCCCCCCCAGATGTAGACAATATCTTCTACCAGAACAGCTGTGTGCCCGCGCAGGCAGGGAACCTCAAGGTGACTTTCTCCTCTTCCATTTGTCCATGGGGGCAACCTCCTCCAGCGTAAAGACATTGTGTGGAATATGTGGACTTCAATCTGATCATTGATCTTCTGATCATTCTTGTTACTGTATCCCCCAAAAGAGTACAGCTTGTGTCCGACTACCACAGCAGCTTGGTAGGAAATCTTATGTCCTCCTTTCAGATGTATCGTCCAGTGAAACATTTCACACACCAGCACCACTTTGTGAATCAGTGCAACAAATTTACAGAAGAGGTTGTTAGAAAGTAAGCCAATCTATTGCCAGAAGTTGCTGAATGGTGTTGAGTCGGATATTACAATAACGACATTTAAAAGGATAATTATATCTGATGTAATAATGATGTTGTGATATCATTGCGTGATGTCATCATTATATGGAATAGCTAATGACGTTACTCAACCTGAATGTCTATTTTAGCTAAATCGATGATCTGAATTGTGTCAGTACTATGACATCAGTAATCCATATTTGGGCATATTGTGATAAAGACACGCTATCTGTGTAAATGAATGACTCCTCTGACAGGAGGGAGAATTATAATGTATCTTTGTGATGCTGAGCAGGCATTAGGACCATGCTTATTAACATTCATTCAATAACAAAATATTAATTCTGTATTCCAGTATGGAAGCAGCCTGTATGAGTTCCAATCTGTGCACTAGGAGTATTTTAATATATCAGAATATGTCAGTAATACATCGTCCATAATGAGACGATCCTATAGAACAGTGGTTTTCAACCTTTAATATGCCAAGGACCCCTAAATTGATATACATTTGGCCGCGGACCCCCATCTGAAAATGTTTTGTGCCAGGGACCCCCAGAAGCAAAGATTTGAGTTAAAAATGTCTTTAAAAAATAAATATATTCAATGATTTTTCAAAAATAGCAGATCTACAAGCACATAGCGCGGCACTCGGTGCCACACTATGAGCTTGTATATCTGCTATTTTTTAATAGCCAAAGCTAAGTGGTTAAAATGATTCTGACGCTGTGTTAACTCATTTTGCTGGGGACCCCTGGTACCCCCCCAAGGACCACTGGTGGTCCCCGGACCACTGGTTGAAAACCACTGCTATAGAACATTGAACTGTTTTGTCTCCGCCAGGCCGAAAAACACATTTCTGGAACAAAATGCCTCAAATCATGAATGCCGTTTCCGATTGCCGTGAAAGGCCTTAGAAGAAATGCCATCCTTTTCACATTGGCCTTTTATAGGGAGGCCACAATAGCCTACATGACCTGGCGGAGACCTGTGCTCCGAGGAGCACTTTTTCTAGTTTCTTATTATTTGGGTGGAATAATTGATAGCATATTATCATCTTTCACCCTGGCGACCCCATAGTGTGTATGTCATTATAAGCAGTGGTGGAAAAAGTACTCACATGTTTTACTTAAGTGAAAGTATCAGTACTGCATTGTAGAAGTACTCTGTTACAAGTAAAAGTCCGGAATTTAAAAAAATGACTTGAGTAAAAGTACAAAAGTATTGGTATCAAAATGTACTTAAAGTACCAAAAGTATAAGTACTAAAATGTTTGAAAATAGCAGATCTACAACGCGTCGCATCGCAACGCGTTGTGAGCTTGTAGATCGGCTATTTTCAATTAGCCTAGGTATAAAATAGGGCTAAAGTGGTATAATGTAATATAGGTATATCTGCAAAGTAACTAGTAACTAAAGTTTTCAAATAATTGTAGTGGAGTAAAAGTGCAATATTTGCCTCTGAGATGTAGTGGAGTAGAAGTAAAAGTATAGACAATTGGAAATACTCCGGTAAAGTAAAAGTACCTCAAAATTGTACTTAAGTACAGTACTTGAGTAAATGTACTTTGTTACTTTACACCACTGATTATTAGCATTATTAGCTTTTTTTTTAAATCTTTTTAAAACTTTTTTTTCAAGTTTTTTGACACGTTGTTAGCTTGTTGATTGACTATTTCCGAGTATCCAAAGTATAAAAAGGGGCTTAAAAAAGAAAAGAAAAGCTAAGCTTATAAAAAAAAACTTGTGTCCGGATTTCATTATAATGTGATCTAATGTGGGAGGCATTGTGGGGGTATTATATTGCGTGGAGGGCCGGGTCTGGGCCCCAAGCCGGGAGTTGAAGGCCCCAAACACTGCTAAAGTGTGGCATTTTAAAGGCTTTATTTACAGCTGTGTTTATCTGATACATATATATTTTTTATAAATCCAGATGACTTTGTAAGCCACCAGCTTGTGTTACCGGTACCTCGTACAAGTAATCTCCATTTACCACCCACAGGCATTATGCCTTTATTTTGCATTCATATTGAATTCCAACTCCAAATATATATTTCTAAAACGTTAATTTGCTTTACTTTTTACCTGCTGTT
This sequence comes from Gymnoscopelus braueri, assembly GCF_963280865.1. Classification (NCBI taxonomy): domain Eukaryota; kingdom Metazoa; phylum Chordata; class Actinopteri; order Myctophiformes; family Myctophidae; genus Gymnoscopelus; species Gymnoscopelus braueri. Next base: position 47,891,276 of record NC_137621.1, on the reverse strand, counting down.
TCACAAGTACAAAGATTTGTCATTGCCAAGTATAATTAAAGTTAGAAAGTGAACTAACTACAAATCAGTGGTGTAAAGTAACTAAGTACATTTACTCATTTTGAGGTACTTTTACTTTACTGGACTTTCCAATTGTCTCTACTTTTACTTCTACTCCACTACATCTCAGAGGCAAATATTGTACTTTTACTCCACTACAGTTATTTGAAAACTTTAGTTACTAGTTACTTTGCAGATATAAATGATTACATTATAAAACATACATTAACCACTTTAGCCCTATTTTATACCTAGGCTATTTGAAAATAGCAGATCTACAAGCTCACAACGCATCGCGACGTGTTGTGAGCTTGTAGATCTGCTATTTTCAAACATTTTGGTACTTTTACTTTTGGTACTTTAAGTACATTTTGATGCCAATACTTTTGTACTTTTACTCAAGTACATTTTGAATTCCGGACATTTACTTTTCTCAAAAAGGAGAATTGAGAAAACATGAAACAATTTGAGAAAACAAGACAAATACCCGTGTTTATCTAATGTGACTTTCCTCTGTTGGAAGTGCTTAAAATAGATGTTTGCTTCATAATGCATAATGACTTATTCATCAAGGCTGACATAAACCTAATCCTGATGTTGTTTGTCAGGATTGGATATTGGGCGGGAGTTCATTTTATTTAGGACATTCCTCAATGAAATGAAGTAGTGTTCAGATGGACACTAACGACTAATGAGAGCTGACATCAGGATAGACTCAGCATTTATGAATGTCTAATGAATCAAAACAAGACGGGTCTAATAACCAGTGGCGTAAAGTAACCAAATACATTTACTCAAGTACTGTACTTACTGTACAATTGTGAGGTGCTTTTATTTTTACTGGTGTATTTCCAATTGTCTATACTTTCTACTCCACTACATCTCAGAGGCAAATATTGTACTTTTACTCCACTACAATTATTTTAAAACTTTAGTTACTAGTTACTTTGCCGATATAAATTATTACATTATAAAACATGCATTAACCACTTTAGCCCTATTTTTTACCTAGGCTATTTGAAAATAGCAGATCTACAAGCTCACAACGCGTCGCATCGCAACGCGTTGTGAGCTTGTAGATCCGCTATTTTCAAACATTTTAGTAGCCTACTTTTACTTTTGGTATTTTAAATACATTTTGATACCAATACTTCTGTACTTTTACTCTATTCCGGACTTTTACTTGTAACCGAGTGCTTCTACTTTGCAGTATTGATACTTTTACTTAAGTAAAACAATTGAGTACTTTTTCCACCACTGCGAATGAATGCATGTTTGTGCAAGGTTTCGGCTCGATCCGACCGCCATTCACTTCCATCATAAAAATTGAAGTTAAAGTCTCTGTCGGATGGAAACCTCATATGTCCAAAACTGTTACTTTTCAAGATTCAAAAAGCTCAAAAGCTTGTAGATCTGCTGCTTTTGATGCTTTTGTGTGACGCTGTAGTCAAGTAGGACGTTAATTTACGGAAAAATAAGTTAGAATGTGGAGATAAGAGGTTTCTGCCCGACAGCAACGATATATAAGACGTCTGTGAAATGCGTGGATGTTAATTCTTTGGCCTACTGACAGTGTGCACAGGATTGGTCCAGCGGTTTGTGACAGAACCACGTCATAAAAAAGACACATAACCACTTAAGTTATATATTGTGGCTATATAGTTATATATATCTCCATATTCTAACTTCTTTTGTAAATTAATCAAAAGTTAAAAAAAATGCTAATAGTCTACAAGCTCACAACACGCCACGTTGAGACGCGTCGTCAGCTTGTAGATCTGCTATTTCTGCCAAGAATAGGAACGCTATAGGGTTTATGCGGTTAAATGACGGGTCCCAGGACCACCAGGGTAACTGTATTATGTCATTTTTATTGTGTGAATAACATTTTACTTTGTCCAATCGGGCACTGTATTGTAGAAACACTCTGTTACAAGCAAAAGTCCAGAATTCAAAATTGACTTGAGTAAAAGTATAAAAGTATTGCCATCAAAAGGTACTTAAAGTACCAAAAGTAAAAGTACTAAAATGTTTGAAAATAGCTGATCTACAAGCTCACAATGCGTCGCGAGCTTGTAGATCGGCTATTTTCAAATAGCCTAGGTATAAAATAGCGCTAAAGTGGTTAACGTATGTTTCATAATATCATAATTTATATCTAAAAAGTAACCAGTAACTAAAATTTTCAAATAATTGTAGTGGAGTAACAGTACAATATTTGTCTCTGAGATGTAGTGGAGTAGAAGTAAAAGTATTGGAAATTGGAAATACTAATAATAGTAATAATACCTCAACATTGTACTTAAGTACAATACTTGAGTAAATGTACTTAGTTACTTTACACCGCTGCGTATAACTTATACGATTGGGGTGGTTGTATTTGGTCTCCCTGCTCTTCTATTGAGACATTTAGATCCTGTGTCTAGGTTGGACACGACCTTTGACACGATCCTGTTTCTTGGTTTGTTGACACAAATTTTGACCAGAAGATCAAAATTTCAAAAATATTCTCAGCGCTTGAATCAGAATCAGAAGATAACTTTATTGTCACATCACAGGTTTACAGGTGTAAAACAGTGGGTGAAAATTGTTTGTGCAGGCTCCATCGCTTTTGTTAGAAATAGAAACAATCAAATGATCTACATATTTACACATAGTACTGTATATATATCCGGTGAGGTATGTACCTGCAGGTAAGACATAAGGGGAGAAGCAATTGAGGTATTCAATTTCTCCCCAGAGCAAGCAGGCTCAGTATTAGCTCAGTGGTTAAAAAAAATAAAAAAGTCAGACACAGGGTTCAAATCCGGGGCAGAGCAAGGAAAGTTACATATTGCAGCTTTTAATTTAACACTGAGGGTTGAGTATCGCTGAAATAGATATCAGATGCCGGGTTCAGTAAACCCCTTATCTGTGTCCATGATTACCTGATTATCCATATATTTTGTAGCGCTTGTGTGTGTGTGTGTGTGTGTGTGTGTGTGTGTGTGTGTGTGTGTGTGTGTGTGTGTGTGTGTGTGTGTGTGTGTGTGTGTGTGTGTGTGTGTGTGTGTGTGTGTGTGTGTGTGTGTGTGTGTGTGTGTATGTCACCGGGCTGACTTTGTGGGTGGATTACATCACACCCCTGTGGTTCGCCAATTACCCCAGTGACAGGGCAGGCAGCGGGTAATGACCTGTGAGAGCCCAGGCCCTGCTTTATGGCTCCGCCGGCCCGCCGTAAACCAGTTTGACTTTGGGTGTCTGTCAGAGGCCGGCCTGTATTTACCCATAACTCAAACAAGTGAGGCCCTCTCCCCGTGTGAGGTGCTCTGGATCGTAGTGACAAGAACCAAGGTCACGTATCGCGGGCCATAACACTCTCTATAGCCCCCCGCTGGATGCAAACATCAATTAGCTCTGTTGACGGAAAATGATAGTAACAGGGTTTTTTCCTGTTTAAAAAAAAAGGGGAGAAACAGATGCCTATGTTGCATTCGGAGGGGGGAATGCGAGCGTTTTTTCCTGTAAGCGCGAACATTCGTTCTCCTCGGCCCCTCATCAACGCCCTTACCCCGAGCCTAGAAAATAATTCAGATGAAGTGGCTTCCATTTTGAGGCTATCCATCCCCTCCCATCCCCTGTCCTACTGATTTGTAGGTAAATCATGCCTGTCAGTATAGTAGCAACCCTGATTAAAGTTCAGGGGTTTAATAGATCATTTTAAATAACCCCCAAATTACTCTCCCTCTCCCCAGCCGATCCACCTGGACCCTTGCCCTGGGTGCATGGCAGTTTTCAGCCGTCGCGGGGCGAGCCAAACTCCAGGCTTTCGCGGTTCCTGTCTATTCCCAGAGGATATCGGCCGCGCTGCAGGCCTAGACCAACATTCTCAGCTGTATTCAATCTGCTCTGAGACAAGCTGGCTATGAGAAAATGCAAAGGGAAAAGGCAAACGCGCCGCGCGCTCACATACACACACACACGCACGCGCGCGCGCGCGCGTACACATGCTCACGCATGCTCACGCGCACACACACACGCACGCACACACACAGACATGGAAAACCCTGGACAGTTAGCGCGCTTTGTTCAACTCGGTTCAGCTGGAACTTGTCCAGAAACAGAACCCCCCCCGATCGCCCCCCCCCGCCCCCAGCTCCCCTGGCGACAGGAGTCCGTTCCAATTAATCGTGTTTAACCATTCTAATCACACTTTAGCACATTAATCCTATTTTCAATCCAAAACACATCTGAGACGCCCGGCATGTGGGCCCGCCGTTCATTTTCAGTTTTCTTTTTTTTCCCTCCTGTTTTTTTTTTTATTGCCACCGCAAATCAGATGAAACCCAGAGCACCGTGGGCCTCCAGTTTAGCCTGCACTCTCACTGAACTTGGACTTCATAAAACACGGACTTCTCTCTCTCCCCCCCCCCCCCACCCCACCTCCATCAGCTCAGAGGTAGAATTTATAGCTTGATACTGATGCCTTCGCTCAACCCAAAAAAAAAATACGTCCCTGTAGAATATTTTACAATTAGCCCTGATGAGGTAGTGAGTAAAAAAAGGCCTGGTATGACGAAGGATCTCCCCCCCCCCCCCCCCCACAAACCCCTTTTTCACTTGACAATATTATATTATTGCATATATCGTGCAAATACATCTTCCCCCCCACTCCACAATATCTTATCAGTTTGACATCCTAAGTCACCAAGACAGCGCATGAGATTGGACGTAAAAAAAAGTCCAATCCATCTGTTACCGGAGTAGCTCTAGAGGCAGGCCGTTGATACCGTATCTACGGCCGCATTTAACCCATTAGGACCGGGAACGCATCTGTGTCGTTTTTAAAATTCTTTGGCTATTCAAAAATAGCAGATCTACAAGCTTGTAGATCTGCTATTTTTTAGTGGTGCCAGCCACTCCTACACTTGACCGTGCATTTGTGTGTGTCTGTCGGTCCGTCCGTCCGTATGTATGAGCATGGTCTCAACAGCTGCAGCTGATTGTAACACAAAGATGCAACCAGTTACACTAATTAACTCATCACAGGCACTACTCTCTTCACACTGGGTGTGATTTTATTTTTTAAATCGTGAAAATGTGTGCAAATCTTTGAATATATTTGTTTTTTAAAGCAAACTCAAATCTTTTCTTCTGGGGGTCCCTGGAACAACATATTTTGAGATGGGGGTCTGCGGCCAAAATAGGTCTGTGAAGTTTGTGAACCACTATTATATAGCAACATAAGTTTTTGTTTTTTAAACTGTAAGCTTAAAAAATATATAGCCTATTCAAAGATTTATTTATTTTTTCAAAAACAGCAGATCTACAAGCTCATAGCGCGGCACTCTGTGCCGCATTATGAGCTTGTAAATCTGCTATTTTTGAATAGCCAAAATGGGTTAATGGTTTTGGAATCCTTCTGAGCGGTATAATTTTTACTATAGATTGTCCGAAAGGATAAAAAAAAGTTATCATGGAGAGAGAGAGGGGAGAGGTTTGTCCTCCTGTGGAATTATATCTCCAGGTTTTTGGGGTATTGTTTTTCTGATGTGTTCTGCACTGTCGGGCGGGTGGGAGGCATTTAGCGGGCCCCCCCAAGGTTCTCTTGCTGGATGGAGCCCCCCTGAAATATCGCAGATATAACCTCTTGTGTGGAGCTCTTAAAAACATACAGTCAGAGGTCCTATAAAAGGTGCTGGTGCATTGATAATTAAGGCCCGCAAAGCAAACACAGCGTCGAAAAAAAAGAAAGTAGGTATTTTAATGGGCCAGTTTTCAGGGGGGCTCTCTCAAGGTTCTGTAGGAAGGCAAGACATTAAGCTAATTGAGGTTTCTCGAGTCGATGTAAAACTGGCCAAACGAAGCGATATTGAAAATTAAGAAAACAAACAAAAGGGCTACTCATAGGGAAAACAAATGGATTTGGAAGCCGAGCAAACCCGAGCGTACGTCACCCAGACTCCCAACTCAGCATGAGGGTTGGCATGATGTAATGGGGGGGGGGGGGGGGGGGGGGGCGTTGAGTAGCAAGGCTGCCATTGACTTTTTCACCCCTCCCCCCCTCCCCCCACCACCCTCAAGTCCCTTCTCAGGGTAAACTGACGCTGCCATTGTGAAGCGTCGGGGAGCTCTTTCTAAATGAATCACGTTCATTAGCGTGGAAAAGCTATAGCCATTAACCGGGGCTATTAGACGCATGGAATAACAGTTGTGATGGCATAACAAGGGGCTGCTCTTGAGGTGGCTTACTTACTTAGCATAATGGTGAGCAAACACACATTAATTCAACGAGCGGCTGCGGAGAGGATGGGGAGCAGGCCTGGTCTCTTTACGTCGGTGGTTCTCCAAACCTTTTTTACATTTCGAGGACCCCCGTAACTCAGAGAGTGTAGAAATGGAACCTCTCTTAGTTTTTTGTATATTGGCATATTGTTTTGTATATCGTTGCTGTCCGGCAGGAACCAGCTAACTCCATTTTGACGCTTTTGCATTTTTTTTCCATAAATCAGTGCTATTGAACACCCTTTACGTCTGTGTGTTTGTAAAAAAATATATTGAACCAATGAAAAGCATTAAAAAGCGCTTCTGACAAAACCAGCTAACTCCATTGGATCCTCAAACTTTCTTCTTAACCAGCGAAGTCCACCGGAGTTAGCTGGTTTTGCTGACTCCAGGCTCCACCCCCTTTTGACCTCCAGCCTCATTGTGAGCTCGGAGGTCCATTCAGCTGTTCTTATATGGGCATGGCCATATATGGGCATGCCCATATGGGCATATCAGGGATCAGCTGTTCTGGGATGTCCTTGTGCAGTGGTAAACATCTGTGGAGAGTATCTGAAGAGTGCAAACTGTCAGTGGAAAGTGGACTGACTCGGTAATCAAATGGCAGGTGTGGGGAATTTACCAAATCAAGCTTAGGGTGGGGTTGCCATGGCAATCGATGAGCTAATTTCTAAGCCTTTTCTGGTGCTTCAGGACAACCGCCTATCCAACCAACTCGACACCGGGCACTGCACTCGCTCGGATCGTCTACGTATACGACATGTCATTTTTCCAATGAGTCGGTCGGCGCTAGTTTGCCACCATTGGTCAGGGGGCTCTCTCAAGGTTCTGTAGGAAGGCAAGACATTAAGCTAATTGAGGTTCACACATCACATTTGAATGTGGGAAGTGAGGACGCTGGCATTGACTGTTCGCCACTTCACCTCCCAATGTATGAATGAATGAACCATTGTAAAGCACTTTGAGTACGTTTGAGTAGGCTACTTAGAAAAGCGCCATAAAAATGCAATTTATTATTATTATTATTATGTGTGGCAAATTAAAGCCGGTCCGTCGAACGGTTCTCGAGATACGTGGATTACAGACATACAGTACGTACAGATTCCCTGCATTTATTGTAAGATAGTTGACTCACGGTGAATCATCCTACAGTTTCAATTTGTGAATATTGAATTTTCTCTTCATTGCACTTGAATGCACATAGTAATTGTCCTTTCCTGGTACCTATTTAATATGATAGAGACATCATTGTCAGCTTTCAAGGTGAAGACAGCATGCACTTGTCTGTGAATGCAGAGCGTCCGTTGCTCTGTCTGTAAGGACATCATGAGTGCTAGCTGCCCCCCCCCCCCTAGTCTCGCATTGGCCAGATTGATAACGTGGATTCACTCTCATGTTCCTCCCCTGTATCAGTCTGGACTTCGGCCCATAGCGAGCATGAGAAATCAGAAAATGATCGGGCCAATCAGTGACTGCGTTTCAACTGCTGTCCGTACAACAGTGAAAAGCATCAAAATCATTCTCTGATTTCTCATACTCGCTCCCTATGGGCCGAAGTCCAGACTGATACCGGGGAGGAACGTGAGAGTGGATCAACATTATCAGTCTGGCCAATGCCAGGCTAGTTCCCCCCCCCAACCACTGCCTTACATAATCTCTTGTTGGTCCACAGGAAACGCATGACACTTTATTGGGTAAAACAAGGCTTCACGGAACCGGGTAGTTGGGCATTTGTTCTCACAACATTTACAAATTGGTTCATTTTATATAATTTGAAATATACGTTGACACTCTGCCCTGTGGAAACAATAAAACAGACTTCACAGTTTATACTCGATTTGATCAAAGGTATAGGTGGCGTTAAAGAATGGATGTTAATGAAAGACATGCCGTGCTCTTATTGAAAAATAGCGCACGCGGAGGCTAATTACGCCCTGCGGAGAGTTTGCCTCCTCAGACTGCATTCTTTTTTAATAACTATGCGACTCAGTGATGCACTATGTCATTGCCAGTTACGAACAATAAAAATATAAGCATTGTTTGTTCATGGGACTTCCTAAAATCCAGGTGTTTCACCCGGATAGGCGCGGTTTTGCAGGGCATAGTAGTGCATGCTTGTGAACAATAATAATGTACCTTTATTAGAAGGATAAACCCTTTAGATGCTACTTGACAATGCTACTATAAATGCGCGAAATCTCTGTCCGTCCGTCTGTGTGTCCGTCTGTAGTGTGTGCGTCTGTAGTGTGTCGAGAACCGTCCGACCGACTTCTTACTCGGCGTGCATGTCGCCTAGGACCCAAGGGAGTGCGGTGCCTGGTGTCAATTCGGTCGGATAGGCGGTTGTCCAGACCTACCGATCAGACCGATACGACCATATATATTTTGGTATCAAAATGTTTTTAAAGTACCAATCGGCTATTTTCAAATAGCCTAGGTGTAAAAAAGGACTGAAGTGGTTAATGTATGTTTTATAATGTAATAATTCATATCTGCAAAGTAACTAGTAACTAAAGTTTTCAAATAATTGTAGGGGAGTAAAAGTACAATATTTGCCTCTGAGATGTAGTGGAGTAGAAGTAAAAGTATAGACAATTGGAAATACTCCAGTAAAGTAAAAGTACCTCAAAATTGTACTTAAGTACAGTACTTAGTTACTTTACACCACTGTCAGTGCTTACTATATAACTTACTGGACTTATATTTCAAATGTTATTAACCTTTGTTCTGTACTTTTGGCTACTATGACCATTTAAAAAGTATTTTGCCAGCGAAATGTATTGGATTATGTTATGATATCACAACATATACGGCCTACTAGACTTTATAGAAGCAGATGTTGTGCACATAATACTTGATGATTCTCCTGTGTTTTGTTTGGAAATACTACGCTACTTTTTAGTTACTTTTACCAACTCACCTACGCATAACCCCGTCAGAGGATGACGTGGGAATTGTGTTATTGCTGTAACTCAAACCACTGTATGATTGAATTGAGCACTTGGGATAGCTTGGGAAAAATGACAGGTTTGAAATTCTACAGTATATTGGACTGTGAGACTGTCTGAACATCACATAAAAGGTCTAATTCTCTTTCCCTGCTCTCCCGTTCTGTCTGTCTGTCTGTCTATCTGTCAGTCTGTCTCCCCAAAGGTCTGGCTCCCAACTGACAACACCTTGTTTGTCGAGATCATCTCGGAACGACAGAAGTTTTGTTTTTGATTTCCACCCTCGTTTCTCCCACAAAATGTAAGCAAACGCCTACGATTTTGGAACTGAGAATCGCAATTGAGTCATTGATGTTCTGTTTTCAATCTCAAGAGTGCGGCACGTCAGTAGGCTTTCTCTTGCTAAAATGCACTTAGCAAATAACTGGTAAAAGGAAAAAACACTCTGAATCCATTGAAACAAAAAGCCTTAAATATACCCAAGATAACAACATGCTAACTTTGTTTACCTTGACAATTGTATTCTATGTATGAAATACAATGATAAGAAAATGTTCATAACAAGGCTAAGAGAGGTCCGTTAAAGGTACAACTGTCAACTGTGTATGTGTGTACTGTGTAAGTATGTGTGTACTGTGTAAGTAGATCCACTGACTTTGCCTGTTAACCACGTTCCACCCGCATCCCTATAATAATCAAAAAAATATTCAAAATTATCATATCTACAAGCAAACACCATGACACATTGTGGGCTTGTAGATCGGCTATTTCCTTTCGGGGTGTCACCATCGTACAATGAAGTATAAAAATAGGGCTTAACCCATTTTGGGTGGGAAGCCCTATTTGTAACTATCAGGACGGGAACCCCTTTTGGGGTTGTTGTTGCTATGTACAGTATATCGCAACATACATTTGTTTTAATTTTTGAATAAATGTTTTTAATATACGTTTTCCAGAAAACTTAGGTTAGGATTTAGAAGGCGTTTTTAGAATCGGCCTCGGGTCTAAATGGGTTAAAGTGGGTAGAGCACTTTCCATAAAGCAGTAACATATAGAACTCCACCACAAGCAGCATAATAACAATGCCTCGGCTGGTTCCCACTCACAGCATAGTGAGTCGTTTAAATGATTGTGATCATGTGGTAACGTTATGGTGGGCCAGCTGAGGGTCACAGAAGCAGGTACTGTATAAGAGCGTGGAACTGCAAAACAAGTTTGGGAGAAAAAAAACATGAGAGGCGTATATGAGTGAGTAATACTCTCCTTTCCTGCAGTAATTCCCGTCAAGGTGCCTTTTGAGGAGAGAAAGACATTTAACCACCAAACCGCTCAGTGTGGCCAACAGTAGGACACAGGGATACTGTCGCATAGCCGTGAGGATAACTACCACCCTGGACTTTAGCCCATTCAAACCGGGAGAGCGTCTGTGTCATTGAAGATTTTAGCTATATATGTTTCGCAACATACGTTTTTTTCAGAAAACTCTTATGATTTAGAACAGTGGTTCTCAACCAGTGGTCCTTGGGTGGGCACCAGCGAAATGAGCTAACATAGCGTCACAATTATTTTAACCACTTCAAAAATAGCAGATCTACAAGCTCATAGATCTACAAGCTCATAGCTATGAGCTTGTAGATCTGCTATTTTTGAAAAATCCTTTGAAAGCGAACATGTTTTAACTAAAATCTTTGCTTTTGAGGGTCCTTGGCAAAGAACATTCTCAGATGGTGGTCCGCGACCAAATCTATATCAATTTAGGGGGTCCTTGGCATGAAAAAGGTTGAACGATCTAAGAACATCTATACAACCCAGAAAATCTAAATCTTGAAAGTGTTGAATGTTGAATAATTTAGCAAGATCACAAATCTATTCTGGGGGGTGAGGGGGGGGGTCCCTGGCGCAAAACCGTTTCAGATGGGGATCCACGGCCAAACATATATATATATCATTGTGTTGGTCCTTGGCACGAAAAAAGTTCTCAAACTTTTTTTTAGAGTGGGCCTCAGGTGTTAATGGGTTAGGGTCCAGGACTATGAAAAGTATGAACTCATTTCTGTAGCTCTGGGACATGGTGGTGGTGGTGGTGGGGGGGGGGGCATGGGATCCTACAGCTACACCAAGCAGTCGGTCTTGTTTCTATATGGTGGTTCTTTGGGGTCGATGCCAGTTGGGCTTGCGGTTAGGAATGGTTAGTGAACCTTTTCTCCACTTTTTTTGTTTAGACTCGCGATGCGATAGCGGGCAGGGGACCTTGCACATTGAGAGGGTGGGGGTGGGGGGGGGTACATTTTCCAGTGAGTGTGTGGTCAAGCAGCACACTCAGAAGGTCTGTGGTGCGGCAAACATAGCCTCTTTGGAGAGGATTTCCTCTCAAATTTATCCCAAATTGCATACTGTGCGCTGAGAAACGTCCAAATATAAACATATCGGGTTACCTTTTTGTTTGGTCACCGAAGGGTCACGAGGAATTACAGAGGTAAAAAAAGAACCCTACTCAGTACTTGTGGTTCATTTGACTGTAGTCTGTATAAAGAAGAAGAAAAGGGGGGTGGAATAACACATTGGTGTTGAGAGGAGGGGAACAAAACACTTAAAGGAATCAGTGTAGCTTGGGACAATGTGCCTTAATCTTTAAATGTATTAAATTCATCCAGAACAGATGTTCTTCTGGAGTCCCGCGTCCGAGTTTGACTCTCTGGAACCTTCTTAGCAGTAGCACGTTGTAAGACAACACTGCAGGTGAATTTGACCCTGCATGGAAAAGATTACAACAAGGAAAAACAAAACAAAGAGTGTCCACTTGAGACTACGTTAAACTCATGTTATGCATTTTAAACCAAAAGTCAATGTCATAATGAAATAAATAAAACATTTCTATCCAATAAATCACTAATAATAAATCCGGCAGTTTGATGACAGGGTTGCAGCGGAGTGTGTTATATTGCAGTCGCGGGGTGAAGATTTAAAGAAGCAAAGATCAATCAATCAGGTTCAGCCGTGCCTTTCATGTAGGCTAGTGTGTTCATGCCGAGTATCGCTGGCTGCGTTTTTGGTGTTGCCGGGTCATTTTGAACGGATGATGTAAAATGCTCTGCACTTTCTCAACTCTGACTCTGTGAATTATTGTGTAAAGCTGAGAGTGGCTTAGAAAAAAAGGAAAACAAGTGCTTTTTTCCCACTCGGCAGCGAAACACTGTGAAAAAAAAAAAAAAAAAAAATCTATATTAACTTTACACATGGTCTGAGAATGACTCTTTGTTTCCTCCGTTTTCCACAGCCACCACTTAAAGCAGTACAGAATAAATAAGCTGGCAACACGAGGAAACACTAGAGAGACAGAGAGTGTGTTCTCTGGAGTCGCGCCACGTCTTGGTTGTCAGTGCATTTGTAAGTAGGCCACAAGTGTGAGCAATCACTGGAAATTATGCACTTTTAGAGGGATTTGATATAAAGGTATTAAGCCGGTCTGCGATGTTTGGCAGTTCAAAATTGCCGAGAGTCATATTCATGGACATGATACGTGCCCGCAAGTGCGGGCTCCCTGTCGATCCCATCGTATCGCATATTTTCCGACCGTTTTTTTTTGGGGGGGGAGAAGAGCGTATGAATTGGATCCCGGGGGCAGATTGGCGTAATAGGATAAATACAGGCAAGCGGAGAAGGGCTCGGGCCCCGGTAAGGGCATCACATGGTAGGTGGGATGGAAACTCTACTCTTTAAGATCCTTTCCCAGATCCCTCTACCACTACCCCAGCGAATCCCAAGCTGTGGGCCCGGGGCCCACTGGTGGGTGGTGAGAATATTGCAAGTGGGCCCCCCCCCCCCCCCCAAATAATTGACAAAACACTTAAAGATTTTAGTTTTTCTTTAAAACCTTGAAAACATGAGTTTTCATTGTGATACCGATTAAATAGGAACTTCATGTTAGTTATCGTCGCTGTCGGGCAGAAACCTCAACGTTGTGTTTTTTGGTAAATTGACGCTATCAGATCTGCAAGTTCGGAAGATTGTCGATCTGCTACTTTTGAATTTGGATCCAGAAAAGTTACAGTTTTGGACTTTGGACTGGTTCCAATGACTCAAAGCTGGAACACAATCGATAGATCATTAAAACATGCACTGAAAACCTGACCACTGCCGTGTTAAGTGGTCAGATGAGTGAGCTGCGAATGCTTTCAAGATTCTTTTCAAGTGTGGCCCCCCCTGATCCAGCAAAAGGATGGGAACCGCTGCTGCTGCTCCACCTCACCAGACTGGCGCATCACTGGAAACTTTAGAAAGACGCTAAAAGCCTTGCTGCGGTCGTGGATGGGTCCGGAACGATCGGAGAGCCACCGGCGCACCGCGTTCATTTAGACCCCGCTCTTTCAAGGCGAACCCTCCCTTTTTTCTCTCTTAGCATTTCGTGTCTGAAAGAAACGGGCCCCTCCGCAACGAAAAGCGTCCATGTAAATGATGTCTAGTGCGTTTAGCAGCGCGGGACACTATCGTTCAGTCTACCATCAACTCGCAGTGTGGCGAATTGCAGTCGGCACGCAGCCGACGCAATCAGGTCCAAATTTCAAGCTCGGTTTAGTCCGACGTCTGACATGGTTTCTTGGAGTACACAGAGATGGTAACGGATACGAGGGTATTATGACGATGCACTCCTGTTTATCGGGGGGTTGTAACATGGCTGAGATGGAACAGATGAGAGCAACGAGGGTCTGTGGGTGAGATCACTTGCACAGCTGGAGCGCTGATCTGGAACCGGCTCAGGTTTTTGATTGTAAACGGTCGAACCTGAATCCGAAACCTAATCGGCCTTCACACTGCTCGCCTCCCCCCCCCCCCCCCCTTCCCACCACCCTCCGACCGCCGCTGACTGACATGCTTTGGAAATTCAATTTCTCTGCAATCTATTCAGATCAAATTAGAACCTTTTGTTTGTACTGCTATCTCCGCTCTCTTCAGGCTTTTTTTCTTTTTTGCAAAGCGGGCAGAAATGGCTAACCGCTAATAAGCTCGAGGGTAAGAAATGCAATACAGCTGTCCGCTCTCCTCGCTTGGAAATGAGCTAAATCTGTATTATCCTATAAAAAATGTTTGTTGTGATTGGCCCGTTCTCGTCCTTTCTATAGAATGGGGGGGCAGTCACATGTTCGGTTCCGTGATTACCAATAGATACAATGCCCGCGACCAGTGGTTCTCAACGTGGAGTCCAGGGACCCCCAGGGGTCCTTGAGGCGGTTCCAGGTGGTCCCCTGCTAAATAATTGATAGTTAATTATCAATCATCTGGGTCCCAGAGATAAACATTGTATGAAATGGGGTTACTTGGCCTAATTAATATCAATGGGGGTCCTTGACATAAAACAATGGTTGAGAACTACTGTTCTTGACTAATTCTTAATCAAACGTAGCCATAATTCTTCCCGAGTGTTCCTTTACAGCCAAATAAAAAGGTCTGCTGCAAAGAAAAATAACAGCGACCACAAAAAGCAGCAAACAGAAATAACCAAGACCACATGTAATGAGTATGAAACAAATTAACCATTATGGCAGAAGGTATGCCCCCCTTTTCCCTTCTCTATCTCCAATACATCTGCTCTATCATACAATCTAATCTACGGGAAGGTTTGAGCCAAGAGCAATATTCACAGAACGGTGCGTTCTCTGTGTGTGTGTGTGTGTGTGTGTGTGTGTGTGTGTGTGTGTGTGTGTGTGTGTGTGTGTGTGTGTGTGTGTGTGTGTGTGTGTGTGTGTGTGTGTGTGTGTGTGTGTGTGTGTGTGTGCGCGTGCGTGTGCTTCGCCTGCTTCAGCCGATGGCGTATTCATGAGGTACAGCGAACAAATGAATTGATTTGGAAGGGGTATTTTCTTTTTTTATTATTCATCACTGACATGCTGTTATTAAATTCCTATATTTGCAACGTGAAGCTGACATGACACGAAAGCTAAAACTGCATTTGCGGAATTGCGGTGGACAGCCGCGCGGCCATTACAGCATGTGGGACCTATACGTAACGGCGAGAATGAACTTGATATGCACCTTTAAAACTCGCATTTCTCCACGAGGGAAAGAGATTTCTCGAAGCCTTGTGTATAGACGCAAAAGGAAAAGAAAAGGGGGGAGAAAAAAAAAAGAAGAAACGTTCACTTTGTTTGTTTTGACATATGGTAGTGTTAAAATGGCCTGCCATTGTGGAGCCATTTGCCTTGTCAGAGATTTCTTGAGAAACCAGAAAATGTATTTGCTGTTAGGTTATGGATCATGCACGAGTCTTCATCACGAAGGGCTGTCGTTTAGAATTAAAAGGAAAACGCTTTTCCATTTGCTCTGATAGCCTGCTACGTTTAGGCCTATAAATGTGTGTGCGTGTGTGTGTGTGTGTGTGCGTGTGCGTGCGTGCGTGCGTGTGTGTGTGTACTTATGTGTGTGGTGGAGTTAGCTAGCTATATGTGCTGGAATCTTTATAACATAACAAAACCATATTGACTTGGAAAATGCATATTTCTTGTATTCATTGCAAATTCCAAGCGGACTCCACCCCACTAAACATGTACAGAATTCCACAAAACCGCCTCATGGAATAAGAAGTCTGGTAAAAAAAAGAAAAGAAAAAGGCCTTCTATTCCAAGAGAGTTCTATGAATGCTAATATTGGTATTGATTATGTATTACCAGTCCTGCCCCCCACCCCGTCTCTTTCCTTCTCATCAAAGCCAGTCATCTCATTCTCTATAATTACTTTCACATGGACAGGGGGGCACGAGGAGCAGGTTTCATCAGCCGCTCTCGTCTGTCACCTAACCCATTCAGACCCGAGGCCTACATTCTACAAATGTCTTCTAAATAATAACAGTCCTCTGAAAAACTTGCTATTTATCAGTGGTTCTCAAACTTGTTCATGTCAAGGACCCCCAAAATCATTATGTAGTTGGCCGCCGACCCTTATCTCAAAATATTTTGTTCCAGGGACCCCCCAGAAGAAAAGATTTGAGTTAAAAATGTTTTGATGATTTTCACGATTTTTCAAAAATGGCAGATTTAGCTATATCTGCTATTTTTGAATAGCTTAAGTATAAAAAAATGGTTAAAAGTGGTTAAAAAATTATTGTGACACAGATGCTCTCCCGGCTTTAATGGGCTAAGGAAGACAGATGGGGGAGTCGTTCGTACGCATGTACATTTCTACACAGGGTCTTCAGAAACCCATACATTAGTGCTACCTGGGTTCACTGCAAAGGCTGCGCTGGTTTCCTGCACGGCGAGATCAGATTCACCCCCCCCCCCCTTTGATTTTTTAACTTGTAATGCAGGCCCGGCCAGCTGCTGAAGAAGTGTCAACACGGTTTGGTTTTGATGCCGTAGAGTAGAGGGAGCCCCACGGTGAATTGAGTGGAAGAATGTATTTTACAGGCCGCCGTGAACCTTGCACGTTTAACGTTGCGCTTTCTTTAAAGTGGCTCTGGAAAAAGTGCCTGCTCGATGCATGTGTCCATTTTTTTTTATTGCATTTGTAAAATAAAGTAACGTTTAATATAATTTATGTGTGTAATATGCCTACATATAAAGCACTAGCCAGCATCAATACATAAGTGCGGTATTAAACGTGCTGTAATTGATATTTTCTTTATTAAAATTAGTGTTCAGTAACAGGGGCCTTCCCATCTCTCCAGGGGCCTATTAAACGAAAGGGGAATTAAATAAGCCTGGATTTAAGTCAAATCCAGGTTTGGTCTGGTCCGTACAGCCTGGTTTATTCCATGAACGCCATATAGTGTTAACAGAGTGACAATGACATATCACATGAGTCATTGTGAAACAATTATGATTCATGGTCACACACTATTTCAGTAATATATTTAAATTGATTATGTCTTATTGTATTTATTTCATTTTATTTGAATGGAGGGTCATTAAAATGAGTCCACATACAAACATATGTGTTGAATTAACTGTGGAAAAAGTCATTGGTTTAAGATTGGAGTCATTGGACTAACAGCTATATCACAAAACTTGAAGAACAAAGCACTGGATTAATTAAGCTTGGCTGTTAGCCTGGTCCGGACCAGGCTAACTTCACAGCTAAATTGCCATGGTAACTAAAGTAGGATTGCGTACTTTCTTTCGTGAAATCTAGTCATGGATAAACGTATCCAGGGTGAACTGGCTAAACTAATCTGGCAAGATAATTCAGCTTTCATGAAACCGATTCATCGCAAATCCTGGCTAAATTAAGCCAGGATAGGTGTTAAATCCAGGCTAAGGGCGCGCTCCCACCAAGAGTTGGCTGGCCGCTGTTTGCAGAATCTGCCAATGCATTGTCAATGCAAATGCGTTGATTCACGCAAGAGCAGATTTTTCCGCTAGTCGCGCAGACCTTGCGTTTATCTGCTCTCCGCGACTAAGCATAAAACTGCTGGAGGCAGGCGCTGATTTTCTCCCTCTGTCCAATCGGGTGAGTCGAAGGCGGACCGTCTCAAGACTCAGGAAGCAACATGGTGCTCAAGGCAGCAGGCACAGGCGGTGCGGGCTACGGGGAGGCTCCTGAAAGTGAGTGACAGGCGCGACACTCCCGTTTTTTAGAATCCGCTGGCTGCAAAAAACTGTGGCCGCGCACAACCTGCGTTTAACAGCGGCCAGCCAACTCTTGGTGGGAGCGCGCCCTTAACCCCTAATTCTGCTTTCGTGAAATAGGCCCCAGTTCTTTAGTAAACAAAATCTTCAGTTTCGGGATACCAATTTCATCCAATCAGGAGAGCTCGTACAGGATAAACAATTGAAACGGGAAGTGATGAAACAAAAACAACGAATGAGCAGACACAATCGGAACTGGAACACTATAACATTGAGGTTGAGGAATGGGTTATTCTCTCTCCTGATTGGGTGAAATTGTCAACCCACCTGAGAATGTATGTCTGTTTACTGTTTAAGAGTTGAACAAACATAATACTATTGCAGTGATTACTGTGGGAATATAAAGCTATAACCTTTTAACTAACAACACCTTTAATATTATAATTACTAGCTCTGTTATGCTGAGTTTTGCTGACAATACCACTGCGTATTATTTCAATTTGTTTCAGGTTATCGTGTACGCGCGCTTTGGTATGTTTTTTCCCTGCTATATGCGATACCTCTGGAGAAGCTCGAGGGCCTCAGATTATCCAAAACTATCACAATGCCAAGATCATATTAGCCCTCACTGACTTCCAAAGGGACAAACATGATCTTAGCAATGAGATGTTTCTGGTTAACCGGGCCCTGGGCACTGGGCATGTGCGGTTCCATTTAATATTGGCTATATACCTGCTCGACTCCCGGGCCAAGGGGGGGGGGGGTGAATCTCCTGACATGTTTCGCATTATCTTCCCAATATCCTGTACAGAAAATGGATTAGTCTACAAATCAAGCAAATACAAAACAGCACAGATCAGCCACGCATGCAGCGCGGAGAGGACTATTCACTGGGTATACCAGCGCACAACCAACCACACATATTTGCTTTCCCCGCTTCCAAATCATTCCGATCGTTCTTTCGGCGCTCGAGTCGAAAAACTGAGTGCGGTGCAGAGTGAGACAGAGAGGGGGGGTGGGGGTGGGGGGGGGGGGGAGAAAGGAGCAGTGGTGGAAGTAAAAGTATCAATACTGCAATGTAGAAGTACTCCGTTACTAGTAAAAGTCCGGATTTCAAAATTGACTTGAGTAAAAGAACAAAAGTATTGGTATCAAAATGTACTTAAAGTATCAAAAGTAAGGCGGTTACACACCGACGCTTTTTCGCTTCGCTTTTTCGCTTTTTCGCTCCATGTAAGCTTGCATTGACTTTATAAGGTTTAAAAAAAAAACATATTATTCGCATGAAAAAAATCGCCCCGGTGTGTAAGGACCTTTAAAGTACTAAAATGTTTTTCAAATAGCCTAGGTATAAAATAGGGCTAACGTGGTTAGTGTATGTTTTATAATGTAATAATGTATATCTCCAAAGTAACTAGTAACTAAAGTTTTCAAATAATTGTAGAAGTAAAAGTATAGACAATTGGAAATACTCCAGTAAAGTAAAAGTACCTCAAAATTGTACTAAGTAAGTACAGTACTTGAGTAAATGTACTTAGTTACTTTCCACCACTGGAAAGGAGTGAGGCCATCATGGTATATAGCAGGAGACCCCGAACGGAGTGGAGCGGGCGGGACCACCCGTAAGGATCAGATAAGGGCCGTGTGTGGCAAGCCTGGCCCAAATCAGCATGGCACTTGGAAATTGACGTTAGTAGTCGGGTTATAGGGTAGAGGAGAGAGCGACGCGGGGCAGAGGGGGCGGACGGACGGACGGACGGACGGACAGACGAAAGGTCCCCCCCCCTCTCCCAGCCCTCCTTTAAAACTATACGACCACACTGTTCACCCCGTAATAGATTTCAGCAGGTTTTCTGCTCTCTTCGGCACTTGTTTATTATTGTTCCAAATGACAGAGTGCAGAATATATGGAGGGGGGGGCGAGAGGGGCAGGGGTGTGTGCGTGTGTGTGTGTGTGTGTGTGTGTGTGTGTGTGTGTGTGTGTGTGTGTGTGTGTGTGTGTGTGTGTGTGTGTGTGTGTGTGTGTGTGTGTGTGTGTGTGTGTGTGTGTGTGTGTGCACGCATGCACGTTTGTGTGTGTGGGGTGAGGAGGAGGGGGGGGTCGCACACACTGAAAACAATCATCGACGTCAAAGTCGAGTACGCCAACTGTCACTCCAAAGACAGGAGGCTGAGGTCTGGTGTGGCAGCTCAGCTCAGCAGGTTTACGGATAAGCCACATATCCTGGGGATGCTGTCTGCCTGTCTGTCTGTCCGTCCGTCCGTCCGTCCGTCCGTTTCTTCCAGAAACACGGCCTGCCATGATTGCTAGCACTCAGGCAGTGGTGGACAAAATAGACTATGCTCATTCCAGTACTTGAGTCAAAGTATATAAATACTTATGGTCGAATATTATTCCGCAAGTGCTGCCATGTTTTACCATTGAGCTAATAGATTCTGCCTCCTCGCTCGGGGGACTACGCCGAATCTCGACCATCAGGTGTCAGATCCGGTGTCTAGTCGTGACCTTTGACACAATCTAAGTGTCTCCATAGAAGAGCCAGGAGACAAAATACAACCACGTCAATCGTATAAGTTATATTGTATTAACATGCTCTACCATACAGATTGGACACAATCACATTGTATTAATTAAAAAGAAGTTACATAGTGCCGCTGTTTAAGTATTCCAAAGTACACATTTAGACACTTTACCAAAACATTCAAAGATTTTCCATGAAATGCTCCCAAGAAATATCAATAATGGTGACAACAGCAGATCTACAAGCTTGACGCGTTGTCCGTCCACCCCCCCCCCCCCGAGTGTCTCGCAGCTCACAGCCCGCCATGATTACTACACTTACACAAAGGGGCCCACACACACACTGGCACACATACACACACACACACTTTAAAAAACATCCTGAGCGTGTTTGAGGATGTTTTTTTTTGTTTGATTATTGGTGCAAAGGGGGGGGGGGGGGTGAAAAGGGGTACACAGCCCCCCCCCCCCCCCACTTGTACAACCACAGGTTAGGATTCAGAGTCCCTGGTAAAGGCTCGCCAACCACACACCACCGTTGAAACGGCGAGATCCGTTCTCTCGGCTGAGGATAATAAAGCCTCATTTTTGCTTAGTTGCGCGCACCGAAAATAGCCGATCTACATTAACCCATTTAGACTGGGAAAGAATCTGTCATTTTTAGATTTCTTTGGCTATTCAAAAATAGCAGATCTACAAGCTCAGAGCTACGAGCTTGTAGATCTGCCATTTTTGAAGAAAGAAAAAGTTGTGAAAATCTTTGAATATATTTATATACATTTTTAACTTAAATCTTTGCTTCTGGGGGGTCCCTGGAACAAAATATATTGAGATGGGGGTCTGCGGCCAAATACATTTTGGGGGTCCTTGACATGAAAAAGCTTGAGCACCGGCACTGATATATAGCAACATAAGTAAAAAAAAAAAAAAAACTGTTAGGATTTAGAAGACATTTGTAGAAAAAATTGCAGATCTACAAGCTCATAGCGCGGCACTCAGTGCCGCACTATGAGCTTGTAGATTTGTTATTTTTGAATAGCCAAAGAAATCTAAAAATGACAGAGACTATTTCCCGGTTTAAATGGTTTAAACTCACAACACGTTGCAGCGCGTATATAAATTGGGCTGAACTTTGCTATGTCATCAAATAGATAAGCACCAACACAGTGAACTCATTTAAAGGTAGGGTAAGTGATTCTCTTTGGTTAGAATAAATGTTAAATAGCTCTATATTGCTCAGAGTCTGCTATGTCTCTCCAGAAAATGCATTTTCAGATCGGGATACCAATTTTGTCCAATCAGGATGGAGAACTCAGTCACACAGTCACAGATTAAACAAGTGAAATTGGAAGTGATGACACTAAGAAATGAGCAGACACAATTGGAACTGGAACACTAAAACTGAAGCCGATAAATGGGTACTCTTCTGATTTGCTGAGATTTTGTCACCTATACCTGAAAATGTATTTTCTGTTTATTAAAGAGCTGGAGACACATGGGAGACTCCTGTTACTGAACAAACACTCTATAGCAATGATTAATATCACAATAAAGAGCTTTAACCTTTTAATAAAATGTTTTGTTTTAACCAAAAAATATCACTTATCTACTGTGAGAGTTTATAGAAAATTAGTTCACACTGAGTACATTGCTTTTAATGGCATAACAATATACATTACATTACATTACAGTCATTTAGCAGACGCTTTTATCCAAAGCGACTTACAATAAGTGCATTGCATTCAATCTGCTGTCCATCGT
Organism: Gymnoscopelus braueri; assembly: GCF_963280865.1. Classification (NCBI taxonomy): domain Eukaryota; kingdom Metazoa; phylum Chordata; class Actinopteri; order Myctophiformes; family Myctophidae; genus Gymnoscopelus; species Gymnoscopelus braueri. The sequence continues at coordinate 47,869,182 of NC_137621.1, read as the reverse complement.
ATATCATACACGTCTCACTCACTCACTCACTCACTCACTCACTCACTCACTCACTCACTCACTCACCCACCCACCAGTGGTGTAAAGTAACTAAGTCCATTTACTCAAGTACAATGTTGAGATACTTTTTAACTACTTTAATGGAGTATTTCCAATACTTTTACTTCTACTCCATTACATCTCAGAGGCAAATATTGTACTTTTATTCCACTACAATTATTTGAAAACTTTAGTTACTAGTTACTTTGCAGATATAAATGATTACATTATAAAACATACATTAACCACTTTAACCCTATTTTATACATAGTCTATTTGAAAATAGCCGATCTACAACCTCACAATGCGTCGCATCGCGACGCGTTGTGAGATGGTAGATCGGCTATTTTCAAACATTTTAGTACTTTTACTTTTGGTACTTTAAGTACAGTTTGATACCAATACTTTTGTACTTTTACTCAAGTAAATTTTTAATTCTGGACGTTTACTTGTAACAGAGTATTTCTACATTGCAGTATTGATACTTTTACTTAAATAGAAAATATGAGTACTTTTTCCACCACAGTCAGTCAGTCAGTCAGTCAGTCAGTCACTCACTCACTCACTCACTCACTCACTCACTCACTCACTCACTCACACACACATGCACGCAGGGCCGCAGACAAATAGCCGCGGGTCTAAGTGGCTTTAGCGCTTTCAAAGTGTTTGTTCCCCAGCCTATACCGCATTGTCAGATTAATGACAGGCCCTTCTTTAGTCCTTTCTAATTGAGATGGGATTAAGTGACTCCACGGGGTCTAACTCAGCCACAGCTCAGCCCTCTCCATAGTCTCCACCAAGGAGGCCGCGTGTTTGCATTTGTATCAACAACAAACTCAGCCACAACCCCTGTACAACTTAACCACTTAAGCCCTGTTGTATACTAGCTCAAATAGCTCAAACAATGTCTCGCTTTTATGTTGTTGAAAATAGCTGTTAACCCATAAAAGACCTGAGGCCGAAGATCTACAAATGTCTTCTAAAACTGTTTTCTGGAAAACGTATCTTGCTAAATCAGTGGTTTTTCGTCAAGGACCCCCAACATTATATGTATGATGGGGGCTGCGGACCCCCATCTAAAAAAAAAATGTTCCAGGGACCCCCAGAAGCAAAGATTTGAGTTAAAAATGTTGGCTTTAAAAAAAAACTAGTAGATCTACAAGCTCATAGCATGCCGCGAAGTGACGCGCTATGAGCTTGTATAGACTATCTGCTATTTGTGCGTAGCCAAAGTATAAAATAATGCTTTTTTAGCTCATATAAAATGACACAGATGCTTTCCCGGATTGAATGGGTCAAGCCCTGTTTTATAGCTCAAATGTCTCATTTTTACGTTGTTGAAAATAGCTCAAATAGCTATAAGCTCACAATGCATTGCTTGTAGATCTGCTATTTCTGAAAAAAGGTTAGAACATTTTAGACATTTCAAACATTTTGAAAAATTGTTGATTTCAGTCAGCAGTACACTGATGGATTGGATTAAATTGAATTAGTAATGTAATGCCCTTGGAGCTGATAGTCATTAACACAACGCACACAGCGTGAATTCTGGGAGTATAGTAAGACAAAAAAATCCTACATAAAATCCATTTCACTACAGTTATCAAACAGCGCCTACGATGAGAGGGGAAGAAAACGTAGCGACACTGGCATTTAGCATTTTGAAAGCTCATAAAACATATATTTATCCCAAAGCATTTGATGAAAGTCCAACGGAATTAGATCGGCTTCAGACCGTTGGGAATCAGAGGCGCAACCTGATCCACTGGCTTGATCAGCAACAATCACATTGTCTAAACATCACTGCTCGCCACCAGAAAACGGACCCAGAGTCTCTTTAGCCAAATGGCGAAACAGTATATACCAACATTCATCTCCCCCACCCCTTTCTTCTTTGCCTGGGCCTGAATGGTTGCATTTCACTGCTGATTTAATAGAAATGAAACAGGATGGATTTGGGGATATTTCATTAATCTGCCTTCCTCTTTTCAGTGCGGCGGAAATTAAAGAGAATACGAGTTTTCTTCCCTCGTCAATTGGGCTCGGTGACTATGACTGCCAGTGATTACTCTCTCTCTCTCTCTCTCTCTCTCTCTCTCTCTCTCTCTCTCTCTCTCTCTCTCTCTCTCTCTCTCTCTCTCTCTCAGTCTCTCTCTCTCAGTCTCTGTCTCTCAGTCTCTGAAAAGTTAAGACCCAATTAGTCACCCAGATTCCTGGCTTATCCCTGGGCTCACTGTGGAGGATGTGTATTCGGACCCCCCCACCCCACCCCACCCAAACCCCCCCGGGGTGCTACAGGTGCTAACCCCCCTAACAGCATCACAGACACCAGTTCCTTGTATTGTAACAAAGCTGAGGTAATTAACACGTTATTATAATACGTCCACGTCCGTGGAGCGCATAATGCAATTATACTGTCAAATCTGTTCATTTCACTCTGAGTGTGCACAAATGTAACCAAATGGACCCCGTATTTGGTTACATTTGGTACGCACTCAGAGTTACAAATGGAATTAAATTAATTTTGCTTTTTAGCTAAGGATATATGCAGTGGTGTAAAGTAACTAAGTACATTTACTCAAGTACTGTACTTAAGTACAATTATTTGAAAACTTTAGTTACTGATTACTTTGCAGATATAAATTATTATATTATAAATCAAACATTAACCATTTTGGCCCTATTTTATACATAGGCTGTTTGAAAATAGCCGATCTACAAGCTCACAACACATCGCGATGCGATGCATTGTGAGCTTGTAGATCTGCTATTTTCAAACATTTTAGTACTTTTACTTTTGGTACTTTAAGTATATTTTGATGCCAATACTTTTGTACTTTTACTAAAGAAACATTTTTGAACACAGGCCCTTTACTTGTAACGAAGTACTTCTACATTGCAGTATTGATACTTTTACTTGAGTAGCGTGGTATTGCTACTTTTACTTTTACATAGTACTTCTTCCACCACTGCCATTTGAACAGACTCTATTATTATGTACTGTTGTTTTGCTTTAGTGTGTGGTATGTAACAGTTTTTTTGCTCAGGGACACACATTTTTGCATCAGGAGCCAATATATCAAATAACAACATATTCCTCTCTCCTTCGTGGGCCTATCAGAACATCTTAACATGTCCACTGGTTGAGACTATTGGTTCCTGAGGAATTCTACTATCTTATGTAAATCATTTTGCCATTCAATTCACAAATGATAAGTTGCTGGGGTTTATAGAGCAGTAGACTATAGACTACAAGTGCCGTCTGTTTTCATTCTGAAAGGCCCTCCACTATAAACAGCTTGCATCTATTGACTATCTTTTCTTATTGTCCGATTCTTTTTTATTATCAGCATATCTCACAGATTTTTCTCATAAATGCACATTTAAATCGGTATTGCATTAAGCGTAATGTAACCAAGCAAATCAAATTGAGGGCTATGACTTAAAGAATGCCCTCGTTCTTATTGAATTACCTAAACTTCGATAAAAATCTCGAGCACTTACGTGCCAATAACAACATGCTGAGAGGGGGGCTTTCATTTGAAAGGGAGCAGTTTTTTGGGGTTGAGTAAAGGTTTTACAGCATTATATGGCGATTGTTTATTACAACAGCTATGCGGGCCCGGGTGAAACGGGGTCTATTTTAGGCATGAAGTGTCTTTAACAGCGAAGAGAAATGGGCGAATTCCATCCATTAGGCAGAGAAATCGTGCCCGATTAACAGGATAACGGCATTAAAAGGATGATTAAATAAATATCTATGCCTGGGCGCGGGGCCCCGCTGTGCGTCTGCTCTGCTAAAGAACAACATTTGTCTTTCCGATTAAAAGTACATTGTGATGATTATTTGGGGGTTTCTCGAAAACAAACTCGGTAATTCAATTTTCGACAGATTGCGCCGTAAAAAAAAAAAAGCCCTTCTCTTCCTCTCTCTGCTGCATGGGAAGAAGAAGACGAAGGAAAAAAATAGGGGGGAAATATGGAACTTGACCCCGTAAAGCTCCTGGGAGGAACCGCGCAAGAACCCCGGAGAGCTAGAGGGCACAACTTTGACAGGTTTTTTTTTTCTCGAAAGCCACGGAGCCATAGACGTTAATATGCATTTCCAGGATTATTGAATTATTGTATATGATAAACCTTTCTCTGAGAATGTACAGTATTAGCTGCAGGTTTATATGCAGAGGGAGGGGGGAGAGGGGGGTCGATCCCCCTTCCATGCTCCAGTTACCCCTAATGATGGTAATTATTACATGGCTTAACCGTAATGCTGGATTGATTCTCAGGGCTCCTGAATAACCCCCTCCTCGCGTTGGCACGACGCACCGACGGACCCCTTCCTCCGCCGACCCAACAAAGGGCACGTTGAGTGCATGGGGGGGGGGGGGGGGGGGGGGGAGCTTGTGAAACAAACGCACCCCTCGCCCTCTGGGGGGTGGCGGGGTGGGGGGGGGTCCTCCGGGAGCGCGCACTCGCTCGCTGGCAGCCTCTTGTGCGAGTGTTTTCGACTGGGGTTAATACCCGAGCCGTATAAAGACGGGATTAGGGCCCGGGCTTACACACAACACGGAAAGAAAATTGAATGTTTGGGGGGGAATATGTGGCTAATTCCATTCTGTCATCGGTGGATATTAAAGATTATTACCTGGCACGTTGAATTATTTGCGCATCACAATGGTGGCACTGTTACAATCGCCTTTAATTTCCAGGTGGCAGAAGTGACTGAGGAGTTTTAGCAGAGTATTATAGTCTCATATCAGCCCGCCCCCCCCAGCCAGAAGACCTTCAGGTTTTTCATGGATTTGTATCCTTTGTCAAAGTAAAGCTACTTCAGTAAAAAACCCTGAGCGTTAATTTAACTCAGAGAATGTACAAAATGGATTTTGTACATTCTCTGAGCTACAAGTGGATACATTAACGCTGAGGGAGTCCACAATCTGAAGTCCACAATCACCAGACGCAGCTCCACTGATCATGTTCAACCCAGATTTGGCACAAACAAGGGAATGAACTCGTTCTCATGCTATGCAACAAAAATGTGGAATGCCCTACCAAAAGGAGTAAAGGAGCGTAAAACCCTACTCACTTTCAGAACAGCCCTAAAAAAAACACCTTCAGGGGGCTGCAATTCCAAACTGGCCCCTGTCAAAGTCTTAAACTAACCCCCCCCCCTCCCCTCCTCGAACTGTTTATTGTACATATTTCTTGTTTTTCATAACAGTAACCTGTACGCTGATTATGACGTTCTGCATAGCAGTGTATATCTGTCTGTTTTCTTAAGGATTTTACTGTGTGGCCATAAAATGAAATTAGGAGTGACTAGAACAGCGGTTCTCAAGTGGGCTCCGGGTACCCCCCAGAGGTCCCTGAGGGGGTCCCATGGCGGTCCCCAGCAAAACGAGGAACCATTGATTTCACTATGACGGCATTTCGCCCCTCTAGAATTGAACCTTATGAGAGAATAAAGGACTATTCAGAGATCGTAGGTTTCACTATCTCCTCACCAACTGTCTCAGAATAGATCGTTGTAGAGTGATACTATGTCTGATCTAACAAAACTCTTCTCTTATGGGGTCACTGTCACAAAATATACATCTATTTGAATCAGGGTCCGCTGCCTAATACGTGTCCATTTGGCGCTCCTTGACATGAAAACGTTTGAGAGCTAGTGGACCAGAAGATGTGGTAGACAAATGCATCCCACCACTTAAAACGACTGTACTTTTTATTTATTATTATATATTTTTGGGGCTTTTTCTGTCTTTATTGATAGGAAAGTAGGCTGACAGGAAATGGGGAGAGAGGTGACACACACACACACACACACACACAGCAAAGGACATCGGGATCAGGAGTCGAACTTGCGACACGCTGTCACGCTGGATTACCAGCGTATGTGGTATGCTCCTAAACAACTGTATTTCTGAACATTGAAATAGACTGAAAAATATACTCATATTTTATATATATATTCATATCGGACTGGAAACTCAGGAGTGCAACCCCTCCAGGCCCTTGCCCGTCAGGGCCCAGACAAAGAAGTCCCCTCTGTCGATTTCAAAATGTACTTAAAGTACCAAAAGTAAAATAACTAAAATATTCTAAAAGATCTACAAGATCTACAAGCTCACAACGCGTCGCGATGCGACACGTTGTGAGCTTGTAGATCGGCTATTTTCAAATAGCCTAGGTATAAAATAGGGCTAAAGTGGTTAACGTATGTTTCATAATATCATCATTTATATCTGAAAAGTAACTAGTAATGTAAGTTTTCAAATAATTGTAGTGGCGTAAAAGTACAATATTTGCCTCTGAGATGCAGTGGAGTAGAAGTAAAAGTATTGAAAATTGGAAATACTCAAGTAAAGCACAAACACCTCAAAATCGTACTTAAGTGTACAGCACTCAAGTAAATGTACTTAGTTACTTTCCACCACTGCATATATATAGGCTCTTTGGCACCTGTGCTGGATTAAGGTGGGGGTTGAGTGGGGATCGGGGTGGAGAGAGAGAGGAGAGAGACCACCGCACCGCCGGTAGCTAGACGGAGTTAAGCTTTTAGATTGGGTTACCCCAGAGGGGGCGGGGATCGAACGCTGGCCAGGTGCTGTGTGGGTAATACCTCCCAGATCTCCCAACAATCTGGTTCTGTTTCCTTGCTGCCCGCACCGCGCCGTGCCGCTCCGCTCCGCACTCTCCTCCTTCCTCCTCCTCCTCCTCATCGTCGTGCCCCCCCCTGGGGTCCTTGGTGGTGTGCCATCAACAGTTGGTATTCATCTGGAGACCTCCCCTTCCCAAGTTGAAACGATGATTTAATATCAGTTTTTTTTTTTTTGGACGTACGGTTTTAGTGTATAGAAGCTGTCTGGCAGAAACCAGCTAACTCCTTTTTTCAGCTTTTTTTTTCTTCATAAATCACTACCATTGAACACCCTTTACATCTGTGTGTTGATAAAAAAAAAATTGGAACCAATGAAAAGTATTAAAAAACTCCATTGGATCCTCAAACTTTCTGCTAAACCAGCTAACTCCACCAATGGGGGGTGGAGTTAGCTGGTTTTGCTGACTCCAGGCTCCACCCCCTTTTGACCTCCAACCTCATTGTGAGCTTGGAGGTAATTTTTTTTTTCATTTTCTGACATTTTGTCTGATAAGGCAGTAAGTGGTTCCCAAACCACTGTGCTCGATACCCAAAAGAGAAATGTGATGTCTCCCCGGGACCCGAACTATAGTTAAAATAGCCGATTTAAAGCTCACAACACTTATTTTCACTCATTCTTAAAAGTATCTTCTTCCCCTCTAATTAATGGATTTTCTTATTTATTTGTATCATTCTTTTGAAAAAAGAATGATACAAAAAAAATATTTTTTTTGAAAATCTTTTGGAATAAGAATTAAAAACAAGATGTAGGAAACCAAAAAATAAGGGGTATTTACTCCGTGACCCACACATGTTATGTCCTTCTCACACTGTTTGGGAAACAGTGTGATAAGGACTGAGAAGACCAGTGAAAGCTGAGGGCCACGGGCCCTGATATTGATCCAGCTGAATAGAGTTTGGCACTTAAATAGATGTTGGTCATGTTGGAAAGGCTTTGGTTTGGGTTGGGTCCAGGCTCAAAAAAGGGAAAAAAAGGAAATATGTACCATGTCTTTATATATAAGCAGTGGTGTCAAGTAACTAAATACATTTACTCAAGTACTGTACTTAAGGTACTTTACTTTACTGGAGTATTTCCAATTGTCTATACTTTTACTTCTACTCCACTACATCTCAGAGGCAAATATTGCACTTTTACTCCACTACACTTATTTGAAAACTTTAGTTACTAGTTACTTTGCAGATATAAGTTATTACATTATACAACATACATTAACCACTTTAGCCCTATTTTATACCTAGGCTATTTGTAAATAGCCAATCTACAAGCTCACAACGCGCCGCATCGCGACGCGTTGTGAACTTGTAGATCTGATATTTTCAAACATTTTAGTATTTTTACTTTTGGTACTTTAAGTGCATTTTAATACCAACACACTTTTGTACTTTTACTCAAGTACATTTTCAATTCCCGACTTTTACTTGTAACAGAGTAGGCTACTTCTACATTGCATTATTGATACTTTTACTTAAGTAAAACATTTGAGTACTTTTTCCACCACTAAGCTATATATAGCCTACTATTTCTTTTAAATGTGGTTGGTGTTGTTTGTATTGGGATATTTGTCACTGCACATTTGCACGTGCGTGAAGTTTGTCCTCTGCATGTACCCGTCCCATCCTAACTACTACGAGCAGTGGACGCTGTTAATGCACCTGGGGAGCACTTAGGGGTTAAGTGTCCTGCTCAAGTGTCCGGGGACCCCCAGGGGTCCTTGTTGGAGGGGTTCCAGGGGGTCCCCAGCAAAATGTGTTACTGTGGCTATTTAAGAACAGCAGATATACAAGCTCTGCTATTTTTGGAACATTTTCGAAAAATCGTAAAAGTGGTTGAAAAATCTTGAATAATTTTGAATTATTTAACACAAATCTTCTCTTGTGGGGGGTCCCTGACACAAAACATTTTCAGATGGGGGTCCGTTGCAAAATATATATCAATGTGGGGGTCCTTGGCACGAAAACGTTTGAGAAGCACTGTTTTATGGGGTGTGCACACAATTGATTCCAGTTCCGATCAGGTCTTCCTGGCGGCAGTTATTATCAGGTCTGAGTCGAGCGCTACTGTCAGTCACCTCTTTTATAAAACCATAAAACATGGCAGCGGCTAAACGGAATCAAGATCTGTTTGCTACGACTCAGATGATGCTTGATTGCTCCCAGCCTTAGTCTGGCGGGCCATGGTCTGGGGCAACATGCTAGCTGAAGCCTCTGGAAGCAGAAACACATGGCGACGCGCACGTCATCTCACCCACAGCACATTCCCCTCCCCCCCTGTTTTGATTTATCGGCGACAATGGCACTCACGTCGACGTGAGAGTTGAGGCGTTATGGATCTACGGGCGTGTTCCTCAACCCAGATGGACTATCAGAAGCTCGATATAGGGTGGACTTGTATGAACGCTGAGCTAACGAGGAGAATATTGCCGTGTAGGTTCATCTGACCTTCCTGCTTGCTTGTTGTATTTATTTTTAGGCCTACGTGGTGGAAAAAGTATTCAATTGCTTTACTTAAGTAAAAAGTATTAATACTGCAATGTAGAAATACTCTGTTACAAGTAAAAGTCCGGAATTCAAAATTGACTTGAGTAAAAGTACAAAGGTATTGGCATCAACATGTACTTAAAGTAAAAGTACTCATTATACAGAATGTCAGATTTTAAGTTTTCAAATGTATACAATTTTTTTTTAAATAGCCGATCTACAAGCTCACAATGCGTCGCATCGCAATCTAACTAGTAACTATAGTTTTCAAATATATGTAGTGGAGTAAAAGTACAATATTTGGATCCGAGATGTAGTGGGGTAGAAGTAAAAGTATTGGAAATTGGAAATACTCAAGTAAAGTAAAAATACCTCAAAATTGTACCGAAGTAACCAAATGTACAACCAAATGTACAACTTTATCATGAACATGCTCTGCTCTCTGGTGGGATCTAACTGCTGAGATTCACTCAGTCAGATCGGCAATCCCCAAGAACTAAATGGACCTCTGACCAGGGGAAGAAGGACCATACAACACGCTTAAGATGCACTTCCCTTCCTGGCGTATCTCATGTGACACTGACTGGCCGACTGGAAGTTTCCAATCAATTAATCAAATGCCAAGAACCCATTTTGGATGATCAAGGGACTTTTCATAAAGGAGACTTTTAGATTGGGTTACCCCAGAGGGGGCGGGGATCGAACGCTGGCCAGGTGCTGTGTGGGTAATACCTCCCAGATCTCCCAACAATCTGGTTCTGTTTCCATTGGACAAGTAAATGTACTTATTTACTTTACACCACCGCATGTGACGAGAGAAGCTGTACCAAGGGATAGATTATTGTGAAACTAATACACAATCCTCAGTGTTAATTTAACTCTGAGAGTGTACAAAATGGAACCAATGGACCATTACAGGTCAATAGCTTTACATAGATGTGGGCAATATGTGATATCAACGTATAGGTCTACATAGGCGAGCACATACATTCTTGATGCTTCATTTCTTCTTCCATACAGCCAGGGTTTGTTTGTAAAAGAAAAACAGAGTGGGGACATTTCCATAACCACTTAAAGGGATAGTTCACCCCCAAAATAATTTTTTTTCTATCGATTAGTCACCCCATGGAGACTTGAATTCATGGATTCTTTTTTTTTATTTTGTCTCATTCCTAAGCCAATAATTTGATGACCGGCAGCGGTTCCGTTAGGAGACACAAAGAGTCTCCTTTGTGTCTCCTACCGGAACCGCTGCCTACCGGTCCGCTGGTCATCAAATTAGTCGTTTAGGAGTGCGACAAAAACAAAAAAATATCCATGAATTCAAGTCTCCATGGGGTGAGTAATCGATAGAAAATAATGTTTTTTTGGGGGTGAACTATCCCTTTAATCTCTACTTATTCATGTGACACAAATATACTCATTCAACACTATATGCTTATTTGTGTACAAGCTCAGCTATTTTGGAATTTGAAAACAAAGTTTTTCAAATTTTGACAAATTGTGCACATTTTCTTTAAAAAGAGGGAAGACAGGGTTAATGTGGTTAACGTACATATTGAATTAAATTGTTAAAATGTGATACTATCAAACATATCAGACCGTCTATATTTCCCAAAAGGAAATGTATGTATATAATTCAGTCTGACCAGAGGTAGGGATCAAACATATCCCATCTGCCATAGAGAATTAACCCTTTAAGACCGGGAACGCATCTGTGTGTCATGTTTAGATTTCTTTGGCAATTCAAAAATAGCATATATACAAGCTCATAGCAAGCTCATGCAAGCTCATAGCTATGAACTTGTAGATCTGCTATTTTTTTTTGAAAAATTGTGAACATTTTTGCAAATCTTTGAACATATATTTTTTAAGCGAACATTTTTAACTCAAATCTTTGCTTCTGGGGGATTCTACAAATGTCTTCTAAATCCTAACAGTTTTTTGAAAAAGCTTATGTTTCTATAATCAGTGGTTCTTTTTTTCTTTTCATATCAAGGACCCCCAAAATGATATGTATTTTGCCGCGGACCAGCATCTCAAAATATGTTGTTCCAGGGACCCCCGCAGAAGCAAAGATTTCAGTTACAAATGTTCGCTTTAGAATATATTTATATATTGAAATATTTACAGATCTACAAGCTCATGGCGCGGCACTCTAAAATGACACAGATGATGCTTTCCCGGGCTTAAAGGGTTAATGACCTGATTTTTTGGGGGGGGGGGTATCAAAAGCAGATGCACGGATCCCCCCCTTTGCTCATTATAAGTGTCTTACCAGCACCTTTGAGAGAACTCTTTATGTGAATGCACTTGCGCCCTCCAATGGTAACTCAGGCAGAGATGGTTTGATATTGACCCACTGCTGTCCAGGACACATGGGCGTCAATCGGGTATGGCAAGGTATGGCAGGTCCCATACCTTGGCTCCAGGGGAAAAAATCATGAATAGTAGCCTAATGCAGGTGTAGGACCATTGTGTTTGTATTGTGTTATAATGCATTGTTTTCTATGCATTTCGGGGGTTTTGGGGGGTTTGACCCTCCAAAAATAAAAAGTGTCCGCTTTGCCACAAGCCCAGGATAGGTGTCCCTTATTTTAATCTCTGGGAGTTGGCAACCCTAACCTTATCATACATTAGCTTTTGCTGAACTGACGCCACTGCCACGACATTGGACAAAAGCACCTGCACATCACATCAACACCTTTTTTCACAGGAGTCAATCTCCAACTCTCAACAGTAAATACATAAGTAAAAAACATATGAGCAAAATCTAAGATTGTTGTCGAAAGGGATTGAGTCGTATGTTAAAAAGCACCACGAGGGCTTATTTGAATAGCTCTGCGTCTTTCACACCTTTTACACATGGACAGGACTGCCACATGCATAAACATCAAAAGAGGGACACGTTGTCATCTTAATGCGCGGTTTTACATTCTAAATGTATTCAATCCGTCCTCCTCTCCGTCCGCGGCTGGACTGGCTTGTTTTGATAGAATAATTCTAGGTTCCATTATGCTCCTGCCACACGGCCCACCAAGAACGCGCTTTGAATGTTCTTGTAATTCTAAAGCGTGTTAAGTAGCACCTTTCTGCCGGGCTGCATGAAAGGAGAGTGTGGGGGGGGGGGGGCAAGTGCATGTTTTCTGCCCCTCTAATGTGTAAATGTGTTTCTGATTCCTAACTTGACGTACGGTCAGATGGCTCGGCCTGTGTGTGTGTGTGTGTGTGTGTGTGTGTGTGTGTGTGTGTGTGTGTGTGTGTGTGTGTGTGTGTGTGTGTGGTGTGTGTGTGTGTGTGTGTGTGTGTGTGTGTGTGTGTGTGTGTGTGTGTGTGTGTGTGTGTGTGCGTGCGTGCGTGCGTGCGTGCGTGCGTGCGTGCGTGCGTGCGTGCGTGCGTGCGTGCGTGCGTGCGTGTGCGTGTGCGCGCGTGCGCGTGTCTGTGTGTGTGTGTGTGTGTCTGTGTGTGTGACTGCACAGGCCCTCTTGATCCCACATATGACTGCCTGTAATCAGTAATTACTAGGATTGCTTGATGGATTCTCGTTATAATGAATGATTGATGACCGCTGAAAGCAAAGCACTGGGGCCATTTCTGCCCCCCCCCCCCTTTGACAGGCCTCCTTACGCAGCCAGCGGGATTCTATAGCGAGTGAATTGAAACCGTTTAAGTAGTATAACATGACTGGACGTGGGCTATAGTGGGGCTCAATAGCAGGTACGTCACTGCCATCTTCAAAATGGACACTTTGCACTACATATTCATGTGGGGCGAGATGACTGCCCCGGCAATCTGAACCGTTCCATTGACAGATGAGTGCTGTTAAAGTGGAGACATCAAGCAGGGTCGTGAATAGATTGCATGTCATTACTGTCCAAAAATGTTACTTTCCAGGAAATGGAAAAAAAATACCTGTTTTCCAATGGATCCAAAGTAGTTATTTAAGTCACAAGCTCTTGTGTTAATACGTTTTATTGGTTAAGTATTTATAAAAACCCACAGACACACATAACCGCTGTCTGTCTGTCTGTCTGTCTGTCTGTCTGTCTGTCTGTCAATACGTCATGAGCTTGTAGATCAGCTATTTTCACCGTTGGTAAAGAATAAAATAGGGCATCACTTTATGAAAAAAACAAGCAACATTGTGTAAAAAGACTGCAAGTGTTTCTAAATTGAATTCAGCTGACAAACATACCGAGTAAGGTTGAGGACATTGAGTGGGATACACAATTTAAGCATAGTTTTAAATGCCCAAACAGGTGATATGTTCAACTTTATCAAGGTGTTCACTTACTTTGAATATTTATAAAACGTTCCAGGTTCCAGGTATAATGATAATCTTTTGAAACATCACGATGATTCAAATTGTAATTACCAGATTCATTCAGTGATAGCTTTTCTTTTCCCCCCCTTTTAACATGGGTCTGTATGTATATAAATATGCCATATAGATTTATGGGGGTTAAGCCATGCTGTTTTTAATGTCTCGCAGTACAATCAAGTTGGAAACAATGAGCGGGAGTGTGTTTGACAAATCAGCATAATTTAAGGGGTCGGTCTGTGATTCTGGCAAGCTGCAACGTTTAAAGAGTATGGGCTGAAATGTAAAAGAACACAAATCGGGTGAACTTTGCTAAAGAGATCTGTTCTAGCATACTGATCCCTGTGTCTCAATCGTGAAAGTGTGTTATGAATTGTGAAAGATCATTCATCACTGCCAGGTAATTTCCACCCGGCAGGGCCAGGCCTTTTTTTCCTTCTTTTTTTTTTTTTCCTCTCCTTGTAGTAGGCAAGAGGATTATTACATTTACAACTTACTTGAACCTCATGTGCGAAGTGCACGACTGCGAACAATAACGACATTTTTGCGACTGATGCCGTTTGATGTGTGGGGCAGATATTCTATTTGTGGTCGGGGTTACGAGGCCCTTGTGGTTGTGTTGGGAGAACCAGACGTGTTTTCTTTTTTTTTCTTTTTTTTCAGGAGGAGGGTGTCCTTGAACTGTTGCGACGGCCTCTCAAGCAACACATGGGTTTCATCGGTCGGGGGGGGGGGGGGGCACGCCGAACACGAGCTCTCGGGGAATCCAACAAAAGGCACCAGTGTAGAGCGGCGCGCCCGCCGCATGCATGACAGCTCTGACATGTACAATAAATATGGATTTCTCCAAGTGTGCGCGTTTGGAATGATAGATGGAATTGAAAGAGGCCTGTTAATCGCGTGCCCTGTGCCGACGGCCGCTTCAGAGCACTCTTTTACATGTCTGCTTTTCAACTACACAGGAAGTAAACACACTTGCACACACACACACACACACACACACACACACACACACACACACACACACACACACACACACACAGACACACACACACAGACAGACACACACACACACACACACACACACACACACACACACACACACACACACACACACACACACACACACACACACACACACACACACACACACACACACACACACACACACACACACACACACACACACACACACAAGCCAGTCTGGCACCGCACCACTGTACATGGCTCTGTGTACGTGTCTGGCACTCTCAAAACACACACCCTGCCCGGTCGTTCACATATAGGCACCAATACACATGCACTGCACTCTGCATAAGCATGCACATACACACATTGTCGTGTGTGTGTGTGTGTGTACTGCACTCTGCATAAGCATGCACATACACACATTGTCGTGTGTGTGTGTGTGTGTGTGTGTGTGTGTGTGTGTGTGTGTGTGTGTGTGTGTGTGTGTGTGTGTGTGTGTGTGTGTGTGTGTGTGTGTGTGTGTGTGTGTGTGTGTGTGTGTGTGTGATGGGTGGCCTAACACCCTTTTTTTATATTTGCATTTAGTTACTAAGAAATAAAAATCCTCAACGTTAATTTGTCCATTTTGTAACTCATCGGTGTATGTCATGATTACATTTCTACACTCTCAGTTAAATTAACTATTAACGTGTGTGTGTGTGTGTGTGTGTGTGTGTGTGTGTGTGTGTGTGTGTGTGTGTGTGTGTGTGTGTGTGTGTGTGTGTGTGTGTGTGTGTGTGTGTGTGTGTGTGTGTGTGTGTGTGTGTGTGTGTGTCACACACACTAACACATCACATCATCAGACCTACAGGTGGACAATGGACGCTCATCAACAAGTCACCCCCCCTCCCCTCCCACAGACATCTCCACACAATCCCTCACAGTACACACATTAAGCATGGGTGAGAGGATTAGCTGATTATCAGAGAACCATGCAGTGTTGATGTATCAATGCCACTATAGGACTGTGAGCTGCCTCTGTTTATTTGACCAAGACCCTGCCT